>NC_141061.1:25376163-25601163 GCF_041138505.1 Cibotium barometz
GGAATTACCTTTTCGACATAGTTTTGGCCATATCTTGAGCATATTAACTCTAAATTTGTCGGACATAATATATTTAGATCCTACTCTTCAAGATCTTTCCAATGATATGTCACATGATGGGGTTTTGACAAAAGCTTGGATAGGTTCACCATGATCCCATTTTTCAAATGGGAATGGGATTTTTTCCAAATTATCTAATATGGTGTTTTTAGTCATCAAATATGGCACAAACATTATGTTGAAGTTGAACTGATTTGTACAAAGTCTTTGATCCTCTACCTTTCCCTTTTGCATTTGTCCCATCACTGTACGGCACTTCAGTACTCTTCCCACACTCAGTAGCTTCTAAAAGTGTTTGACACTCAGTACCTTATTGGTAAGGATCAATAGTGTGTCTAGCATAATTAAGTAGTATTGATTGAATTTTTTGTGTGTAGCTCATGGATGTATTGATGCTTGTTAATATAGATACTTTTGATGGAGTCTCAAAACATATAGGCATAACACCAAGAGTCACTTGTTCCACAAAATAAAAATCTATTGATTGAGTTTGAAAACATGTGGACATAACACCAATAAGTTATAAACTGCTATTCATGTTTACTTGTCCATTTATGGTTTCTAAATATCTTCGAATCCCTCCATTGTCTATGTCTCTCTGCTGCCATTGAATTGTCCAAAGTTTGTCTTCGTCTTTGCTTTTGGGCTAGAATAAAAGCAAGCTTGACTTTGGAGCTAGCAACTTTTCTTTTAGCATGCAGCCCCTGTAGTATGCCTCGGTAAAACCATTGGAAGACTTCCTTCAGACTATTTGCCTTTTGACCCCTCCGTAGTGTTGTGTGTGTCTGAACAATGCATTACGTACCATGTAGTGAGACTTCTCCATGCCTTGGGTAAACCAAATTGCTAGGCATCCATACTTTTTGACAAAATAGGGACGGTGGTTGTAGATGATATGCTGTTTTCACAGAGACATAAGAATTCATAGTAAGTTATAAAAAAAAAGAGGATCACACTTAAGTAAAAGAAGAAGACAGAACTTTACCATGTAGTGAGTTATATTGCAGGCTATCCACGCGTCTTTCATTGACTTCCCAAAATGTTTAATTGCCTCTTCAAAGTCAGGGTCAACTTTATCTCTATTAGGTGCTCTCTTCCACCATTTGGAATCCATTACTTGAGCTGATTCTTTGCAGTAAAGACAAGGAGACTTTGAGTTGACTTCTTTACTAACGTTATACATGCACTTAAGTGTTTTAAGATCCCCCGCCATGTGCCACTCTACTTGAAAATCACCTTTTCCTGCAACATGGAGATTCTCTCCTTGCACTTGTCTTTTAATTATTCTTGGTATTTCCGTGTGGTGAAACACCCAATCTATTGTTTCATGGTCTTCTGTCTTCACCTGTGATTATAGAAAACAAAAGTCTTACTATAAAAGATTTGAAAACAATGACTAAAATCAAGTACGAAACAAAAAATGATCATACCTGGAACGAGCCTAACCACCATATGTGTTTCTCCGACTGCACACTAAAATACTTCGAACTCGCTTCAGACAATGATGTATCAAGTGCTCCATTCATCAATGTAATAGTAATCCTTTCCATTTTCTTTTCCTTTACAGTTACCTCACACTCATCCAGTTTGATAACACTCCTCAAAATACCTTTGTACTCCTCAAATGTTATTCCATAAAACTCGACCATTCTTCTTTGAAGTTGTTGTAGATCTACAAATATATTGTTCCAAGGGTCATACACAGTGGTTCCTTTACCACCATGAAATATTTCTTCAATATGGATATATTGCCCAATAAACTCATCTATACTTTCATTCAAATGACCTCGTATCCTCCACACGATTGCTAGATTTGGCAGTAAAACTCGTTTAACCCTTTGATCTTTCAAAGTTGAGGATATCGCATGGAAAATCAAACTATATCCCTTCCTGCTAACTCCACTAACATCAAGAGCCTCTTGGATTGTAGTGCCATCAACTTGATTATTGGATATAAAGTCCTCTACAACATTGCGTTTGATTGTTTTGTATTTTTTTTCTTCAATCAAACCTTTTGCTATACCACAAGAAAGCAATCCTTTCATTTGTTTAACAAGAAGAAGGTTGGGATCCATATTTTCTTTTGCAGGCTCCAATAGTTTCCTATAGTAACAACACAATATGCCTATATTCAACACCTCCATTCTTGTTTTGCGTTAATGGACAAAATAGATATAGTCATTTGAGAGCCTTTTTGAGTATACAAAATGAAAAATTTCAAACTAGCCTTGCTTCCTGAATTCTTCGCTTGCATCCACCAGTCCTAGCCTTCAAATTTGCAATGTTTTTAATCTTCCTGCTTTGTAGTCTGTCTCCAAGCACGGTTCTCTTCCTTCTTGCTCTTGTCAACTCTTTTTTACTCTTTGAATGCTCCTCAATTTCATTCTGCAAAACTGCTTCCAATTTCGCACGAATGGCTATCTCTTGCATCCTGGCCTCCTTTTCTTGTAGGTACATCATTTTATATGTTTTTGCGAATGCAGACTGCACTGAAATATAACCAAGAAGTCCATTTTGTCCATCGCCCGCAAACCTCAGTAGTGTGGTTGGATTGACAAATGGAGGTGTAGAGTTTTTTACTAGACATTTTGGATATATGCTTCCATTGCACCATAAGTCAATATGTTGAAGCCCTTCTCTTCTCATATTTTCCCGTTGTTGAGCATTCAGCATCGTATCCTTTTGTCTTTTTTGTGCTGGAGCATATTGTTCTTCTAAGTCGATGTGAAGATGGTGTAATCGCTTCTTCTGAGATTGTGACTCACTAGTATTGGCCATTTTTTGTGCTTCTGAGGTTGCAAAGTTTGCTTGTCAATCTCATAGTCTTTTTGTAACATGAATCATGGAAGTGTGGCAGTATCCATGTAAATATTTTAAAAAAGTGCAATCATCAAGTTCAGTGATGGATTCTTTATGAGAGGCCTGCACATGTCGTCAAAAGAGATGCGAAATCTTCGGGAAACAAAAAAAAAACTAAGGAGATATTTAATGCAAAATCGTATTAGTTAGACAAAAGATTATCTTATTCCTTTCTGAATTGACAGTTCTGTAGTCCTTAACTGACAGTTCTAAGCCACGTCTCCGTATTTTACTATTTTTGAGGTCTTTTAGGAGAGAAATAAATCAAAAAATAGTGAATTTCTTACAGGGCCCCAAAATGAGCTCCCTTTTTTCCTAATGCTTGAAAATTGACAATAGCACATAAAGCAAAATCTTCCCTAAGACTGCAAATATTCTGAATGTCAGACAATAGTACATAACGTTTGTTATCCACAACGAATTCTGGTAGCACTGGCAATACTAGACCACACTGGTCCACTTTGAAGAGATCTACATCCAGAGGTCTCTGTATTGATGATGTCTTAAGAGCAACAATATCCATAGACTTCGCCTCCTCTTCCTCCTGTACTGTAGTTAATTGTATCTTTTCCTCAACTTCTCTCTCCTTAGAAGGTAACTTATCTTCTTGGGGAATTTCATCTTGAATAGTACCTTCATATATAGTAGTTCTTCACCCCTTTCAGGAAGTTCTTTATAGAGGCAGTGCAAGTAGCATAGGAATCCAAATGGCTCATACAACAGCCTGCAGAGCAACTTAAGTGCAAGGTACACCAAGTAGGCTTGTAGGAAGATGGGAGTTCCTGGTACTTCTTGTATAGAAAATTGATTGCCTTCTTGCTTTGTGCACAATCCAGCAAGTGCACATAAGCCTCATTGTTTAGCAGCAGCCTTCCTTTAGATACTAATTTTTTGAAACCGTCCTTGTGTTTCAACAGGTACATTTCTTTATGCATGCCTCTCACAGTTTTTGTAGACTTGTTTAATACCTTTCCAGTGAAGGTTTCAAAAACAATGTTCACAGTTAAAGCAACAAGTCTGGCATGCATGCCACAATTTTTGGATAAAGGTTGGGATAAGAAGACATGTAGTTCAGTGTTTTTTGAGGTTGTCCAACCTTCTATGCACCATCTGACTTATCCTAGTCTCATTAAGCACTGCTATTAGTTTACTTTACCCTATTGATTCATATTGCTTTTTTGCAGGTGCTCAAAAGAAGAGAGAGTTCAATAAAATGCAAAGACATTGAAAATTTAAAAATTGAGATAACACAGACTCCATAAACAAAGGTATTATATTCAATAAAGCAAAATTTTGTACAGAAGTGTTTAATTGTATATGTAGAACATATTCTTGACAACCATTTTCTATTTATCTACAGTCTGATCCAGAGGCTGCTCTACATGGTCCAAGCTCTCCATATCATCTTTTTTTGGAGAATCTGTTTTCTGCTGCTCCATCCTGTCATCCTGTACAATCTCTTAGTGCTGCTCCATTGTCTCCTCTACTGCCCCTGGAGCATGTGTTTGCTGCTGCTCCATCTTCTCCTCAATAACATGAGCAGAGCAGGTCCTTGTTCCTGTGGCTTCTCCTCATCAGCACTAGGTCCTTATTCCTGTGGCACCACATCAGCATCATCTGTGTCATCAAGGTGTATGACACCTTCTCGGACTTTAGAGCTCTCACCCAACTCGACGGTAGCTGGTACAATAGGTTTGGGGGAGGCATACTTTAAAAACTTCCAAATTGTATCAGCTATGAAACTATATACATAGTTCGAGCTGAAGCTATCTTCTCTCATCTGCAATGGCATATGATGATTTAGAACACTTTGTACCAATATCAATTATTTTGAAGCTAAATGAAAATTATTTTTTCTTACAAGGTCTGGCTGTCCTATCTCAAAATAGCATGAAAGTATATATTTGGCACTGATCAGCACTCTCCAGCCGCCGCCGCCGCAACTACTTGAATCATCTTGTTGTGGTGTCTGTATACAGTTGGAAAGATATGTTAGAAACTGTTAACATCTGAACAAAACAAAATTATTCAATAGGTTCAAAGGCATAGCATGAAATAGACATCAGTAGAGGGAACGACTTTCTATCTCTAAATTTATTGGCTCTATTGAATCCAAAAGATTGACATTAGGAGGGCAGTGATCCAATGCATCTAGAAGCCTTCTAGATAATACAACTGCAATACATATAATTCAGTTAGTGTGCATTAAATCAAAATAATGAAGTTTAAAGTTAAAAATAGCACACACACCACTTACAATTTCAGCTCTCTATGTGTGTTTTTAAGAGAGTTGAATATAAAGCATTGCTTCTGCTGGATGTCAATAGAAGCAAAGCTCCAGTGGTCACTGCGTAAGGAAAAAAGCATTAAGAAATCAAAGGCTACAAGAGTTCTCAATCTTAAAGAAGAATCCCAAAAGAAGCAGTCACCCACATACCTGTTATGGTATGGAAGTAGCAAAACATCGATAACATCAAAATTACAGTGTCTAAACCAATTGGAAATATCCATGGGAGTTTCCTTTGCATCTCTAAACTTGGAGGAAATGGCAGGATCAATAATATGAACTGTATGCTGTACAACATGGTTAAGCCAGATTCTCATCTTCAAAATATTTCCCCAAGTAATCCTCTGCCATTTCCTATAAGGAAAGAATGGCAGTCCTGTTCCACCTGAAACCAAGGTGCCAACTATCACATATGTCTTTCACTAGTCTCTGAAAAGGTACCTTGGGGATTGCAAAGCCTATAACTTTCTGTTGCTTCCTGATCTCCTTTAGCACACCTGCACCATGTTTCAATCTCTTGGCCTTTTGCTGGAGCAAGCTCATTGGCTTCCCCTTCGTGCCATGTGCAACTCTTCCCTTTGGAGGCACACTAAATTCCTTGATACCTGCCCCAGTTACTGCTACTGCAAGCCTTGGCCCCTTGCCAGCACTCCTTGCAGTTGACTTGGTTCTTGCCATCACTCTGACAAGCTGCATACAAAGCAATGGAAAGAGATTACAGCCATGGAGAACATGGAATGACACAAAAAGACAATGACAGGGGTGGATGAAGCAACATTTATAAATTTGCAACAAAACGCGATTTGGACAGTTTGAAATTCCTAACAGCTCACTCTCGCATTTTCTTGCAAATACCTAAAGTAACATGCTGGTACATTCCTATAGTGATTTCTTTGTCTTCACAACTAAATACAATATGGATTGAGTTTATGCAAGGAGTGTACAGCCATGGACAACTTGGAAAAACACAAAACCACAATGACAGGGGTGGATGAAGCAACAGTTTTATATTTGCAACAAAACGTGATTTCGGCTGTTTGAAATTCCTAAAGCCTTCTCCTCGCGTTTTCCTGCAAAATCATGAGGCAGCTTGCTGGAACATGCCTTCAGTCATTTCAACCAGCCCAATTCAAAAGTCTTCTTGCTTGTGGTGTTTATCCTAATATCTAAGCTACATCACATCCCAAAAGCATGTGTGTTATACTATTAAACAAGAAGATAAGGATATAGAGAGTCTTACTGACCTAGAAGCTATCTGTGGGTGTGCTGTGCTGCTGAGTACCCTGTGCTGGGGATGAACCTGTGCTGCTGGTCAGGATGCTGATGGTGCAGAGTAGGGAGGTAGGGAGGCAAGAGAGCTGAGAGGGGAGGGCCAAGACAGGAGAGATTAAACAGGAGGAAAAAGATTAGTGCAAAATACAAACAAGGCAGCTACTAAATACCACACGTGTGGAATGGAGTCGTTTTTTCACACGTGTGGAAGGGACCCAAATCTCTTGGAGTTTGAAACTTGGCACATGTGAATGGGACACTCATTAGGAAGTGAATGGGGTCTTCTTGGGCCCTTTAATTTGCCCAAGCCTAATCAAGGTGATTAAGGAATAGCCAAATGGGGGGTTGCTATGTGGACTGAAATGTTGGGTTTGTAAGAGAGGTGTAAGAGTGGTCAAAGAGTGCACTTTTTCCCCCAAAAAGGGAGGGAGGCAATTTTACAATTTTCGGACGTCCATAACTTCTACATACAAGCTCCGATTTGAGCGGAGATTATAGATCCGTGATCTACGCATCAAGAGCTTTCCATAGATATGTTACATGATATGGTTTTGTCCGCTAGATTTTAAATTCCATTTTTCCCCCAAAATTCAAATTCGAATAAAGTAGCCGTTTTGAAGCTTCAAATAAGAAAATGTTTCTTCTTAAGAGAAAAGGTTTGACTCCTTAAACTACCAAATAAAAGGGCCCAAGAAGCCTTCCATTGAGGTCCTAATGTTTTGCCTTGGAACTTGTGCCAATCATGATTTCATAATCAGTTTTGTAACCACTCTTCCCTCCTCGTCTTTCATCCCTGCTAGCACCCTCCCATCATCCTTTTCCTTCCCTCTCTGATCCCTTCCTACCCAACACACTCCATCCAGACTGCAACCTACCTAAAGACTACTACCACTGCCAGATCTCCAGGTTACCTAGGCTGCAGCTCAAGTTTGGGAGAGAGCAGAAGATTCACCAGTGCAACTCCAACAGCATGGAAAAGGAAAAGAAAGGTCAAAGTTCTATATTCCTTTCAATGTTTTTTGATATATATTTCTTCCATCCATAGAATTCTTGATGTCTAGATATCTGGGCAATTCCCATCCACCACATCCCATATCCCAAATTTCTACATCCTAGTTTTATATTTGCAACAAAACGCGATTTTGGCTGTTTGAAATTCCTAAAGCCTTCTCTTCGCGTTTTCCTGCAAATTCATGAGGCAGCCTACTGGAACATGCCTTCAGTCATTTCAACCAGCCCAATTCAAAAGTCTTCTTGCTTGTGGTATTTATCCTAATATCTAAGCTACATCACATCCCAAAAGTATGTGTGTTATACTATTAAACAAGAAGATAAGGATATAGAGAGTCTTACTGACCTGGAAGCTATCTGTGGGTGTGCTGTGCTGGTGATGTGTACCCTGTGCTGGGGATGAACCTATGCTGCTGGTCAGGATGCTGATGGTGCAGAGTAGGGAGGTAGGGAGGCAAGAGAGCTGAGAGGGGAGGGCGAAGACAGGAGAGATCAAACAGGAGGGAAAAGATTAGTGCAAAATATAAACAAGGTAGCTACTCAATACCACACGTGTGGAATGGAGTCGTTTTTTCACACGTGTGGATGGGACCCAGATCTCTTGGAGTTTGAAACTTGGCACATATGAATGGGACACTTTTTGCCTTGGAACTTGTGCCAATCATGATTTCATAATCAGTTCCATAACCACTCTTCCATCCCTGCCAGCACCCTCCCATCATCCTTTTCCTTCCCTCTCTGATCCCTTCCTACCCAACACACTCCATCTAGACTGCAACCTGCCTGAAGACTACTACCACTGCCAGATCTCCAGGTTACCTAGGCTGCTGTGCAGCTCAAGTTTGGGAGAGAGCAGAAGATTCACTAGTGCAACTCCAACAGCATGGAAAAGGAAAAGAAAGGTCAGAGTTCTATATTCTTTTCAATGTTTTTTGATATATATTTCTTCCATCCATAGAATTCTTGATGTCCAGATATCTGGGCAATTCCCATCCACCACATCCCATATCCCAAATTTCCACTAAGCTCCAGCATTTCTTGTCCATTGTCCCAGTCCTGCTGTCGAAGAATCTTACTGTCCAGGAATCTGGTAGATCACCCTAGGATTTGATTGGAGATGGATATCAATAGAACCTAGAAGTTTGCAACAAAATGCGAGGAGAGTGCTTAACATTTTCCAAATGGCCTTTCCATCTTTTTCTCCTTGAAAATCTTGCACTCATCAAGTTTGATGACAAACTAAAGTATACCTCCTATCTCCTCAAATGTAATATCATAGAACTCTACCATTCTCTTTTGCAAGAGCTCCAAGTCCATGAATATATTGTTGTGTTCATTGTAGAATATGCTGCCACCTTCTCCCTTAAACTCTCCTACAATGTGGTATGAGTGACCAACATAGTGAAGCTGTTATGTGTTTAATTCCTCCCTATGTCTCCAAACTTTTGTAGGTGTTGGAAGAAGCTTTGCTTTAATGACTTTGGCCTCAAGGAGTGATGACACTGACTTCTAGATGGCACTATAACCCTTACGACTGACTCCACTTGAATCCATGGCAGATTGAATATCTGCAGCTAAAACTATATTATTGGTTACAAATTCATCCACTGACTCCACTTGAATCCATGGCAGATTGAATAACCGCAGTTGAAACTATATTATTGGTTACAAATTCATCCACTATATCTCATTGAACCACCTTAAACTTTTTCCCTTTTATCATTTCTCTTGCCATCCTTGATGTCACAAATGGTTTTAGTTGCTTTGTTGGATTAAGATTGGGAATGATATTCTCTTTGTTAGGATGTATGACAACCCTACAAATACAGCACTACTCATTACTAACGTAGAGAACATGTAAATCACAAATAAGCCCAGCAAAAAAAATAATATTAATTACTAACATAAAAGACATGTGAATGGGAATGCATTCAGTGTAATCTTACCTTATGGCTTGGATTCTCTTCTTCAGGCCTCCAGAACCGAGCCTCCTCAAGTTCTCGACGTTTTTGAGCTTTCTTTTCCGTATCCGTCGTCCAATGATTGTGTCTTTTTCTCTATATTTATGGAGGTCACTTCTTAGTTTATTGATTTGACATTCTTATTCTTCCAATCTAACTTTTTGTGTCTTGCATTCACCAGACAAGCCAAGAAGCTCATTTGCTAAGTGTTGTGAATAATTCCTTTCTCTTTCTTGCATGTAAGAAATTGATTTGCAATATCATAGTAAGCCTGTGGCGCCATCACCGACAAAACGTAAGAGAGTTGTGGGATTTGAAAAGGGAGGATGTAAAGCAGTACGAGGGTCAATACGATAGATGCAACCATCACACCAAAGGTCTGTGTTGCTTCCCCGACAACCTCATATGATCTTTAACATCTGATGAGAGTAATAGTTGTCCACTTCTGTGTTTTTGCCTGGGCGCATACGCACTATCTAGATCAATGTGCAGATGGTACTTTCTCTTAATGCTTTCGTGATTAGACTCTTCAATAGAATGAGTGTGTACATGGTTGTTCTCCATTGGAGTGTTTTAGGAATGAGTAAGTATACTATATGATGTAGAGTGAAAGAATATGACTGGCTATGGTGAGAGAAGGCTTGTATTTGTCTTTTGAAATTGGAGAGATGAAGATTCTGATCCCTTCAAACTGTCTTCCCTACAATAATATCCTCCTAAACTAACTTTATGCTTGCAGTTTCGAATGTATCATTTCAAAGAAGGTTCCAACGAACTTTAAGACAGACGCCTGGGAGAAAATTTACCTCTCTGGCTCAGAGACTACACTTTATGACTTTTACATTCTCTTTATTTTAATATTTCAAGATTTTTTCTAGAGAAAGAAAATAAGAATCGACCATTTTCTTACAAGGCCTTATGAATGACCTCCAAAATGTCCTAACGATTATTGTAAGTTTGTCGAAGTTTAAGGTTGATGATATGCACAAATTATAAGAAGCATGCCAACTTGATAAGAAGACCAAACATGCTTTCCTATATAAACAACACATCAGTGCAAGGTAATGGGATGTTATACATTCTTATGTATGGGGACCGAGTAGCATCATAGGCAGCCTTAGCCTCGGCCCATCGTGTTATGTAATCCATATCAACAAGTTTGTACACCTTGTCGATAGAAGAGCAAGGAAGTGGCCCAATAAAATCAACTCCCCACTTCTCGACGAATGGTGCAAACACAATTATAGGATTATTCAAAGGTCCACTCACCAAGTGTCCAAAGATTTTACATTCCTTTCTTGAACATCCTTATGCATAGTAGACTAATAGTACTCCGAAGTAAGAATCTTTGTGACTGCTACATCATGGTGGGCAAAGTGCCCTCCACATACATCTCCATGACATGATTCCAAAACTCAACGATCATCTTAAGTATCGAGAACTCATTTCAAAACTTGATCAAGACCCACATAATAAAGTACATCATCATGAATTGTAAACCATGAAGCCTCCTTGAGAAGCTTTTACTTCTCACATGATGGGGTGTTTGATGGTATAACATGCATAAAAAAATACTCATGCACACCTTCTAAGGACTCCAAACCAATCCCCAATGTGACTAAATAGTCCTCAACATAGAGAAGTCTTTTAGCCAACTAATTATCAACTTTTGAGTTCTCTAAATGGCCTACATGAATGAAGTGATACCCTTGAAAAGCACTAAGCAGATCAAATACCTCATCATAAAGAACTTGTTAGACAATTGTTGTGTACCTTCCATATACCTTGAAGTTGATGTATCACAAGAAGTGAATTACCTTTGATGTTGAGCCATGTGATCCCAAGGTCCTTGAACTTCCTCAGTGCATGAATTAAAGCATAGTACTCAGCCTCATTGTTGGTATGAGCATCGTCCAAAATAGAGGAGGAAGAAGATACCTCATGGCTAGTGACTATCAAGTAATACCATACCTCCACTACCTTTGGCAACAGCTCGTCTTGTCGATAATACCATACCTCCACTACCTTTGGCAACATCTCGTCGTCGATAAGTCCCATGCAAGAGGAACCAAATCATAAGAAACCTTACAGAGAATCCATGGAGAAGAAACCACCTCCTTCTCACTCTCGTATTCCTTCCTTGCTAAGATGTCATAAAGCATAGCTCATGTAGAGTCCTCTACCAAGAATGAGAAATCATACTCTTGAAATTCCATCAACCACTTTAACATCTCATGTAGAGTCCTCTACCAAAGATTGAGAAATCATACTCTTGAAATTCCACCAACCACTTTAGCAAACTTACCCAACCAACTCGTCTTTCTCTCCATAAAGTGCTTAGGAAGAAGATATGAACAAAGCTTTGTTACCGCGCAAAGAGAAGAAACAAACCAAACTTCTCCATCCATATACTTCATCTCCATAGGAAGCATCACTCACCCAATGGAGTAGAAAACCTTGTTCACCCTTTTGTAATATAATAGCCCCCAAAGCCTCTTTGCCAACACTCAAGGAAAGATAGAACTCCTCATCCCAATTAGGAGAGGCATAAGTATAGCTTGCTTCGTGGCCTCAAATATGGATTGATGTGCATCGTTCTAAAGATACACATATGGTTAAAGAGCAGGACAATGATGAGAATAGAGAAGTTGTACAAGCTCCTCCAAGAGACATGTATAATACTTAACCTTCTTGATAAAAGTCAACAATGTGCAAGTCAATTTTGGAATAGATAGATAAAGAATAGCCTCCTTCTCAAGGTCCAGAGCAATACCATCGAATGAAACCACATGGCCAAGTAAACAAACCCTAGCTTCGTCGATGTGACACTTTGAAGGGTTGAGAGATAATTGAGCCTTATCAAGACTCTCAAAAGCTTCATGAACCTTCTTCTCAAGGTGCCCAATCCTAGAAGAGTAGATACAAAAAACATCTGAATTCACATGAAAAAACGTATCAAGATATGGCTCAAATATCGCATTTATAAGAAACATTGAAAGGTCGCCAATGATGCATTCATCAATCCAAAGGGCACATCACACAATAAGCAAAGCATCCCCAAGGTGGGATGAAAATAGTCTTCAATTTTCCTCCTCAGCAATACAATTTTGGAAGTAGCCAAAAAATCCATCACATACCGTATACATCTCATGACCCGCCACATGATCAAGAATCTCATCTTGGGAAGGGAGAGGATGATGATCCCTTTAGTGCAAATATTAAGAGGTCAAAAATAAACACATATGTGCCACTTACCCCCTTCTTTGGAGACACCACCAAGGGTGAAACCCATGTTGAATTCTCCACAAGGAAAGATAAAACCCACTATCAAAAAGGGGATCGATATCTATCTTCAAGGAATCATGTTGCACGGTCCCCAATCTTCGAAGTCGTTATATCCATGGGCTTTGCCTCAAGTTTCATATCTATCTTGTGCTCAATCATAGTCACTCGTCAAACCCGTGTACTCCGTAGCAAAGAGTTTCATAAAAACATCAAGTCTATCAAGGTAATCATCCTTCTCTTCCTCTGTGAAAGAGGATCTAAACATCTGTGCATTTTTAGTCCTCCTCTCATGTACCAGCATGGTATCCCTATCCAAAACATCAAGATAAACCCCAAACACATCCATGGAAATATTGTTGTGAGCGAGGAATCCTCTTCCTCATCATTATAAGAAGAGTTAATAACATCTCCAATATCATAGGAGGTCTCCTCCTCCTCCAACTCTTCAGCTTGCCCACTTCGAATGTTATACCTTGTTCGATGGTCACCATATTGCATAAGTAAATCTCTTGTCTTCCACTTTTGGGTCATGTTCACTTGTCACATCCAAGGCCTTCCCACAATAAGAGGGTAGGCCACTCGATCCTCCTTGGTAGGAGTAACCTAAAAAGATATCTTCCACTTTTGGGTCATGTTTATATTGGGCGGCCACCAATATGAATAGGATAGGAAGCGACGCAACCAGTCATAGAGTGAAACATCATGCGATGCATGCAAACTCTGCTATATAACTGTAAGGAAGAAGAACATAATACAGTGTATCTTTATCGAGCAATCGTTTGTGTGTTTTGAAGAATGCTTTGTTCTCCAAGCTTATACAAATAATTGTCTTGTGAAGTGTTTATCATTCGTCTACGTAATAATTGCTCTAGCATCTGTATTCGTAATTATTATGCTTAATTTCTATTATCAATATTAATCTATCAATTGAACATGGCAGATAACACATGGCGACCACAATCTTCGGATCTCCGGTGATTTCATGTGCACGTGATCTCAAGGACCGCCATCACCAATTTTTCCTTATATCAGTCGTGCACGCCGTCGAAGGGATCGTAGTCACGTTCGTGCTGAGCACGATGGCGTGGCATCCGAGGATGAAAGTGCAGGATAGTGAGGCTTAACGGGAGGAATCAGTGCATACAACCAACCGTCGAAGAGCTCGGTTGTTGCCTGCAGTGGTAAGTCAGAATCCGAAACTAGGTTCACCATTCGTAGTTGCAAGGCAACAGTTTCTGCTTCCGTATCCGCTACAACAAATTTTGTGGAAAGTGAATGGAAGACCCTGATGCTCATGTCAGACAGTTCGACAAACATTATGCATTAAGCGTGCGGGGCAGTGGATGCCGCACGTAAGGAGGCAGTGTTTGAGACAACGCTACAGAGCAAAGCAACGAGAGTATCCACCAGTGGATCACTTCCTGACTTATGATGATGTACAAAGGGAATTTCTTCGAAGATTCAGGAAGGAGAAGACAATGCCGCAGATCCTAGAGGGCCTGAGGGGATTAAAGCAAGGCCAGAAGGATGTGGAAAATTATGCAACCTATTTTAGAATCTTGTTGGCAGAGGGTTCGTGCTGCTCAGTGACCAGCTCCGGAGGTGTTGAACTCTTACTTTGTGTCTAGCCTTACTAAGGACCTTCGGACAGCGATGGCAAGTGTAGATATGGTAACTATACCCTTGGAAGATGTCATTGAGTAAGCTATACGGGCGGGCTGCTCATTAGACACTTAGGGGAAAGCCAAGGGCAGCAAATCCAAAAAGAAATCCAAAAAAGGGAACAATAAAGACAGTGACAGAGTGAGCATTCTAATGGCAGTTTAGATTCTGATTGAGTGAGGACTCAGAGGATGAGGAAGCCCAGAAGTCCAAACATGAGCACCATGCGGAGCACTCGCATAGCACCTTCGACCAGAGTGTAGCCGGAAGAACAGCTGACAAAGAAATTTGGTGTGGAAAATGCAAAAACCCGAGACACCCTGCGCACGAATGTGCCTTGAATCAACGCTGGTGTCTTCTACCCACAATACGGAGGACTGCCATTATAATGGAAGGGCACGAAAAGTGAAAAGTAGGCAGAAGGGGTTGGCATGGTACGGAATCATCTGACCCGACGGTCTCTTTTGCACAAACACAGCAAGAGTCAAACGCAGCAAGAGTCTCCTTGCGGCTCATCTAGGGGAGGTAGAGGTGGAGGAAGAGGCCGAGGTTGTGGGACTGCGGATGTGATATGTGAGCGTGGTTTTTTTTTTTTAAGCAAAATATATTACGACAAAATGTAACCTTATTTACGGGCTTAGGAAGCAAGGTTCGGAGTGTGGAGAGGAAGGTGCTCATTTGCCTCCATCGAAGGCTCTCAGAAGACACCTTGCGAGGCGGTGATTTCAAGGCATGGCGTCGAAGGGCGGAGCGGGCGCCGCAGGTGCGATAGCCTCACGTTTCGGATCATGATGTGTCTGTGGTACCTTCGTTGGACGCCGCCTGGGGAAGAGATCCAGGCCGTTGCATGGCCGTTTGCGTTTGGTGCTCTCACGCGTGGATGGTGGCGATGCAGTTGGTACTACAGATGTTCTCATCTGATTGGCTGAAGGGGATGGCGATGCAGTTGGTACAGATGTTCTCATCTGATTGGCTGGAGGGGATGGTGGCCGTTTGAGCAAAAGCCGGCGTAGAAGGCTAGCATCAAGCACGGGAGGAGGAGCGGCACAGTGATTAGATACAGGATACGGGCGAGGGCACAGTAATTTATCACTGTTTTCATGGGCTGCTTCAACAGGTTGGGGTAGACAAGGATTATGGCAACTAAAGGATGGCCATTTCTTGTTTTCCAAAATGAAACAAGAATCATTATCAAAATTGAGTGCAGAAGAAGCAACATTAGTAGTCTAATTGTGAGGAAAACCAGAGCTCAGGCGACATCTCATGCAGTAGCTCATTAATCCGGCTGCAGGATGTAACATTGTCATTGATAACACTATCATTAGAAGCAGAGCTAGCTAAAAGGCTGGCAGCAGCAGCGATTCCACTAACCATCGTATTAGCATGAAAATGAGGACTATAATTATGAGAACCAGGCTCTAGCAGGACCTGTTCTTCACTGTGGTGATCTTGTAAAGCGCAAGGGCTGGTAGCTTCGCGTGAACCTGCCCACTTACATTTGCAAGTAATCTTATCTTGCACACAAAGTGCATACTACCTGTACCAACAGCACGTCCTTCTATGGCAAAATAATACTAATAAATATAAAACTACGGCGGCACACACTTCCCTCCCCCCCCTCCCCTCCCCCTCGCTTTTTTATAAGCGATTAGTACTAAAGTGACACATTTTTGCGTGAGGCACCAACGGATGTTCAGGTCCTGGTGGTCGGTTGGGTGGGTTTGAACTTTGAACCTAGGTCCCTGCCGTCGTGACAAAGTTGCTTTTTGATGGGGCATCATAGCCCCCCTTTTAGGTATTTTCGCCATAAAATATAGCCACATGACCGTCACAAAAAGGTAAAGTATGAAAAACGTGCATTATTTTTACTAAACCCGTCATTTTGAACGGTAACACAGCTCATCAAAAATCATCCTTGGGTGGGTGGGTCCATGCCTTAGGAATCGTATCCCCCCACAGGCGGTCAGAATATCCGGAGGCAGTAGCTTATGATGCTCAGAAGGCGAAAAAGCAAACCAAAGCAGCAAGGAAGATGCCCAGCGTGAGTATGGTACAGTTGGTAGCACTAGATGAAGACCCCAGTGTCCACATTGTAACAAGATCCGGTGCCAAGGTGAAGGCATGAGCCGTTGACGATGACAAGAACCCAATTGACTGGCCACAACAGGAGGCGGTAAGGCATGAACTAACAACTTGGGTTGCCAATCAGCCTCCACTGTTTCCAGAAGTAGGGAGGAGTATGGTCCCTGCCTCACAGAAATCGGAGAAAGCAGTACCGGTAAAGAGAGTGCCACAAAGATAGTGGATACACCAGATAATGCTGGTCAGCAAGGTGAGTTGGGGAAGGAGGATGCTAAGACACCAAGTTTAAATCAGGAAGCCCCATCTTTATGGTAGTTTTCCATCACCATACCACCGGGGCAATTGTTGTAGCCGGTGCCCACATTCAAGGATCAGATTACCAGACCAAGGGGGACAGGTTCCTACAAATCCAGTAGCCCATTCAGTCTAGCAGATGGAAGGACCGATGGTGGATGCTTTACCACTGTCAGATACTTGTATCTCGGTTACCACAGTAAAGTAAAAGGTGCACTTGATCGATCAAGTACTGCTTGATGCTGGGTTTGGGGTCAATATCATTACCACCGCAACTTATCATCGAAAATATGAGTTAATGCAATGGGACTTGGCACCGTTCCTGGTTTGAACGGCGGATCAAAGATGGGTGCACCCCTTGGGAATTCTTAAAGATATGGTGGTAGAGATAGCTAGAATTCAGCTTCGGCTATCCTTGGTGTGGTACTTGTTATGGAAGGAGCTCAGGCTGATTTCAATCGGTTGCTAGGACGACCTTGGCTCAGGCAGGCGAGAGTTAAGCATAACTGAAAGACTAATGTGCTGACGATCCGCTGAGACAACAAGAAAGTTAAGGTGACTCTGGAGGTACGATGTTCATGGCGACTGCTATCACCGATTGTTGCAGAGACTGTTAATATAGTGAAAGGCCTGGAGGATGACAAGGAGGAAGAGTTTTTGGCAGCCAATGAGGATTTGGTATCACTCTGTGTCATTGATGTAGAATAAATTCAGCAGGTATATCAACATTCGGAGGGAACCAGCAGTGCAGCAGAAGTCAGGAAATGGTTGAGGAGTTGGCCGAGGTTCACATTAAAGAGATTTTTTGGCAGGAAAGGAATTTTGAAAAGCAAATGCAAAAGGTGACTAGGGCTAAGGAAGAGGAATTGCAAAAGGTGACTAGGGCTAAGGAAGAGGAATTGTAAACGGTAAATTTGGGAGAACCACCGGAGGAAAAACCGGTGAAGATTAGTGCCTCTCTCTGATATGAAGGGTTTAGACCTAAAGTTTTATCAACATAAGATCAATCTAAAACCCAATGCAGTACCAGTTAGGCAGTAGAGATATAGAATGAATCTGCATGTGGCCAAGCAAGTTAAAGAAGAGTTGGATAGACTTCTATGGGTTGGATTCATTACGCCAGTGGATAAAGAAGAATGGATATCG
Organism: Cibotium barometz; assembly: GCF_041138505.1. Taxonomy (NCBI): domain Eukaryota; kingdom Viridiplantae; phylum Streptophyta; class Polypodiopsida; order Cyatheales; family Cibotiaceae; genus Cibotium; species Cibotium barometz. Next base: position 25,394,083 of record NC_141061.1, read on the forward strand.
CCCATTGTGATATTGCCCAAGAAGAACAAGAAATTGCAGATCTGTGTGGATTACAGCAAGCTTAATGAGGCCACCATCCCCAATCCTTTTCCCTTGCCATATATTAATAGTATTTTGGATGATGTTGCAGGCCATGAGAATTGTTCTTTCCTAGATGGGTTCAGTGGATATAACCAGGTGCGAATGGCCCCTAAATATCAAGCTAAAATGGCATTTATTACAAATTGGGGAGTATTTATCTATACAGTCATGCGGTTTGGTCTCAGGAACGCACCATCCACATTCCAATAGGACATGTAGGAAATTTTTGGAGATTATGTGTTGGATTTTATGAGGGTATTCCTAGATTATTTCAGGGTTTTCAGTGAACTATGTACACACTTATTGCATTTGCAGCTGTGTTTACTGAAATGTCGGGAGGCTAGGTTAAGCCTCAATCCGCTAAAAAGTGTGTTTGTAGCAGTAAAAAGTGGCATGCTGCTTGGGCATATCATCTCAAAGGACGGCATTGCAATGGATCCCAGCAAGGTGGTAGCCATTATGCAAGCCAGCACACCTCACAGTCCAGTAGCAAAATAAGCAGATTTTTGGGGCGAGTCAGATGGCATGGAAGACATCTCCAGTTATTGGCTCATATTGTGGTTCCACTAAATCAGGTTGCACACACCACAAAGAATTAGTTCTAGGACCCAGGAGTGTGATGTGGCCTTTCAGAGGTTGCGACTGTTGCTATCTAATTCCCCTGTCCTTATTTCTCCCGATTGGGAGCACCCCTTTTATATATTTGTGGATGCATCGGATACCACAATAGGCAGTGTTAATGCAAAAGAATGCTGATGGATGGTTTCGGCCAGTGTTTTATGCCAGCTGTCGCCTATCTCGTGTGGAGAAAAATTACATGGTTAACAGATTTGGAGAATCTGGAGGAAAACCGATTGCAGAGTTTCTACCTGCTCACAGAATTGTAGAACCGCAAAAAGGCACAGGTGGTTCGCTTTTCCAAAAAGCGTGTTTTCGAAAGAGATCAGGCAGTTTTGATTTTTAATACCCGTATGGGGAAGTTACCGGGTAAGTTTAAGTTTCGATGGTCAGGGCCATTCTGGATTTACCGCAACGTTGGAAGTAATGCTTGATGTATTTCGCATGTTGTTTGCTGCTGCTGCTGCTGATGACAAATTGGATGGAGACAGCAACTACCCACTTTGGGCATACATGATGCAGCATGTTTTAGTTGCAAAAGGAGTGTGGAACATTGTGCACGGTCTGGATGTACATCCAGGTTCTGTGGATGTAGGATCTGTTGAGGATGTTGCAGGTTCTAGCAGCTCTAATGTTGTTGCTGTTTTACCCACTACTGCTGAACAAGCTCGTTGTTGGGATGGTAAAGATGCGCAGGCTCATGCCTTGATTGCACTTTCTGTCAAATGTAACATCACTCCACATATTCGTTTAGCTAAAATAGCAAAACAGGCTTGGAATATTCTAGCTGGTTTGTATGGAGGTCGTAACGAGGCAAAAATCTCTTACCTGCGTAAAGAGATAGAATCGAAGATTATGCAGGAAGATGATGACATGAATGTTTTTCTTGCTGAGATTAAAGATCTCAAGGAATAGTTGATTTCTGCAGTTAGATTATTCCTGATCATTCTCTTGTGCAGACTGTTTTTGATGCTTTACCTGAGTCATATCAGACTTTTGCTTCCACGTGGAGACTTTACTGAGGACAGACCTGATGTTGTCAACCAAGCACTACAAGACAATGCTGCCATACACGCGTTTCATACACGCGATAAATTACGAACGCGTGTATGGTCGCGCTTGTATTTGAATAGAATCGGGCGCGTGTATTTTAGCATTTAAGTTCGCGTATATATTTGCATTTATCAACGCGTGTATAAACGCGTTTATATACACGCAGTAATACACGGATAAATACACGATAATATTTACGGGGTAATACTCGCTATTATACACGGATAAATACACGCCACTATACACGGATTAATACACGCATGGTAGAGAAAAACTGAAAAAAAACTGAATTCCTTAACAAAATTAAAAACTATTTTCCTTAAACCATCTCATAGTACATTACAGTATACATCATTACACAATCCCACTACATGCATTTACAACAATGAAATATATTCAAAAATAAATCATGCATATGAGATGATAGAAATGTCATCAATTTAGAACATACAGTGACGGATTGGTTAGGGTTCGATCTCATCTTCAATAAGATCCATCCTTGCCAAACGATCAACATCAATATCCATTTGATCAATTGGTAAGGCTACGATTAAATTTATTCCACTATCGATATTCTGTACTCCATTGATAATGGTATCGATGTCCTGATCATCCTCATCAACATCACCATCATCCTCAATGGTAGGGTCATTCTCATGATCATGAGAAATGGCATGCTCATCCTCATTATCACGATCATCTCTTATTTCTTGATCATCGATCGCAACATCTTCAATGGCATGTTCGACGTCATCTTCATTGCGGCTTGTTACATCCTCCATATGCTCCATATCAGTGAATGTATTATACATCACTTTGGAACGTGGTGCAATAGGGATGACGTACCACCATTTGATGTCATGCACCATTGGTAGATAGATAACCTACTCAAATACACACAGTACAGTAATTAATTAGCATATCAAAAGTCAAGGGGTACGCGAGCTTAGATATATATGTACATGAAACACATTAGTAAAAAAATGCATACCTGCTCACATTGTTGTGGCAATACGAGCCTATCTTTCTTTGTTTGCCAGAACTTTGTAGAGTCAATAGTTACATATCCACTTGCATGGCGTTTTATCGTTGCATCAGGCCCTTTTTCCACCACGTTCATTTGCCATTTGACATCCAAAACATACACAAAGAAGCGACGAAAGTCAAGCCTAAATATGTCTTGGATTATGCCACAATAATCATCCATTTTTCCATTAGCTCCCTCAAAGCTACTAATGACACCGCAATCTTGTGTATTTCTCTTTTCATCAATTCTTTGTGTTCGAAAATGCTTGCCTTCACACCATATAGCATTGAACATAGTGCACTGGACCAAAATAGAAGCAATATTTGTGTAAGCAATATGAATAAATATTACAAGCAAATCACTTACAACTAATGCAAAACATTAGTTCTATGTACCTTTGACATGCATCCTCGTGCATACTCCCATTCTTCCGCCGTGATATGCAGCCCCTCGTCGCTCTCTGCTCTCTCCATTTCCTCATGCAACCAATCAACATGGATATCATTCGGAAGTGTTGCTAGATGCTTAGGGTACGCCTTCCGAGAGCCATGTTGCCTCCGAAAGAGAGCTCTTTCTGCTTGCCTTTTTGTCTTTGCATCCTCATATCTTGTAACCCATCTGCTCATCACATCACTATTAAGGATACAAGTGAAATTGAGATCATCAATCAATGTTCTGTCAATTACTTTACTCTGTCCTTTTCCTTGAGGCACAATAGAGGTCATCCTCAAGTCCTCTTCATTGCTCCATAGTCGTGGCAAAGAGCTGTCCACCTGACCAAGAAATTCTGAAATATATACAAGAGACTCTTGTATCAACCAACCCTCGGCCATGCTTCCTTCAGGCCTTGCACTTTGCCTCACAAAGTCTTTTAAGGTCTTCATGAAGCGCTCTAGGAAGAACATCCAACGTGCATGCACAGTACCACATAAAGCAATTTCGTCCACTAAATGCACAATGAGATGTAGTTGACTTGTGAGAATGGTTCGTGGAAAAGTCTCCTCTACCAAACAAACCACCTTCACTGCCATAACACGCGCATCATCCAACGTGGCTGGATCAATTGCTTTGGAACTAACATATCTGAAAAATAAATAAATAGTACGTTATACCTCATGCACGTTCATTTTGCAAGGTATAATGAAGGGTGATCTGAGCATGGGTTTTACATACCTCACAAGCTCGCCCATCTTATAAATACATTTTTTCAAACTCTTATTCGCACAATGGTCGATGCTAGTAGGTAGTATGAACTGCGCACATAAGAGCACATTTATGGTTTATGGCATTACAAAATTTAATTTCAACGTACGTAAAACACTTACTTGAAGCATCTTGTGCCAATCGTGGGACTTCAACCCATATAGTTGCTCAACGCCTCTTTTCTTAGTGGTTGTAAAGGCTCCCTTCAATGATCTCATGCATCCAGTGGGAGTACGCAAAGTGGTGATGGCCTGCTTTACCTGCTTCTCCTCTTTCTTTGATATAATCCATGGTGCAGGCGGAAGACGAACGTGCCCACCCACCTCTCGTGGCCAAGCTTGACGCATACGTCCTGCGATCCGCAAGTCCTCACGTACGCTGACATTGTCTCGTTTACCAGTAATATGTTCCCAAATACCAGATCCTACATTCTTGAAGATGTGCATGGGATCAAGAAGATGGTTGATCTTAAGATGGGTCCAATATGGCAGCCGGAAAAAATGGAGTACCTGCACAAGGGATTGCTCTATGTGACCTTTAATCCAATTAGAGACTACACAAAACAAGATTGAAAAAACATCACTATACCTGTTCATGCCATCTGGAGGAAGAATAGTTGTAGACTCCCAAATACGCTTCCAATCTTTTGCACGAAGTGTTTGTGGAGGAATGTTACTCTTACTAGCAACATATTTAGGATGATCTGAGGGGAGAAATCGATGATGATTATCGAATATAGTCTTACACAAACCATCAACATACTCATGTACTAACGAAGGGCCACAAACAGGACATGCATGTTTACCCGATGTTTTCAAACCTGTTAAAATATAAATAAAAGTTAGAATAATAAAGTCAAACCGTCTAATTAATATATATAGCCAATAGTAATAGAGTAGGGAGGTAATTAGAATTCTTACCAGAACAATCGCTGTATCCTGGAAAGTCATGCATTGTCCACATCAACACTGCTTTTAAGTCGAAGTGTCGAGAGGAGGGAGCCCTACTAATGTCCACCACCGCAACACCTCTCCATAGTTCCTCCAACTCATCAATCAGTGGTTCAAGATAAACATCCATATGCTTGACTTTATGTTTCCCTGGAATTAGAAGGGATAACATAAGATGTCCCTTCTTGATCGCCATTGATGGTGGAAGGTTGTAATTCACCAACACAACTGGCCACACGCTGTATGCGGTGCTTTTGAAACCAAATGGATTCACTCCATCCATACCCAGGCCAAGTCTCAAGTTTCTGGGCTCTGTTTTAAAGCTGGGCCACTCATCTTCAATATGCTTCCAAGCAGGAGTGTCTGCGAGAATTCTCCACATGCCATCATCCGATCGATGTGAGGAATGCCATGACATGAGCTCTGCTATGGATTTGCACTTGAACATGTGTTTGATGCGAGGAATTATAGGAAAGTGTCGCAAGACTTTACGAGGTACATCAAAACTCTTCATATCTGTTCTGTACCTTGCTTCACCACAAGTGGGACAATGTAGAGCCTCCTTATGCGTCCCACGAAAGAGAATGCAATCATTGACGCATGCATGTATTTTATCATAATCCAGTCCTCCAAGAGATGTCACATAGCGCCTCGCTATGTCTCTTGAGGTGGGTAGTCTATTTTCCTTTGGAAGCATGTTTGATAATAGCCTGCATCCAATATCATCAATTATAATTAGTCTTAAATCTTAAACCTTAAACCACTAATTCAAATTTATAAGTTAGAATGCTTACTTCAACAATGCGTCAAGACTTGCATTGCTCCATCCATAAACTGTTTGTATATTAAGTAGTTCAAGTGAAGCACGTAAAACTAAGAATGTGCACCCTTCAAACACCGGTGTCGATGAAGCTTTATAAAGATACTCTTGTTCCATATCATCGTCGTCCATACCTTTGGGATCATCCTTAAAAAGATTCCGCACCATATTATCAAGCACCTCCTCTTCCACAACTTCGTGGGGTGCAGGGCTATTGTCGTCCCTTTCCCACTCATCTCTGACAATAGATCCCGAAGCTCCAGCATCATCTCGTCGACGCTTTACGTGCTCTCGTCGCGCGTAGGGTACCATGTTAGGGTGTGGTACTGCATCCTGCTTCAATTTATCAAATTATATGTTACAACTCTATTAATTTAATTTGGATACCATGAGTCATTTGAATACCATCAATTTACATCTACTCACCTCTAAACCTGTTTGATTCCATTCTCCATACATGGAGATGTGATTCAAGGTAATTCGACGTGCTCGTACAATGCATCCTTGACATCGATTACACATACATTTGATCCGTTGTCCCAACCACACATCGCGATTACGATGACGCATTGTCTCATCTTCCCCAGAACTGCTTGAAGAGGTTGATGACATCCTGTGTACAAATCAGAAAACACAAAATCATTATATGTTTTTAATGAAAGCACAAAATCGCGTGTATTGATGCGGCTATATCCTAAAACTTGCGTGTATTAACGCGGCTACTTCCTAAAAATCGCGTGTATTCACGCGGCTAATTTCTGCAAAACGCGTGTATGAACGCAGCTAAAATCATATACACGCGAAGATACCTGCGTTCATAAACGCGAATATAAACGCGGCGGCATATTTAAACTAAAAATAGCCCGCCTTCCCCAAATATAGATTTTGAACTTAGAAATCAACAGTGCATGCGTTTTCGCCTGTTTTCGCCTCTTCCAACAGCAAGGAGGGAGCAGAGAAAGGAGCACACACACGGGAGAAGGAGGGAGCAGAGAAGGAGCAAAGAGGACTCACTTTTTCAGAGGTGAGTGACTTTGTCCTGTGCCTTGTCTCTTTTGTCAGATTTGTTTACTTTGCTCTTTGCTCTTTGGGTTTGTCTTTTTGCACACGATTGGGTTGCTGCATCCTGACAGGGGCGACAATGGCTGGTCCTTTTATAAGGACATTCTGTCTTTGTCGGGGGGTCGGTCTTTTCGAGAAATTTTTTTCGCAGGGCGCGTGTACAAACGCGTGTAGAAGCGCGTGTAATCTGTCTGCAGAGTTTTTTCACGCGTATATACACGCGTTTTTGGCCGGGTGTATACACGCGTTTTTTGACGGGTGTATACACGCGTTTCTGCAGACAGAAAACTGCGGCGTTTCAGATTTCATGATTTGCAGGCAATTGACTTGTGTAATGACAATGTGTGAGTCAAGAGACAGCCCATGATGTGCATGATGATGTTTGTTGCAGGTTCTTTATGGATATTCCAGGTTCTTCATCCGATCCATTTGCGTACAGCAATTGGTTGATGGAGATGATGAATCACTTTGGGCGCCAACCTGGTCCGGTTGAGCTTACAGAGTATATGTATGCCCATCCCCCTCCTTCCCTACCTGGTGTCTATACCCCTACCGCGAGTATCCAGGGCACTCCAATGCTTTCTATTCCTCCGAGTCCGACGAGACGGCATGCAGCTTCTCCTCTTCCACGTCCACCGAGGAGACATACCTCGTCCCAGACACACTCACGTACACCCTCACAGCCACCATCACGTGCTCCCTCAGAGCCACCGTCACGTCAGGGCTCACAGCCACCGTCACGTAGACAATCCCCCAGTCGTGACTCCACCCGCAGCAGTAGGAAGAGTGGGAGTGGAGGATGCGGCGGGTGCTTTGGTGGGGGAGGTGGGGGAGGTAGTAGGGCACGCGGTGAGAGAGGAGATAGAGGGAGAAGAGTTAGAGGAGACAGTTCGGAAGAGGAGGAGATGAGAGAGATGGAGAGAGTGGTTTGCTATGATGTGACGGATAGGGGCGGGATAGTGATGGATGCGAGGGGGAGGGAGGTAATGGAGTACATGCGTGGGGTAGTATCAAACTCATATAGAAATTGTTTTATTAAATTTAAAGATCAAAATAGCCGATTAGTTGGGGAGGTGATAGAGGCTGTACACAGTCGGTACCCCAATCCCCCACATGCTACATTCTCGGATGTATGGGGAAGGATGCGAATAAGGGAGATCTTAAGTAATAAAAGATCTCACCTTAAAAAACTCGCGTACGATGACCGGCTAAATGTAGCTGCGGGTGGCTATCCTGTCGAGAAACCTGCCACTGCGCACAAACGCGAGTGGAAGGAGGCAAAGAAACGAGTAGAGGGTGGCGTGAAGAGCAGGCAGCATGTGGAGGCACGACGGATCCAGATGGAGACCGTTGGATCTTCGCATTTCGGATCTGGCGGCGTCGAGTCATGGGAGGCAGAGTTCGTAAGTATCCTGCCACTTTATTTGATTGTTTACTTAATTCATTGATTCTATGAATTGTTTTAATCTTACAAATTGTGTTGATTATGATACAGCGACGGGTTACGGGGAGGAAGCCCACAACCCACGATACTGCGTATGCTCGCCGGCATAGCAGACGTGACACGTGGGCCATCTTCAGAGCCGAGGGACGTATTACGGACACGCAGTTTGAGTTGGCCATGAGACCATACGGTCGACAGGTACTTGAAAATTCGTAACGAATGGTTTTGGTTTATTGAATTGCATATATATATACTTATATACTATATATTACTTGAACAGGCACAAGCTGCTGATGATCCACCGACCGCCGCTGCAGAGGGTGGACGTGAGCACTACTCCTCGGACATTCCGACCGATGCGAGCTCATCTGAGCATGGGGGGAGCACCGAGTCATCATCTGGGTCTGAGTAGTACTCAGACTTGTAGTATCACATTCCATATTTAGGATGTGATTGTATATATTTTTTTGTAAACTCAAGCCATGGGCTACTTCGAGATATGGACTCCCTTGTATACATGTATGAAATTTTGATAGTAATATTGAATTGATTGATCGATAGTATTACATTCATGTCTGTCTTGAATCGTGTAATGACAATGTATGCATTCATGTCGTTCTTGTCTTAATCTCCCTCGTGCATATGTTCTTCGTGGAATATGGTCTAATGGGATGGTCTAATGCACCAAAAACCCTAAACCAGAGAGTGCTATTGGGTGCTGGAATGCTGGAACAGTATTCAGGCACCAAATAGCACTCTCTGGATTTTTTTTTTTGCTCTCTGTTCGCGTGTATAAACGCGTCAAAACTGCTAAAACTTGCGTGTATCTGCGCGGATACCCTGGAAATTACGCGTGTATTACTGCGTATAAACTGGCAATAACGCGTGTATAAGCGCATCTAAATTAAAGAAACGCGTGTATAGCCGCAAGTAAAAACGCGTCTGGGACATTGGAACTGAACAGGATGCGGCTATACACCCGTGTATAAGCGCGTCTAATATAATAAGAAGCGTGTATAGCGGCGTGTATTAACGCGTCTGTATAAAAAAACGCGGCTACATACCCGTGTATACACGCGTCTGAGAGGTACTGTACACGCGGTTTTACACGCATGTCTCTGGCCGCGATTATACACGCGCTGATACACGGGCCCGCTACTTTTTTTCACAAGTCATTTTTAGCGGCTAAGAGCGCGGGTATGAGCCTGATCCCTTGTAGTGAAGTATGATACTTTAGTCAACAAGCTCTTGCAAGAAGCGCAGTCCAGGCAAAACAGGGCTAGGCAGCATGCAGTTGATCAGGCATTTGTTGCTGCCCAGCAGAGAAGAAGTGGTAAGGCAGCATGCAGTTGATCAGGCATTTGTTGCTGCCCAGCAGAGAAGAAGTGGTAAGGCATCCCCTTCCACTGTTTCTTCTCCTATTAGTAGGTCTACAACTTCTTCTCCTTCTTCAGGTAGCAACAATAGGTCTGAGAAGGCTCTTGATAAAGCAAGAAAAAAATCAGGTGCAACTATTGTAAGGCAACTAATCATGTCATTAAGAATTGCCCTAAGCTAAAGGCTAAAGAGGCAAAGAAGAAAGAGTCAAATGCAGCCACAATAGCAGATGCTTCTACAAAATAGATTCTACAAATGTTGTGCAGGATACAGAATGGGCGTTTAGCGTGTATTGCCAGTATGACCCATCTGTACATGATGCATGTTTGGTAGTTTCTGTTGACTCTAATGTATGGTATTTTGATAGTGGTGCTACAAAGCACATTACCTCACATCGTGATATGTTCACTTGTCTTCAGGCTGTCCCTAATGGGAATACTATCACATGTGCCAATAATGCTTCTTACCCAGTGAAGAGCATTGGTAAGATTATGCTTACCACTACAAATGGCAGTGCTGTCACACTTTCAGATGCTTTGTACATGCCAGGGATAAAGAAGAATCTATTGTCTGTCTCTGCACTTGCTAGACTTGGACTGTAGTCAAATTTGTGGATGACAGATGTACTGTTTTGACTTCTGGTGATACGATTATTACATCTCGCAGCTTGTTTCGTGGGCTGTATAGGCTGAATTCTTATGACAAGTGTGTGGAAGATTCAGCAAATGCAGTTTCTGATGAAAAGACAGTTTCAGATGCAAAACTATGGCATGCTCGTTTTGGTCATCTGAACTTTGCTAGTTTGCTACATTTGCAGAAATTTGATATTGTTGCTTCATTGCCCCCTCTTGAGGCACCATCAAAACATGTTTGTGAAGGCTGTATTTTGGGCAAAATGCAGCGTTCTGCGTTTCCAAAGGATGGTTCTGTGCGGGCCACTCGCAAATTGCAACTTGTACATAGTGATGTATGTGGGCCTATGCAAACTCCGTCATTTGGTAAACACTTGTACTTCGTGACTTTCATTGATGATTACTCAAGGCATGCATGGGTATATCCCCACTGAAGGCAAAGTCCAAAGTTTTTGTGTGCTTCAAACAGTTTTTTCTTATGGTTGAAAATGTATCCAATTGTACTGTGGGCACCCTCCGTTCGGGGGGGGAGTACATGTCTAAAGAGTTTGATGCATTTATGGCTAGTCGTGGGATAAAACACCAATGTACAGTGCCATATAACCCTCAGCAAAATGGTGTTGCTGAGAGGAAAAACAGGTCACTTATGGAGATGGCACGATGTATGGTCAAGAGCCAAGCTTTGCCACATGCGTTTTGGCTTGAGGCTGTCATGTGTGCTGCATATGTACTCAACAGGTGTCCCACTAAGGCCTTGCAGTCTGTTACTCCATACGAAGCTTGGCATGGTAGGAAGCCTTCTATTGGTCACTTGCGTGTCTTTGGTTGCTTGGCCTATGCTTTAGTGCCTGTGCAACAACGTAGAAAATTGGATGATAAGGCTGTCAAATGCATTTTTGTTGGTTACAATGCTGAGAGCAAGGGTTACAGATTGTATCATCCGCAGTCAAAGCGCCTCTTGATTAGTCGAGATGTTATTTTTGTGGAAGATGCTGTGCAGCCTTTGTTATCATGTACCAAAGAGACAGGTGTGAGCTCACGGGATGTATTTGATACGTTGTTGCCTCTGTTTACAGGTGGGAATTCAAATGTAATGAGGCAAATATTCAACCTATGTAGATTTCAAATGACATCATAGATCAGCCTATTTCTGATGCAGATTTACTGGATGTAATTTATGAGGATAGGGCTGAAAATAAGCAGGCTAGAGGTATGCCTAAATGGCTGGTGCAAACCTTGTGTGATAGTAAAATTGATGCACCTATTTCTAGTCGTACTAGTTCAGGTTTTTAGCATGCCTCTTATGCATCAGATTGTTATGCATTGGCTGTGTCTGGTATGTGTGAAGAGGAAGAACCTCTTTTATTTGATGAGGCACAAAAATCAAAAAATTGGTTGGCTGTAATGCAAAGTGAATATGATGCTATAATGAAGAATGGTACATGGTCTTTGTGTGATTTGCCTATTGGTAAAAAGGTCATTAGATGTAAGTGGGTTTTTAAGTTGAAACAAAAGCCAGATGGCAGTGTTGATCGCTATAAGACTAGACTTGTTGCAAAGGGTTATGCTCAAGAAAAGGGCATTGATTTTGATGAGACCTTTGCTCCCACTTGTCGTATGACAACTATTCATAGCATTTGTGCATTGGTAGCTCATAATGGTTGGAATGTACAGTTGGACATAAAGACTGCGTTCTTGAATGGAGATTTGCATAAGGAGGTGTATGTATCGCAGCCTCGTGGTTTTGTTCAAAGAGGGTAGGAAAACAAAGTGTGCAGGTTGAAAAAGGCTTTGTATGGTTTAAAGCGAGCTCCACGAGCTTGGTATGAAAAGATACATGCATATTTGACTGCACATGGTTTTCAGAATAGTCCAACAGAAAGCACTTTGTATGTTAAATGTGTGGATGATGTACATCTAATCATTGCTCTCTATGTCGATGACATGCTGCTCACAAGACCAAATGAGAGTCATATTGCTGATTTTAAGGCTGATTTGAATGCCTCTTTTGAGATGTCAGATTTGGGAAATTTGCATCATTATTTGGGAATACAATTTAAGCAGTGTGATGGAGGTATTGCTTTGTGTCAGACAAAGTATATTGAGACATTGTTGCAGAGATTTGGCCTTGAAGACAAAGTATATTGAGACAAAGTATATTGAGACATTGTTGCAGAGATTTGGCCTTGAAGACTGCAAGCCTACTGCTACTCCAATGGAAACAGGTCTGAAGTTGAGTCTTCATGATGCTGGAGATCACTTTGATGTCACACTCTATCAGACAGCTGTTGGTTGCCTCATTTATGTATGCATTACGAGGCCGGACATTCAGTTTGCAGTCTCACAGGTGAGCAGGTTTATGCATAGCCCAGGGTCTCACCATTGGAAGGCAGTTAAACGCATCTTTCACTACTTGAGTGGCACCATACATCTTGGGTTGTTTTATCCCAAGGGGGGATCGTTGCTGCCAAATTTACATGCTTTTCGTGGGCTGGTTGCTATGACACAAGAGTGTCCACAAGTGGTTTTTGTTTCATGGTCGGTAGCTCATGCATATATTAGTTGAGCAAAAAGCAACCTAGTGTGGCCACTTCTAGTTGTGAAGCTGAGTACAGGGCAGCTTTCATAGCTACGGTTGAGTGTGTGTGGCTCAGACGGCTTATGGCTGACTTGGGTGTGTTGGACAGGAGTCTGCCACCTCTATCTACACCTCTATCTACACTGACAGTCAGAGCGCATCGGCAATTTTTACGAGAAACCCAGTTTTTCATGCTCGCACAAAGCACATTGAGGTGCATTATCACTATGTCAGGGAGAGACTCTCAGTAGGAGAGATCAGCTTGGCATATGTGCCAACACAGGACAACTTCGCCGATCTTTTCACAAAGGCACTTCCTCGCGTGATGAGAAGTTTGAAGCTTTCCGCAAAGCTTTGGGCTTGCTTGTGGACTGATCTACTTCGGGCATGGCACTTCCCTATACATGAGTGCCAGCTCTCGTTCACACCATCACTCCCAGGGGAGATTTATTGCCATATAGGCAGTGATGTGTGTGAACACACTTAGGACCGCTGGGGCACTTTTTTCCTCCTTAGAAGGTTTTTTCCCCCGGCTTGTATATACGCCTATCCTTCTAGGGCTAACTAATCTTTTGTACATTGACACAATCTAATACATTGTGTGTTGTGTGCATTCTTGCTTCTTCTTCTCCAAGCTTTGTGTGCTTTCTTGCAATCCTAATTCCAACACGCATATCACCGATGATCTCACCAACCATGCCAGTGGTGTAAGTGTGGGGCCTATCCCCCAGGTGGGTCATCAGTGTCCACCGCCTCACTAGATGAGCTCGATATCTCATTACTCCCCCTCGAGCTCAACTCCATCTCATGTACACCAAGCAAAGCCCTGAATCGGCGGAGCTTCTTTGTACCCAACGCTTTGGTGAAGATGTCAACGACCTGATCCTGTGTGCTGACATAAACAAGGTCGATGTCTCCTACCAAAACCTTCTCTCTGACAAAATGGTAGTGGATCTCTATATGCTTTATGTGCGAGCATGAAAAACTGGGTTCCTGGCCAACTGTATACTGCTAATGTTGTCACAGTAAATGACAACTTGTCTACCACTGATAACAAATCTATAAGTAGCTTTCTCAACCAAGCTACCTCACATGTTGCCATAGCAGCAACTCTGTACTCGGCCTCTATATTGAATAGAGCAACCGTAGGCTGCTTCTTGCTGCTCCAAGTCACAGCAGCACTCCCCAAAGAAAACATGAAGCCACTAGTAGATCTTCTATCTGAGATACTACCAGCCCAATCAGCATCTGTGTACCCATGTACACATCTCTGTCCTAGTTTCATAAAATAGTCTACAATGCAAAGTAGACCTCACATACCGTAGTATGCATCACAATGCTTTCAAATCTGGCCTGGTGATCGTCATGTAGATCAAGCTTCCTACTATGCGCCTATACATAGTAGGATCCTCCAAAATCTCTCCTAAATCTGCACTCAACTTGCCATTCTGATCCAATGGCATTGAGATAGGCCTACAGCCTGTCATACCATACTTGCATAGCATGTCCAAGCCATACTGTCTCTGCAGTATGTTGGAATTAGGGTTGCAGGAATGCACACACAACTTCAAGAAGATGAGGAAGCTTGAGCACAACACAGTAGTGTATTATGAGTGCCAAAAATGAAAGATAACCAGCCCTAGAAGATAATGGGCGTATATACAATGCACGGGGGAAAAAACCTCCTAGTGAGGAAAAAAGTGCCCCGGCGGTCCTAAGTGTGTTCACACACATCACTACTATAATATGGTAACAAATCCCCCCTGGAGTGATGCGGTGAACAAGAGCTAGCACTCATGTATAGGGAAGTGTCTAGCTATGTGGACGAATCCACAAAAGGGAGTAAGCCCAAAGCTTTGCGAAAAGCTTCGAACTTCTCACGAGGCAGAGCCTTTGTGAAAAGGTCTGCAAGGTTATCCTGTGTTGGCACATAAGCCAAACTGATCTCTTCTGCAGAGAGTCTCTCCCTGACATAATGGTAGTGCACCTCAATGTGCTTCGTACGAGCATGGAACACTGGGTTCCGCGCAACTGCCAATGCGCTCTGACTGTCAGTGAAGATGGTGGTGGCAGATGGCTGCCCAACACCCAAATCAGCCATAAGGCGTCTGAGCCACACACACTCAACCGTAGCTGTGAAAGCTGCCCTGTACTCAGCTTCACAACTAGAAGTGGCCACAGTAGGCTGCTTCTTGCTCAACCATGATATGCATGAGCTTCCAAGCATGAAGCAAAAACCACTCGTGGACACGCATGTGTCATAACAACCAGCCCAGTCAGA
Source organism: Cibotium barometz (assembly GCF_041138505.1). Lineage (NCBI taxonomy): Eukaryota > Viridiplantae > Streptophyta > Polypodiopsida > Cyatheales > Cibotiaceae > Cibotium > Cibotium barometz. The sequence goes on from NC_141061.1 coordinate 25,409,209, forward strand.
ATCTGAAAAAGCATGTAAATCTGGCGGCAATGATCCCCCCTTGGGATAAAACAACCCAAGATGCCGAGTACCACTCAAATAGCGAAAGATACGCTTCACTGCCTGCCAATGCTTAATGCCTGGGCTATGCATAAATCTGCTCACTTGTGAGACTGCAAACTGAATGTCTGGCCTCGTAATGCATACATAAATGAGGCAACCAACAGCTGTCTGATAGAGTGTGACATCGAAGTGATCTCCAGCATCATGAAGACTCAACTTCAAACCTGTCTCCATTGGAGTAGCAATAGGCTTGCAGTCTTCAAGGCCAAATCTCCGCAACAATGTTTCAATATACTTTGTCTGACACAAAGCAATACCTCCATCACACTGCTTAAATTGTATCCCCAAATAATGATGCAAATGCCCCAAATCTGACATCTCAAAAGAGGCATTCAAATCAGCCTTAAAATCAGCAATATGACTCTCATTTGGTCCTGTGAGCAGCATGTCATCGACATAGAGAGCAATGATTAGATGTACACCATCCACACGTTTAGCATACAAAGTGCTTTCTGTTGGACTATTCTGAAACCCATGTGCAGTCAAATATGCATGTATTTTTTCATACCAAGCTCGTGGAGCTTGCTTTAAACCATATAAAGCCTTTTTTAACCTGCACACTTTGTTTTCCTGCCCTCTTTGAAGAAAACCACGAGGCTGCGATACATACACCTCCTCATGCAAATCTCCATTTAAGAACGCAGTCTTTATGTCCAGCTGATGTACATTCCAACCATTATGAGCTGCTAATGCACAGATGCTACGAACAGTGGTCATACGACATGTGGGAGCAAAAGTCTCATCAAAATCAATGCCCTTCTCTTGAGCATAACCTTTTGCAACAAGCCTAGCCTTATGGCGATCCACTGTGCCATCAGGCTTACGCTTCAATTTGTATACCCACTTAGTGCCAATGGCCTTCTTGCCAGGGGGCAAGTCACATAAAGACCATGTACCATTCTTCATAATAGCATCGTATTCTGCTTGCATAGCAGCCATCCAATTTTCTGAACTTTGTGCCTCATCAAATGAAACAGGCTCACTTTCATCGCACATACTAGAAACAGCCAATGCATAACAATCTGACGCATAAGAGGCACCATGAGAGCCAGAACGAGTGCGACTAGACAAAGGGGCATCCAACTTGCTGTCACGCAAAGTCTGCACCAGCCATCTAGGCATGTTCCTAGAGCCCTCAATCTCTTGTCTCTCATCCTCAAGTGCATCATGCACATCTGCATCAGATATAGGCTGATCTGTGCCATCATTTAAAACCTGCATAGGCTGAAAAACTGCCTCATGAGGTATTGCACTTGACTGTGCACCACTGAAAAGAGGCAACAATGTATCATAGACATCACGTGAGCTGATATCTGTCTCCTTAGTACATGAAACCAAGGGCTGAACTGCATCTTCCACAAATACAACATCACGGCTAACCAAAATGCGCTTTGTCTGTGGATGATACAAACGATAGCCTTTGCTTTCAGCACTATATCCAACAAAAATACATTTGACAGCTTTGTCATCCAATTTTCTGCGATGTTGCACAGGCACTAATGCATATGCCAGGCAACCAAAAACACGTAAATGGCCAACAGATGGCTTGCGGCCATGCCAAGCCTCATATGGAGTGACAACCTGTAATGCTTTGGTGGGACACCTGTTTAGTACATAAGTGGCACACATGACAGCCTCAAGCCAAAAACCATGTGGTAGACTTTGACTCTTAACCATACATCTTGCCATTTCCATGAGAGACCTGTTTTTTCTCTCAGCCACACCATTTTGCTGTGGTGTATACGGCACTGTACATTGGTGTTTTATCCCACGCTCAGCCAGAAATGCATTAAATTCTGAAGACATATACTCCCCCCCTCGATCTGAACGGAGGGTGCCCATCTTACTTTCTGACACATTTTCAGCCATAACCAAAAACTGTTTGAAGCACAAAAACACTTCGGACTTTGCCTTCAAAGGATATACCCATGCATGCCTGGTAACGTCATCAATGAAAGTCACGAAGTAAAGGTAGTTTCCAAATGATGGAGTTTGCATGGGTCCACAAACATCACTGTGAACAAGCTGCAATCTGCGTTCAGCTCTCACTGATCCATCTTTGGGAAAGGAAGCACGCTGCATTTTACCCAATATGCAGCCCTCACAAACATGCTTGACAGGTGCCTCAAGCTTAGGCAAAGAAGACACCATTTCAGATTTCTGCAGGCGCAGCAAACTTGCAAAATTCAGATGACCAAAACGTGCATGCCACAGTTTTGCATTTGAAATAGCCTGCGTATCCATAATAGCACATGCTGAATCCTCTACACATTTGCCATCCATATTGAGCTTATACAGCCCTCGACATAGTGAACCAGATGCTACAATGATGTCACCACAAGAGAGATCATGAACAGTACATCTGTCATCCACAAATTTTACAACCAAACCTGTTTTGGCAAATGCGGAGACTGACAGCAGATTCTTTTTGATCCCTGGCACATACAATGCATCAAAAAGTGTAAAGGTGTTGCCATTTGCAACATTCAGCACAATCTGTCCAACTCCTTTAACGGGATAAGAGGAGTTATTGGCACAAGTGACAGTATTCCCTGTGGGAGCAGACTCAAGGAAAGTGAATAAACTGCGCTGCGAGGTGATATGCTTAGTGGCACCACTGTCAAAGTACCATACATCTGAATCTACTGCAGACATACATGTGTCATGCAAAGATGGGTCATAACTGCACTGCGCATTGAATGCCCATTCTGTATCTAGCACAACATTAGCAGATTCATTGTTAGAAGGAGAGGCATCTGCAACAGCCATACCAGCCTCTTTCTTCTTAGCCTCTTTCGCAGCCAGCTTAGGACACGCTTTGATGACATGATCATTTCCCTTACAGTACTTGCAAAATGTCTTCTGTTTGTCACCCTTCTTCTCATCTTTGTCTTCCTTCTTTGGTTGCACAGCATTTGCAGATTTCTGCTTACTAGAAGAAAAGCCAGCTTTACCTTTCCCGCTTCTCTGACTAGCAACGAAAGCTTGATCTGCGACACGCATAATATTCCTGTTTTGCCTTGACTGGTCTTCTTGCAGCAAAACAGAAACTAACTCCTCAAATGATAAGGCATTGGGATTGCCTTTCATCATCAAGCGAAGAGTGGAAGCAAAACCCTGATAAGAATCTGGTAGACCATTCAAAACAGTCTGCACAAGTGAACTGTCTGACAGGATTTCATCTGCAGAAATGAGCTGCTCTTTGAAATCCTTGATCTTTGTCAAAAAGCTATCCATAGAATCACCTTCGTTCATATGCTCATTCTCCAACTGTTTTCGGAGATAAGCAACACGAGCCTCATTTCTTGCCTGATACAATGTGGCAAGTACATCCCAAGCATCCTTAGAAGTCCTGCAGGAGCGAATATGTGGGATAATGGTACGTTTGACAGACAGCGCAATCAAGGCATGAGCCTGCGCATCTCTACCATCCCAACGAATCTGCTCTGCTGAAAGTGGTGGTTCTCGAACAGCTGCTACAGCACTTGTGCCTGCACCATCATCAACAGTACCTGTTTTTGATGTGTTTGCAGCATTCCCAGCCACAATAGGACGTGCATCAATACCCTGCACAATGTTCCATAACCCCTTTGCTACCAATACATGTCGCATCATATATGCCCACAATGGATAGTTGGTGCCATCCAACTTATCCTCAGCAGCCAACATGCGGAATACATCATTGTTGTCAGCCATGGCCAATGACTGTACTACTAGATGTAAATGCTGTCTGCAAGAGGTAAACCTGTATAAAATCGACCTGTGCTATATAGCACAGCCCAAAACAGACGAATGGGCACCTGTCCTGCAGATTATAATCTTGACAGAAAATCTGCACAGTAGGACGATTTTGCCTGCGCAGTACTTGGAATGCAAAAACGGAGGGCGAAATGACTTCAGATCAAAATTCTGAAACGAACAAGCCCTACGGGCTTGCCCACGGCATATACTAACCTGCAAACGCTCGTGAAACCTCGTCGCAATCGGAGGAGATGAAGCGGCAGGTGCCGGTGATGCTGCCCGGGAGGAGGAAGCCTGCTCTGATACCAATTGTTGGAATTAGGGTTGCAGGAATGCACACACAACTTCAAGAAGATGAGGAAGCTTGAGCACAACACAGTAGTGTATTATGAGTGCCAAAAATGAAAGATAACCAGCCCTAGAAGATAATGGGCGTATATACAATGCACGGGGGAAAAAACCTCCTAGTGAGGAAAAAAGTGCCCCGGCGGTCCTAAGTGTGTTCACACACATCACTACTATAATATGGTAACACAGTAATCCAATACGATGTGGTGACCTAATCACCTCAATGCCCAAGAAATATCTGAGCTCCCCTAGATCCTTCATCTCAAACTTCTGTCTAAGCAAGATCTCTGCATCATGGTCTCCCGTAATGATCAGGTCATCTACATAGATGACAACAAGCACAACCCCTCTATCACTGTGTCTCACATATAGCGAGAAATTTGCATTTTTGCTACATGAAAGCCAATAGTGACAAGATATTCAAAAATCTTGTCAGACCATGCTCTTGGTGCTTGTTTTAAGCCATACAAGGCTTTCTTCAACCTGTAAACATGCTCAGGGTGACTCACATCCTCATAACCAGGTGGCTGTAACATATACACCTCTTCCTGCAAATCTCCATGCAAGAATGCATTCTTTACATCCATCTGATGTAAAGACCATTGCTTTGACGCAGCCACTGCTATCACAACTCTCACTGTTGCCATCTTGCAACTGGGCTGAAAGTTTCCTCATAATCAATGCCATGTCTGCGCATATCCTTTGGCTACCAATCTAGCCTTGTACCTGTTTATGCTTCCATGACTGTTATGTTTTACTTTGTGTACACCCACTTGCATCCAATGGCTTTCTTGCATCCAATGGCTTTCTTGCCTTCAAGCAATTGCACTAAATCCCAAGTCTCATTTTCATATAGTGCATCCATCTCCTCATCCATAGCTTTCTCCCAACACACATTTCCAACAGCCTCATCAATGCATGTGTGCTCTACAACCTGGACAACTTTTGCCATGTATGCATAGTGATGTGCCACATAACCATCATAGGTAAACCTTTGCACAGGATTCTTCATTCTCCCAGCTTTGCATTCATGGCTTCCATAGCCTTCTTTACACCATGTGTTCTCATAGCCGGTATCCAAGCTCCTCATCAAGGCTCATCTCTGAGCCACTAGACTCTCCACCATCAACATGAGAATGCCCTGCAGAAATGTCAAGCATACTAAGGGGCTTAACCACTTTCTCTTTGCCTTTATGTGATGTACTAATCACATTTGCAGGACTGGTATTATGATGTAGCCTGCCACTCCATGGTCTATCAACTAAACCACTAGAGGAGGACTCTCCTTGTCCACTCAAAGACTGTGATTGCTGACTTGCATTCTGTGCAACCACATTTCCACTCACATCAGCCCCTATAGCTTCTTTTTCAGCAGCATATTAGCTACTCATCTCATCAAAAACAACATCCCTACTTACCCTCAACTCACGTGTAGCAGGGCTATAACACCTGTATCCCTGCTTACCCTCAACTCACGTGTAGCAGGGCTATAACACCTGTATCCCTGCTTACCCTCAACTCACGTGTAGCAGGGTTATAACACCTGTATCCCTTTTGCTCAAGGGAATATCCAATAAACACACATTTTTCAACTTTTGGATCCAGCTTAGTTCTCAGCTCATGTAGCACATGCACATATGCAATGCATCCAAAGACTTTCAGATGAGACAAATCAGGTTTTCTACCAGTAAACCTCTCCTCTGGAGTTACATCATGTATGGCTACAGTTGGAGTTCTGTTCATGATGTAAACTGCTATAAAAACAGCCTCAGCCCAATAGCTATGCGGCATATTCTTCTCTTCCATCAATGCTCGTGCAATCTCAGCAATGTGCCTGTTTTTTCGCTCAACAACTCCATTTCGCAGAGTGTATCTACATGTAAACTGTCTCCGAATACCATTCTTCTTCAAAAATTCAAAGAACTCATTGGAGAAGTACTCTCCCCCTCCATCTGACCTTAGGCACTTTACATATTTCCCTGTTAGCTTTTCAACCATAACTCTGAAATTCTGAAAGTGAGTGAACACCTCACCCTTCTCCTTCATGAAGTATACCCACACTTTCCTTGTGTGGTCATCAATAAATGTCACATAATATCTGTAGCCTCCCATAGACATGGTCTTCGTAGGATCCCATACATATGAATGCACAACATCTAGTGCATTTCTGCTCACATATCTGTTACGTGGAAATACATGCTTTGTTTGTTTTCCAAATTGGCATGCTTCATATATTTTCTACATACCTTCAACTTTAAACTTTGGCAGCCCTATCACAATTCCTTTAGTCTACATAGACTTCATTCTCTGCACATTCACATGTCCAATTCTTTTATGCCAAATGTCTATGTCTATAACAATTCCTGAACCATTTGCAAACATCGCAGCACTCACTTTAGGCATGTTTACATTCAACATAAACATTCTGCCCACTCTGTTGCCTTTTGCAACCAACCTGCACTTGTCTTTAAAGTCTTCAACACATAACAACCATCAGGGTTAAAACAAACCTACAAACCCTGCTCAATCATCTGGCCAACTTAAACTAGATTCTTTGCTATGTTCAGAACATGAAGTACATCTGCAAGGTACTTCACTTTACCATCCTGCATAGAAAATGGCACATCTCTAACATGGGCAATTGGATGAGCAGTGTCATCCCCTGTTTCCACAAAACCTGGTCTTTCAAGGTTTTTCATCTCCTTGAACCACTCCCCATGACTTGTCATGTGGTTCGAAGCACCTGAATCAATGTACCATACATCATCTTTATGTGCTGCTTCAACATTTTCAGACATGGCATTAACAACATGTTGCATAACAAACAACCTTTCATTATGCTCATTGTTTCTGCTCGAGGATGCATAGTTATTTTGCTGCAATTTTCCATTTTACATGTCAACCTGCTTCTTATAACAATCTGCCAGGCTTACCCTAATAAAAGCATCCACGTGTATCATTATATTGCCTTTGCCAATTTCCACGACCTCTTTGACTCCCCTACCTCTAAATTGGCCTCTTCCACCTGCGTGTTGTTGTTGTGAATTCTGGGACTGTTATTGTTGCTGCTGCTGGCCATAATTCTGATTACTTGATCGGCCACCTCCTTAACGGCGTCCACGGCCTCCTCTACCTCGTCCTCTTCCTGAACTTGTGTAGAAGGCGTGTTGCTCTGAACTGTTTTTGTTTTTTGAAGACTGTTGGTCTTCACCCAAGCTCTTCTCTTCTATGATCAACATAGATACCAAATCTGTAAAATTGGGAATGTTTTCCCGAGTCTAAATAGACATCTTGAACCCCTTGTATTGTGGCCCGAGACCACGTAGATAGACTTTCACCTTGTCATCATCATCTACTGAAATGCCAATAGATGCAAGGGAGTCCACAATACCCTTGATCTTCAATGCATAGTCATTCACAGACATACTCTTTTTCTCCACAGTATGAAGCTCATTTTTCAACTGTATCTTTCGTGCCTTCGTATTCATTTCATAGAGTTTTACCAAGGTGTCCTACGCCTCCTTGGGGGACTTGGCATCCTATATGTGCCCAATCATGGTGTCCTGTATACTGATAGAGGGCCAATACATAACTTTTCTAACTCCTTGGTTCCAGTCCTTGAACTCTTTCACATCTGCAGCAGTCGGATTGATCTCCGCTATCTCTGGTGTCTCTTCATGCTGCTCACCTTCTATATAGTCCCAGTAACCCTTTCCCATCAGGAAATTTGTCAGCTTGAACCTCCAAGCATGGAAGTTGTTCTTATAAAGCTTCTCAGCAACAATCTGGTTTATGCCATCATTTGACATCTTGCCAAACACACAAATTTACCAGAAACAGCACGCTGGTTTGTACTGCTGTATTTTCTGTAGCGGTATTGTACTACACTCAAATGTCACAACTAGTGACATTTGAGTGGTACTGTACTACACTCAAATGTCACAACCAGTGACCTCAATATGCATACATACACCCAATGATAACTGTTGACCTCCTTGCAGCACACACAATGTTTGCACAACCAATCTGTCTTCTTGCAGTTCTTAAAATAGAGTTCTCCAGAGAATCGATGACTTACTCGCAGTGCTCAAAATACCATCGAATGAAACCACATGGCCAAGTAAACAAACCCTAGCTTCGTCGATGTGACACTTTGAAGGGTTGAGAGATAATTGAGCCTTATCAAGACTCTCAAAAGCTTCATGAACCTTCTCAAGGTGCCCAATCCTAGAAGAGTAGATACAAAAAACATCTCAATTCACATGAAAAAACGTATCAAGATATGGCTCAAATATCGCATTTATAAGAAACATTGAAAGGTCGCCAATGATGCATTCATCAATCCAAAGGGCACATCACACAATAAGCAAAGCATCCCCAAGGTGGGATGAAAATAGTCTTCAATTTTCCTCAGCAATACAATTTTGGAAGTAGCCAAAAAATCCATCACATACCGTATACATCTCATGACCCGCCACATGATCAAGAATCTCATCTTGGGAAGGGAGAGGATGATGATCCCTTTAGTGCAAATATTAAGAGGTCAAAAATAAACACATATGTGCCACTTACCCCCTTCTTTGGAGACACCACCAAGGGTGAAACCCATGTTGAATTCTCCACAAGGAAAGATAAAACCCACTATCAAAAAGGGGATCGATATCTATCTTCAAGGAATCATGTTGCACGGTCCCCAATCTTCGAAGTCGTTATATCCATGGGCTTTGCCTCAAGTTTCATATCTATCTTGTGCTCAATCATAGTCACTCGTCAAACCCGTGTACTCCGTAGCAAAGAGTTTCATAAAAACGTCAAGTCTATCAAGGTAATCATCCTTCTCTTCCTCTGTGAAAGAGGATCTAAACATCTGTGCATTTTTAGTCCTCCTCTCATGTACCAGCATGGTATCCCTATCCAAAACATCAAGATAAACCCCAAACACATCCATGGAAATATTGTTGTGAGCGAGGAATCCTCTTCCTCATCATTATAAGAAGAGTTAATAACATCTCCAATATCATAGGAGGTCTCCTCCTCCTCCAACTCTTCAGCTTGCCCACTTCGAATGTTATACCTTGTTCGATGGTCACCATATTGCATAAGTAAATCTCTTGTCTTCCACTTTTGGGTCATGTTCACTTGTCACATCCAAGGCCTTCCCACAATAAGAGGGTAGGCCACTCGATCCTCCTTGGTAGGAGTAACCTAAAAAGATATCTTCCACTTTTGGGTCATGTTTATATTGGGCGGCCACCAATATGAATAGGATAGGAAGCGACACAACCAGTCATAGAGTGAAACATCATGCGATGCATGCAAACTCTGCTATATAACTGTAAGGAAGAAGAACATAATACAGTGTATCTTTATCGAGCAATCGTTTGTGTGTTTTGAAGAATGCTTTGTTCTCCAATCTTATACAAATAATTGTCTTGTGAAGTGTTTATCATTCGTCTACGTAATAATTGCTCTAGCATCTGTATTCGTAATTATTATGCTTAATTTCTATTATCAATATTAATCTATCAATTGAACATGGCGGATAACACATGGCGACCACAATCTTCGGATCTCCGGTGATTTCATGTGCACGTGATCTCAAGGACTGCCATCACCAATTTTTCCTTATATCAGTCGTGCACGCCGTCGAAGGGATCGTAGTCACGTTCGTGCTGAGCACGATGGCGTGGCATCCGAGGATGAAAGTGCAGGATAGTGAGGCTTAACGGGAGGAATCAGTGCATACAACCAACCGTCGAAGAGCTCGGTTGTTGCCTGCAGTGGTAAGTCAGAATCCGAAACTAGGTTCACCATTCGTAGTTGCAAGGCAACAGTTTCTGCTTCCGTATCCGCTACAACAAATTTTGTGGAAAGTGAATGGAAGATCCTGATGCTCATGTCAGACAGTTCGACAAACATTATGCATTAAGCGTGCGGGGCAGTGGATGCCGCACGTAAGGAGGCAGTGTTTGAGACAACGCTACAGAGCAAAGCAGCGAGAGTATCCACCAGTGGATCACTTCCTGACTTATGATGATGTACAAAGGGAATTTCTTCGAAGATTCAGGAAGGAGAAGACAATGCCGCAGATCCTAGAGGGCCTGAGGGGATTAAAGCAAGGCCAGAAGGATGTGGAAAATTATGCAACCTATTTTAGAATCTTGTTGGCAGAGGGTTCGTGCTGCTCAGTGACCAGCTCCGGAGGTGTTGAACTCTTACTTTGTGTCTAGCCTTACTAAGGACCTTCGGACAGCGATGGCAAGTGTAGATATGGTAACTATACCCTTGGAAGATGTCATTGAGTAAGCTATACGGGCGGGCTGCTCATTAGACACTTAGGGGAAAGCCAAGGGCAGCAAAGCCAAAAAGAAATCCAAAAAAGGGAACAATAAAGACAGTGTGACAGAGTGAGCATTCTAATGGCAGTTTAGATTCTGATTCAGTGAGGACTCAGAGGATGAGGAAGCCCAGAAGTCCAAACATGAGCACCATGCGGAGCACTCGCATAGCACCTTCGACCAGAGTGTAGCCGGAAGAACAGCTGACAAAGAAATTTGGTGTGGAAAATGCAAAAACCCGAGACACCCTGCGCACGAATGTGCCTTGAATCAACGCTGGTGTCTTCTACCCACAATACGGAGGACTGCCATTATAATGGAAGGGCACGAAAAGTGAAAAGTAGGCAGAAGGGGTTGGCATGGTACGGAATCATCTGACCCGACGGTCTCTTTTGCACAAACACAGCAAGAGTCAAACGCAGCAAGAGTCTCCTTGCGGCTCATCTAGGGGAGGTAGAGGTGGAGGAAGAGGCCGAGGTTGTGGGACTGCGGATGTGATATGTGAGCGTGGTTTTTTTTTTTTAAGCAAAATATATTACGACAAAATGTAACCTTATTTACGGGCTTAGGAAGCAAGGTTCGGAGTGTGGAGAGGAAGGTGCTCATTTGCCTCCATCGAAGGCTCTCAGAAGACACCTTGCGAGGCGGTGATTTCAAGGCATGGCGTCGAAGGGCGGAGCGGGCGCCGCAGGTGCGATAGCCTCACGTTTCGGATCATGATGTGTCTGTGGTACCTTCGTTGGACGCCGCCTGGGGAAGAGATCCAGGCCGTTGCATGGCCGTTTGCGTTTGGTGCTCTCACGCGTGGATGGTGGCGATGCAGTTGGTACTACAGATGTTCTCATCTGATTGGCTGAAGGGGATGGCGATGCAGTTGGTACAGATGTTCTCATCTGATTGGCTGGAGGGGATGGTGGCCGTTTGAGCAAAAGCCGGCGTAGAAGGCTAGCATCAAGCACGGGAGGAGGAGCGGCACAGTGATTAGATACAGGATACGGGCGAGGGCACAGTAATTTATCACTGTTTTCATGGGCTGCTTCAACAGGTTGGGGTAGACAAGGATTATGGCAACTAAAGGATGGCCATTTCTTGTTTTCCAAAATGAAACAAGAATCATTATCAAAATTGAGTGCAGAAGAAGCAACATTAGTAGTCTAATTGTGAGGAAAACCAGAGCTCAGGCGACATCTCATGCAGTAGCTCATTAATCCGGCTGCAGGATGTAACATTGTCATTGATAACACTATCATTAGAAGCAGAGCTAGCTAAAAGGCTGGCAGCAGCAGCGATTCCACTAACCATCGTATTAGCATGAAAATGAGGACTATAATTATGAGAACCAGGCTCTAGCAGGACCTGTTCTTCACTGTGGTGATCTTGTAAAGCGCAAGGGCTGGTAGCTTCGCGTGAACCTGCCCACTTACATTTGCAAGTAATCTTATCTTGCACACAAAGTGCATACTACCTGTACCAACAGCACGTCCTTCTATGGCAAAATAATACTAATAAATATAAAACTACGGCGGCACACACTTCCCTCCCCCCCCTCCCCTCCCCCTCGCTTTTTTATAAGCGATTAGTACTAAAGTGACACATTTTTGCGTGAGGCACCAACGGATGTTCAGGTCCTGGTGGTCGGTTGGGTGGGTTTGAACTTTGAACCTAGGTCCCTGCCGTCGTGACAAAGTTGCTTTTTGATGGGGCATCATAGCCCCCTTTTTAGGTATTTTCGCCATAAAATATAGCCACGTGACCGTCACAAAAAGGTAAAGTATGAAAAACGTGCATTATTTTTACTAAACCTGTCATTTTGAACGGTAACACAGCTCATCAAAAATCATCCTTGGGTGGGTGGGTCCATGCCTTAGGAATCGTATCCCCCCACAGGCGGTCAGAATATCCGGAGGCAGCAGCTTATGATGCTCAGAAGGCGAAAAAGCAAACCAAAGCAGCAAGGAAGATGCCCAGCGTGAGTATGGTACAGTTGGTAGCACTAGATGAAGACCCCAGTGTCCACATTGTAACAAGATCCGGTGCCAAGGTGAAGGCATGAGCCGTTGACGATGACAAGAACCCAATTGACTGGCCACAACAGGAGGCGGTAAGGCATGAACTAACAACTTGGGTTGCCAATCAGCCTCCACTGTTTCCAGAAGTAGGGAGGAGTATGGTCCCTGTCTCACAGAAATCGGAGAAAGCAGTACCGGTAAAGAGAGTGCCACAAAGATAGTGGATACACCAGATAATGCTGGTCAGCAAGGTGAGTTGGGGAAGGAGGATGCTAAGACACCAAGTTTAAATCAGGAAGCCCCATCTTTATGGTAGTTTTCCATCACCATACCACCGGGGCAATTGTTGTAGCCGGTGCCCACATTCAAGGATCAGATTACCAGACCAAGGGGGACAGGTTCCTACAAATCCAGTAGCCCATTCAGTCTAGCAGATGGAAGGACCAATGGTGGATGCTTTACCACTGTCAGACAAGGAGGAAGAGTTTTTGGCAGCCAATGAGGATTTGGTATCACTCTGTGTCATTGATGTAGAATAAATTCAGCAGGTATATCAACATTCGGAGGGAACCAGCAGTGCAGCAGAAGTCAGGAAATGGTTGAGAAGTCAGTGACAGTCAGGAAATGGTTGAGGAGTTGGCCGAGGTTCGCATTAAAGAGATTTTTTGGCAGGAAAGGAATTTTGAAAAGCAAATGCAAAAGGTGACTAGGGCTAAGGAAGAGGAATTGCAAAAGGTGACTAGGGCTAAGGAAGAGGAATTGTAAACGGTAAATTTGGGAGAACCACCGGAGGAAAAACCGGTGAAGATTAGTGCCTCTCTCTGATATGAAGGGTTTAGACCTGAAGTTTTATCAACATAAGATCAATCTAAAACCCAATGCAGTAACAGTTAGGCAGTAGAGATATAGAATGAATCTGCATGTGGCCAAGCAAGTTAAAGAAGAGTTGGATAGACTGCTATGGGTTGGATTCATTACGCCAGTGGATAAAGAAGAATGGATATCGCCCATTGTGATATTGCCCAAGAAGAACAAGAAATTGCAGATCTGTGTGGATTACAGCAAGCTTAATGAGGCCACCATCCCCAATCCTTTTCCCTTGCCATATATTAATAGTATTTTGGATGATGTTGCAGGCCATGAGAATTGTTCTTTCCTAGATGGGTTCAGTGGATATAACCAGGTGCGAATGGCCCCTAAATATCAAGCTAAAATGGCATTTATTACAAATTGGGGAGTATTTATCTATACAGTCATGCGGTTTGGTCTCAGGAACGCACCATCCACATTCCAATAGGACATGTAGGAAATTTTTGGAGATTATGTGTTGGATTTTATGAGGGTATTCCTAGATTATTTCAGGGTTTTCAGTGAACTATGTACACACTTATTGCATTTGCAGCTGTGTTTACTGAAATGTCGGGAGGCTAGGTTAAGCCTCAATCCACTAAAAAGTGTGTTTGTAGCAGTAAAAAGTGGCGTGCTGCTTGGGCATATCATCTCAAAGGATGGCATTGCAATGGATCCCAGCAAGGTGGCAGCCATTATGCAAGCCAGCACACCTCACAGTCCAGTAGCAAAATAAGCAGATTTTTGGGGCGAGTCAGATGGCATGGAAGACATCTCCGGTTATTGGCTCATATTGTGGTTCCACTAAATCAGGTTGCACACACCACAAAGAATTAGTTCTAGGACCCAGGAGTGTGATGTGGCCTTTCAGAGGTTGCGACTGTTGCTATCTAATTCCCCTGTCCTTATTTCTCCCGATTGGGAGCAGCCCTTTTATATATTTGTGGATGCATCGGATACCACAATAGGCAGTGTTAATGCAAAAGAATGCTAATGGATGGTTTTGGCCAGTGTTTTATGCCAGCTGTCGCCTATCTAGTGTGGAGAAAAATTACATGGTTAACAGATTTGGAGAATCTGGAGGAAAACCGATTGCAGAGTTTCTACCTGCTCACAGAATTGTAGAACCGCAAAAAGGCACAGGTGGTTCGCTTTTCCAAAAAGCGTGTTTTCGAAAGAGATCAGGCAGTTTTGATTTTTAATACCTGTATGGGGAAGTTACCGGGTAAGTTTAAGTTTCGATGGTCAGGGCCATTCTGGATTTACCGCAACGTTGGAAGTAATGCTTGATGTATTTCGCATGTTGTTTGCTGCTGCTGCTGATGACAAATTGGATGGAGACAGCAACTACCCACTTTGGGCATACATGATGCAGCATGTTTTAGTTGCAAAAGGAGTGTGGAACATTGTGCACGGTATGGATGTACATCCAGGTTCTGTGGATGTAGGATCTGTTGAGGATGTTGCAGGTTCTAGCAGCTCTAATGTTGTTGCTGTTTTACCCACTGCTGCTGAACAAGCTCGTTGTTGGGATGGTAAAGATGCGCAGGCTCATGCCTTGATTGCACTTTCTGTCAAATGTAACATCACTCCACATATTCGTTTAGCTAAAATAGCAAAACAGGCTTGGAATATTCTAGCTGGTTTGTATGGAGGTCGTAACGAGGCAAAAATCTCTTACCTGCGTAAAGAGATAGAATCGAAGATTATGCAGGAAGATGATGACATGAATGTTTTTCTTGTTGAGATTAAAGATCTCAAGGAACAGTTGATTTCTGCAGGTAGATTATTCCTGATCATTCTCTTGTGCAGACTGTTCTTGATGCTTTACCTGAGTCATATCAGACTTTTGCTTCCACGTGGAGACTTTACTGAGGACAGACCTGATGTTGTCAACCAAGTATGATACTTTAGTCAACAAGCTCTTGCAAGAAGCGCAGTCCAGGCAAAACAGGGCTAGGCAGCATGCAGTTGATCAGGCATTTGTTGCTGCCCAGCAGAGAAGAAGTGGTAAGGCAGCATGCAGTTGATCAGGCATTTGTTGCTGCCCAGCAGAGAAGAAGTGGTAAGGCAGCATGCAGTTGATCAGGCATTTGTTGCTGCCCAGCAGAGAAGAAGTGGTAAGGCATCCCCTTCCACTGTTTCTTCTCCTATTAGTAGGTCTACAACTTCTTCTCCTTCTACAGGTAGCAACAATAGGTCTGAGAAGGCTCTTGATAAAGCAAGAAAAAAATCAGGTGCAACTATTGTAAGGCAACTAATCATGTCATTAAGAATTGCCCTAAGCTAAAGGCTAAAGAGGCAAAGAAGAAAGAGTCAAATGCAGCCACAATAGCAGATGCTTCTACAAAATAGATTCTACAAATGTTGTGCAGGATGCAGAATGGGCGTTTAGCGTGTATTGCCAGTATGACCCATCTGTACATGATGCATGTTTGGTAGTTTCTGTTGACTCTAATGTATGGTATTTTGATAGTGGTGCTACAAAGCACATTACCTCACATCGTGATATGTTCACTTGTCTTCAGGCTGTCCCTAATGGGAATACTATCACATGTGCCAATAATGCTTCTTACCCAGTGAAGAGCATTGGTAAGATTATGCTTACTGCTACAAATGGCAGTGCTGTCACACTTTCAGATGCTTTGTACATGCCAGGGATAAAGAAGAATCTATTGTCTGTCTCTGCGCTTGCTAGACTTGGACTGTAGTCAAATTTGTGGATGACAGATGTACTGTTTTGACTTCTAGTGATACGATTATTACATCTCGCAGCTTGTTTCGTGGGCTGTATAGGCTGAATTCTTATGACAAGTGTGTGGAAGATTCAGCAAATGCAGTTTCTGATGAAAAGACAGTTTCAGATGCAAAACTATGGCATGCTCGTTTTGGTCATCTGAACTTTGCTAGTTTGCTACATTTGCAGAAATTTGATATTGTTGCTTCATTGCCCCCTCTTGAGGCACCATCAAAACATGTTTGTGAAGGCTGTATTTTGGGCAAAATACAGCGTTCTGCGTTTCCAAAGGATGGTTCTGTGCGGGCCACTCGCAAATTGCAACTTGTACATAGTGATGTATGTGGGCCTATGCAAACTCCGTCATTTGGTAAACACTTGTACTTCGTGACTTTCATTGATGATTACTCAAGGCATGCATGGGTATATCCCCACTGAAGGCAAAGTCCAAAATTTTTGTGTGCTTCAAACAGTTTTTTCTTATGGTTGAAAATGTATCCAATTGTACTGTGGGCACCCTCCGTTCGGGGGGGGGGGGGGAGTACATGTCTAAAGAGTTTGATGCATTTATGGCTAGTCGTGGGATAAAACACCAATGTACAGTGCCATATAACCCTCAACAAAATGGTGTTGCTGAGAGGAAAAACAGGTCACTTATGGAGATGGCACGATGTATGGTCAAGAGCCAAGCTTTGCCACATGCGTTTTGGCTTGAGGCTGTCATGTGTGCTGCATATGTACTCAACAGGTGTCCCACTAAGGCCTTGCAGTCTGTTACTCCATACGAAGCTTGGCATGGTAGGAAGCCTTCTATTGGTCACTTGCGTGTCTTTGGTTGCTTGGCCTATGCTTTAGTACCTGTGCAACAACGTAGAAAATTGGATGATAAGGCTGTCAAATGCATTTTTGTTGGTTACAGTGCTGAGAGCAAGGGTTACAGATTGTATCATCCGCAGTCAAAGCGCCTCTTGATTAGTCGAGATGTTATTTTTGTGGAAGATGCTGTGCAGCCTTTGTTATCATGTACCAAAGAGACAGGTGTGAGCTCACGGGATGTATTTGATACGTTGTTGCCTCTGTTTACAGGTGGGAATTCAAATGTAATGAGGCAAATATTCAACCTATGTAGATTTCAAATGACATCATAGATCAGCCTATTTCTGATGCAGATTTACAAGATGTAATTTATGAGGATAGGGCTGAAAATAAGCAGGCTAGAGGTATGCCTAAATGGCTGGTGCAAACCTTGTGTGATAGTAAAATTGATGCACCTATTTCTAGTCGTACTCGTTCAGGTTTTTAGCATGCCTCTTATGCATCAGATTGTTATGCATTGGCTGTGTCTGGTATGTGTGAAGAGGAAGAACCTCTTTTATTTGATGAGGCACAAAAATCAAAAAATTGGTTGGCTGTAATGCAAAGTGAATATGATGCTATAATGAAGAATGGTACATGGTCTTTGTGTGATTTGCCTATTGGTAAAAAGGTCATTAGAATGGTACATGGTCTTTGTGTGATTTGCCTATTGGTAAGCCAGATGGCAGTGTTGATCGCTATAAGACTAGACTTGTTGCAAAGGGTTATGCTCAAGAAAAGGGCATTGATTTTGATGAGACCTTTGCTCCCACTTGTCGTATGACAACTATTCATAGCATTTGTGCATTGGTAGCTCATAATGGTTGGAATGTACAGTTGGACATAAAGATTGCGTTCTTGAATGGAGATTTGCATAAGGAGGTGTATGTATCGCAGCCTCGTGGTTTTGTTCAAAGAGGGTAGGAAAACAAAGTGTGCAAGTTGAAAAAGGCTTTGTATGGTTTAAAGCGAGCTCCACGAGCTTGGTATGAAAAGATACATGCATATTTGACTGCACATGGTTTTCAGAATAGTCCAACAGAAAGCACTTTGTATGTTAAATGTGTGGATGATGTACATCTAATCATTGCTCTCTATGTCGATGACATGCTGCTCACAAGACCAAATGAGAGTCATATTGCTGATTTTAAGGCTGATTTGAATGCCTCTTTTGAGATGTTAGATTTGGGAAATTTGCATCATTATTTGGGAATACAATTTAAGCAGTGTGATGGAGGTATTGCTTTGTGTCAGACAAAGTATATTGAGACATTGTTGCAGAGATTTGGCCTTGAAGACAAAGTATATTGAGACATTGTTGCAGAGATTTGGCCTTGAAGACTGCAAGCCTACTGCTACTCCAATGGAAACAGGTCTGAAGTTGAGTCTTCATGATGCTGGAGATCACTTTGATGTCACACTCTATCAGACAGCTGTTGGTTGCCTCATTTATGTATGCATTACGAGGCCGGACATTCAGTTTGCAGTCTCACAGGTGAGCAGGTTTATGCATAGCCCAGGGTCTCACCATTGGAAGGCAGTTAAACGCATCTTTCACTACTTGAGTGGCACCATACATCTTGGGTTAATTTATCCCAAGGGGGGATCGTTGCCGCCAAATTTACATGCTTTTCGTGGGCTGGTTGCTATGACACAAGAGTGTCCACAAGTGGTTTTTGTTTCATGCTCGGTAGCTCATGCATATATTAGTTGAGCAAAAAGCAAACTAGTGTGGCCACTTCTAGTTGTGAAGCTGAGTACAGGGCAGCTTTCATAGCTACGGTTGAGTGTGTGTGGCTCAGACGGCTTATGGCTGACTTGGGTGTGTTGGACAGGAGTCTGCCACCTCTATCTACACCTCTATCTACACTGACAGTCAGAGCGCATCGGTAATTTTTACGAGAAACCCAGTTTTTCATGCTCGCACAAAGCACATTGAGGTACATTATCACTATGTCAGGGAGAGACTCTCAGTAGGAGAGATCAGCTTGGCATATGTGCCAACACAGGACAACTTCGCCGATCTTTACACAAAGGCACTTCCTCGCGTGATGAGAAGTTTGAAGCTTTCCGCAAAGCTTTGGGCTTGCTTGTGGACTGATCTACTTCGGGCATGGCACTTCCCTATACATGAGTGCCAGCTCTCGTTCACACCATCACTCCCAGGGGAGATTTATTGCCATATAGGCAGTGATGTGTGTGAACACACTTAGGACCGCTGGGGCACTTTTTTCCTCCTTAGAAGGTTTTTTCCCCCGGCTTGTATATACGCCCATCCTTCTAGGGCTAACTAATCTTTTGTACATTGACACAATCTAATACATTGTGTGTTGTGTGCATTCTTGCTTCTTCTTCTCCAAGCTTTGTGTGCTTTCTTGCAATCCTAATTCCAACACGCATATCACCGATGATCTCACCAACCATGCCAGTGGTGTAAGTGTGGGGCCTATCCCCCAGGTGGGTCATCAGTGTCCACCGCCTCACTAGATGAGCTCGATATCTCATTAATCCCCCTCTAGCTCAACTCCATCTCATGTACACCAAGCAAAGCCCTGAATCGGCGGAGCTTCTTTGTACCCAACGCTTTGGTGAAGATGTCAGCGACCTGATCCTGTGTGCTGACATAAACAAGGTCAATGTCTCCTACCAGAACCTTCTCTCTGACAAAATGGTAGTGGATCTCTATATACTTTATGTGCGAGCATGAAAAACTGGGTTCCTGGCCAACTGTATACTGCTAATGTTGTCACAGTAAATGACAACTTGTCTACCACTGATAGCAAATCTATAAGTAGCTTTCTCAACCAAGCTACCTCACATGTTGCCATAGCAGCAACTCTGTACTCGGCCTCTATATTGAATAGAGCAACCGTAGGCTGCTTCTTGCTGCTCCAAGTCACAGCAGCACTCCCCAAAGAAAACATGAAGCCACTAGTAGATCTTCTATCTGAGATACTACCAGCCCAATCAGCATCTGTGTACCCATGTACACATCTCTGTCCTAGTTTCATAAAATAGTCTACAATGCAAAGTAGACCTCACATACCGTAGTATGCATCACAATGCTTTCAAATCTGGCCTGGTGATCGTCATGTAGATCAAGCTTCCTACTATGCGCCTATACATAGTAGGATCCTCCAAAATCTCTCCTAAATCTGCACTCAACTTGCCATTCTGATCCAATGGCATTGAGATAGGCCTACAGCCTGTCATACCATACTTGCATAGCATGTCCAAGCCATACTGTCTCTGCAGTAATCCAATACGATGTGGTGACCTAATCACCTCAATGCCCAAGAAATATCTGAGCTCCCCTAGATCCTTCATCTCAAACTTCTGTCTAAGCAAGATCTCTGCATCATGGTCTCCCGTAATGATCAGGTCATCTACATAGATGACAACAAGCACAACCCCTCTATCACTGTGTCTCACATATAGCGAGAAATTTGCATTTTTGCTACATGAAAGCCAATAGTGACAAGATATTCAAAAATCTTGTCAGACCATGCTCTTGGTGCTTGTTTTAAGCCATACAAGGCTTTCTTCAACCTGTAAACATGCTCAGGGTGACTCACATCCTCATAACCAGGTGGCTGTAACATATACACCTCTTCTTGCAAATCTCCATGCAAGAATGCATTCTTTACATCCATCTGATGTAAAGACCATTGCTTTGACGCAGCCACTGCTATCACAACTCTCACTGTTGCCATCTTGCAACTGGGCTGAAAGTTTCCTCATAATCAATGCCATGTCTGCGCATATCCTTTGGCTACCAATCTAGCCTTGTACCTGTTTATGCTTCCATGACTGTTATGTTTTACTTTGTGTACACCCACTTGCATCCAATGGCTTTCTTGCATCCAATGGCTTTCTTGCCTTCAAGCAATTGCACTAAATCCCAAGTCTCATTTTCATATAGTGCATCCATCTCCTCATCCATAGCTTTCTCCCAACACACATTTCCAACAGCCTCATCAATGCATGTGTGCTCTACAACCTGGACAACTTTTGCCATGTATGTATAGTGATGTGCCACATAACCATCATAGGTAAACCTTTGCACAGGATTCTTCATTCTCCCAGCTTTGCATTCATGGCTTCCATAGCCTTCTTTACACCATGTGTTCTCATAGCCGGTATCCAGCTCCTCATCAAGGCTCATCTCTGAGCCACTAGACTCTCCACCATCAACATGAGAATGCCCTGCAGAAATGTCAAGCATACTAAGGGGCTTAACCACTTTCTCTTTGCCTTAATGTGATGTACTAATCACATTTGCAGGACTGGTATTATGATGTAGCCTGCCACTCCATGGTCTATCAACTAAACCACTAGAGGAGGACTCTCCTTGTCCACTCAAAGACTGTGATTGCTGACTTGCATTCTGTGCAACCACATTTCCACTCACATCAGCCCCTATAGCTTCTTTTTCAGCAGCATATTAGCTACTCATCTCATCAAAAACAACATCCCTACTTACCCTCAACTCACGTGTAGCAGGGCTATAACACCTGTATCCCTGCTTACCCTCAACTCACGTGTAGCAGGGTTATAACACCTCTATCCCTTTTGCTCAAGGGAATATCCAATAAACACACATTTTTCAACTTTTGGATCCAGCTTAGTTCTCAACTCATCTAGCACATGCACATATGCAATGCATCCAAAGACTTTCAGATGAGACAAATCAGGTTTTCTACCAGTAAACCTCTCCTCTGGAGTTACATCATGTATGGCTACAGTTGGAGATAGCTATGCGGCATATTCTTCTCTTCCATCAATGCTCGTGCAATCTCAGCAATGTGCCTGTTTTTTCGCTCAACAACTCCATTTCGCAGAGTGTATCTACATGTAAACTGTCTATGAATACCATTCTTCTTCAAAAATTCAAAGAACTCATTGGAGAAGTACTCTCCCCCTCCATCTGACCTTAGGCACTTTACATATTTCCCTGTTAGCTTTTCAACCATAACTCTGAAATTCTGAAAGTGAGTGAACACCTCACCCTTCTCCTTCATGAAGTATACCCACACTTTCCTTGTGTGGTCATCAATAAATGTCACATAATATCTGTAGCCTCCCATAGACATGGTCTTCGTAGGATCCCATACATATGAATGCACAACATCTAGTGCATTTCTGCTCACATATCTGTTACGTGGAAATACATGCTTTGTTTGTTTTCCAAATTGGCATGCTTCATATATTTTCTACATACCTTCAACTTTAAACTTTGGCAGCCCTATCACAATTCCTTTAGTCTACATAGACTTCATTCTCTGCACATTCACATGTCCAATTCTTTTATGCCAAATGTCTATGTCTATAACAATTCCTGAACCATTTGCAAACATCGCAGCACTCACTTTAGGCATGTTTACATTCAACATAAACATTCTGCCTACTCTGTTGCCTTTTGCAACCAACCTACACTTGTCTTTAAAGTCTTCAACACATAACAACCATCAGGGTTAAAACAAACCTACAAACCCTGCTCAATCATCTGGCCAACTTAAACCAGATTCTTTGCTATGTTCAGAACATGAAGTACATCTGCAAGGTACTTCACTTTACCATCCTGCATAGAAAATGGCACATCTCTAACATGGGCAATTGGATGAGCAGTGTCATCCCCTGTTTCCACAAAACCTGGTCTTTCAAGGTTTTTCATCTCCTTGAACCACTCCCCATGACTTGTCATGTGGTTCGAAGCACCTGAATCAATGTACCATACATCATCTTTATGTGCTGCTTCAACATTTTCAGACATGGCATTAACAACATGTTGCATAACAAACAACCTTTCATTATACTCATTGTTTCTGCTCGAGGATGCATAGTTATTTTGCTGCAATTTTCTATTTTACATGTTAACCTGCTTCTTATAACAATCTGCCAGGCTTACCCTAATAAAAGCATCCACGTGTATCATTATATTGCCTTTGCCAATTTCCACGACCTCTTTGACTCCCCTGCCTCTAAATTGGCCTCTTCCACCTGCGTGTTGTTGTTGTGAATTCTGGGACTGTTATTGTTGCTGCTGCTGGCCATAATTCTGATTACTTGATCGGCCACCTCCTTAACGGCGTCCACGGCCTCCTCTACCTCGTCCTCTTCCTGAACTTGTGTAGAAGGCGTGTTGCTCTGAACTGTTTTTGTTTTTTGAAGACTGTTGGTCTTCACCCAAGCTCTTCTCTTCTATGATCAACATAGATACCAAATCTGTAAAATTGGGAATGTTTTCCCGAGTCTAAATAGACATCTTGAACCCCTTGTATTGTGGCCCGAGACCACGTAGATAGACTTTCACCTTGTCATCATCATCTACTGAAATGCCAATAGATGCAAGGGAGTCCACAATACCCTTGATCTTCAATGCATAGTCATTCACAGACATACTCTTTTTCTCCACAGTATGAAGCTCATTTTTCAACTGTATCTTTCGTGCCTTCGTATTCATTTCATAGAGTTTTACCAAGGTGTCCTACGCCTCCTTGGGGGACTTGGCATCCTATATGTGCCCAATCATGGTGTCCTGTATACTGATAGAGGGCCAATACATAACTTTTCTAACTCCTTGGTTCCAGTCCTTGAACTCTTTCACATCTGCAGCAGTCGGATTGATCTCCGGTATCTCTGGTGTCTCTGCATGCTGCTCACCTTCTATATAGTCCCAGTAACCCTTTCCCATCAGGAAATTTGTCAGCTTGAACCTCCAAGCATGGAAGTTGTTCTTATCAAGCTTCTCAGCAACAATCTGGTTTATGCCATCATTTGACATCTTGCCAGACACACAAATTTACCAGAAACAGCACTCTGGTTTGTACTGCTGTATTTTCTGCAGCGGTATCGTACTACACTCAAATGTCACAACTAGTGACATTTGAGTGGTACTGTACTACACTCAAATGTCACAACCAGTGACCTCAATATGCATACATACACCCAATGATAACTGTTGACCTCCTTGCAGCACACACAATGTTTGCACAACCAATCTGTCTTCTTGCAGTTCTTAAAATAGAGTTCTCCAGAGAATCGATGACTTACTCGCAGTGCTCAAAATACCATCGAATGAAACCACATGGCCAAGTAAACAAACCCTAGCTTCGTCGATGTGACACTTTGAAGGGTTGAGAGATAATTGAGCCTTATCAAGACTCTCAAAAGCTTCATGAACCTTCTCAAGGTGCCCAATCCTAGAAGAGTAGATACAAAAAACATCTGAATTCACATGAAAAAACGTATCAAGATATGGCTCAAATATCGCATTTATAAGAAACATTGAAAGGTCGCCAATGATGCATTCATCAATCCAAAGGGCACATCACACAATAAGCAAAGCATCCCCAAGGTGGGATGAAAATAGTCTTCAATTTTCCTCCTCAGCAATACAATTTTGGAAGTAGCCAAAAAATCCATCACATACCCTATACATCTCATGACCTGCCACATGATCAAGAATCTCATCTTGGGAAGGGAGAGGATGATGATCCCTTTAGTGCAAATATTAAGAGGTCAAAAATAAACACATATGTGCCACTTACCCCCTTCTTTGGGGACACCACCAAGGGTGAAACCCATGTTGAATTCTCCACAAGGAAAGATAAAACCCACTATCAAAAAGGGGATCGATATCTATCTTCAAGGAATCATGTTGCACGGTCCCCAATCTTCGAAGTCGTTATATCCATGGGCTTTGCCTCAAGTTTCATATCTATCTTGTGCTCAATCATAGTCACTCGTCAAACCCGTGTACTCCGTAGCAAAGAGTTTCATAAAAACGTCAAGTCTATCAAGGTAATCATCCTTCTCTTCCTCTATGAAAGAGGATCTAAACATCTGTGCATTTTTAGTCCTCCTCTCATGTACCAGCATGGTATCCCTATCCAAAACATCAAGATAAACCCCAAACACATCCATGGAAATATTGTTGTGAGCGAGGAATCCTCTTCCTCATCATTATAAGAAGAGTTAATAACATCTCCAATATCATAGGAGGTCTCCTCCTCCTCCAACTCTTCAGCTTGCCCACTTCGAATGTTATACCTTGTTCGATGGTCACCATATTGCATAAGTAAATCTCTTGTCTTCCACTTTTGGGTCATGTTCACTTGTCACATCCAAGGCCTTCCCACAATAAGAGGGTAG
Organism: Cibotium barometz; assembly: GCF_041138505.1. NCBI lineage: Eukaryota > Viridiplantae > Streptophyta > Polypodiopsida > Cyatheales > Cibotiaceae > Cibotium > Cibotium barometz. The sequence goes on from NC_141061.1 coordinate 25,434,342, forward strand.
GCCACTCGATCCTCCTTGGTAGGAGTAACCTAAAAAGATATCTTCCACTTTTGGGTCATGTTTATATTGGGCGGCCACCAATATGAATAGGATAGGAAGCGACGCAACCAGTCATAGAGTGAAACATCATGCGATGCATGCAAACTCTGCTATATAACTGTAAGGAAGAAGAACATAATACAGTGTATCTTTATCGAGCAATCGTTTGTGTGTTTTGAAGAATGCTTTGTTCTCCAATCTTATACAAATAATTGTCTTGTGAAGTGTTTATCATTCGTCTACGTAATAATTGCTCTAGCATCTGTATTCGTAATTATTATGCTTAATTTCTATTATCAATATTAATCTATCAATTGAACATGGCGGATAACACATGGCGACCACAATCTTCGGATCTCCGGTGATTTCATGTGCACGTGATCTCAAGGACCGCCATCACCAATTTTTCCTTATATCAGTCGTGCACGCCGTCGAAGGGATCGTAGTCACGTTCGTGCTGAGCACGATGGCGTGGCATCCGAGGATGAAAGTGCAGGATAGTGAGGCTTAACGGGAGGAATCAGTGCATACAACCAACCGTCGAAGAGCTCGGTTGTTGCCTGCAGTGGTAAGTCAGAATCCGAAACTAGGTTCACCATTCGTAGTTGCAAGGCAACAGTTTCTGCTTCCGTATCCGCTACAACAAATTTTGTGGAAAGTGAATGGAAGACCCTGATGCTCATGTCAGACAGTTCGACAAACATTATGCATTAAGCGTGCGGGGCAGTGGATGCCGCACGTAAGGAGGCAGTGTTTGAGACAACGCTACAGAGCAAAGCAGCGAGAGTATCCACCAGTGGATCACTTCCTGACTTATGATGATGTACAAAGGGAATTTCTTCGAAGATTCAGGAAGGAGAAGACAATGCCGCAGATCCTAGAGGGCCTGAGGGGATTAAAGCAAGGCCAGAAGGATGTGGAAAATTATGCAACCTATTTTAGAATCTTGTTGGCAGAGGGTTCGTGCTGCTCAGTGACCAGCTCCGGAGGTGTTGAACTCTTACTTTGTGTCTAGCCTTACTAAGGACCTTCGGATAGCGATGGCAAGTGTAGATATGGTAACTATACCCTTGGAAGATGTCATTGAGTAAGCTATACGGGCGGGCTGCTCATTAGACACTTAGGGGAAAGCCAAGGGCAGCAAAGCCAAAAAGAAATCCAAAAAAGGGAACAATAAAGACAGTGACAGAGTGAGCATTCTAATGGCAGTTTAGATTCTGATTCAGTGAGGACTCAGAGGATGAGGAAGCCCAGAAGTCCAAACATGAGCACCATGCGGAGCACTCGCATAGCACCTTCGACCAGAGTGTAGCCGGAAGAACAGCTGACAAAGAAATTTGGTGTGGAAAATGCAAAAACCCGAGACACCCTGCGCACGAATGTGCCTTGAATCAACGCTGGTGTCTTCTACCCACAATACGGAGGACTGCCATTATAATGGAAGGGCACGAAAAGTGAAAAGTAGGCAGAAGGGGTTGGCATGGTACGGAATCATCTGACCCGACGGTCTCTTTTGCACAAACACAGCAAGAGTCAAACGCAGCAAGAGTCTCCTTGCGGCTCATCTAGGGGAGGTAGAGGTGGAGGAAGAGGCCGAGGTTGTGGGACTGCGGATGTGATATGTGAGCGTGGTTTTTTTTTTTTAAAGCAAAATATATTACGACAAAATGTAACCTTATTTACGGGCTTAGGAAGCAAGGTTCGGAGTGTGGAGAGGAAGGTGCTCATTTGCCTCCATCGAAGGCTCTCAGAAGACACCTTGCGAGGCGGTGATTTCAAGGCATGGCGTCGAAGGGCGGAGCGGGCGCCGCAGGTGCGATAGCCTCACGTTTCGGATCATGATGTGTCTGTGGTACCTTCGTTGGACGCCGCCTGGGGAAGAGATCCAGGCCGTTGCATGGCCGTTTGCGTTTACCCAATGCAGTACCAGTTAGGCAGTAGAGATATAGAATGAATCTGCATGTGGCCAAGCAAGTTAAAGAAGAGTTGGATAGACTTCTATGGGTTGGATTCATTACGCCAGTGGATAAAGAAGAATGGATATCGCCCATTGTGATATTGCCCAAGAAGAACAAGAAATTGCAGATCTGTGTGGATTACAGCAAGCTTAATGAGGCCACCATCCCCAATCCTTTTCCCTTGCCATATATTAATAGTATTTTGGATGATGTTGCAGGCCATGAGAATTGTTCTTTCCTAGATGGGTTCAGTGGATATAACCAGGTGCGAATGACCCCTAAATATCAAGCTAAAATGGCATTTATTACAAATTGGGGGGTATTTATCTATACAGTCATGCGGTTTGGTCTCAGGAACGCACCATCCACATTCCAATAGGACATGTAGGAAATTTTTGGAGATTATGTGTTGGATTTTATGAGGGTATTCCTAGATTATTTCAGGGTTTTCAGTGAACTATGTACACACTTATTGCATTTGCAGCTGTGTTTACTGAAATGTCGGGAGGCTAGGTTAAGCCTCAATCCGCTAAAAAGTGTGTTTGTAGCAGTAAAAAGTGGCGTGCTGCTTGGGCATATCATCTCAAAGGACGGCTTTGCAATGGATCCCAGCAAGGTGGCAGCCATTATGCAAGCCAGCACACCTCACAGTCCAGTAGCAAAATAAGCAGATTTTTGGGGCGAGTCAGATGGCATGGAAGACATCTCCGGTTATTGGCTCATATTGTGGTTCCACTAAATCAGGTTGCACACACCACAAAGAATTAGTTCTAGGACCCAGGAGTGTGATGTGGCCTTTCAGAGGTTGCGACTGTTGCTATCTAATTCCCCTGTCCTTATTTCTCCCGATTGGGAGCAGCCCTTTTATATATTTGTGGATGCATCGGATACCACAATAGGCAGTGTTAATGCAAAAGAATGCTGATGGATGGTTTCGGCCAGTGTTTTATGCCAGCTGTCGCCTATCTAGTGTGGAGAAAAATTACATGGTTAACAGATTTGGAGAATCTGGAGGAAAACCGATTGCAGAGTTTCTACCTGCTCACAGAATTGTAGAACCGCAAAAAGGCACAGGTGGTTCGCTTTTCCAAAAAGCGTGTTTTCTAAAGAGATAAGGCAGTTTTGATTTTTAATACCCGTATGGGGAAGTTACCGGGTAAGTTTAAGTTTCGATGGTCAGGGCCATTCTGGATTTACCGCAACGTTGGAAGTAATGCTTGATGTATTTCGCATGTTGTTTGCTGCTGCTGCTGATGACAAATTGGATGGAGACAGCAACTACCCACTTTGGGCATACATGATGCAGCATGTTTTAGTTGCAAAAGGAGTGTGGAACATTGTGCACGGTCTGGATGTACATCCAGGTTCTGTGGATGTAGGATCTGTTGAGGATGTTGCAGGTTCTAGCAGCTCTAATGTTGTTGCTGTTTTACCCACTGCTGCTGAACAAGCTCGTTGTTGGGATGGTAAAGATGCGCAGGCTCATGCCTTGATTGCACTTTCTGTCAAATGTAACATCACTCCACATATTCGTTTAGCTAAAATAGCAAAACAGGCTTGGAATATTCTAGCTGGTTTGTATGGAGGTCGTAACGAGGCAAAAATCTCTTACCTGCGTAAAGAGATAGAATCGAAGATTATGCAGGAAGATGATGACATGAATGTTTTTCTTGCTGAGATTAAAGATCTCAAGGAACACTTGATTTCTGCAGGTAGATTATTCCTGATCATTCTCTTGTGCAGACTGTTCTTGATGCTTTACCTGAGTCATATCAGACTTTTGCTTCCACATGGAGACTTTACTGAGGACAGACCTGATGTTGTCAACCAAGTATGATACTTTAGTCAACAAGCTCTTGCAAGAAGCGCAGTCCAGGCAAACAGGGCTAGGCAGCATGCAGTTGATCAGGCATTTGTTGCTGCCCAGCAGAGAAGAAGTGGTAAGGCATCCCCTTCCACTGTTTCTTCTCCTATTAGTAGGTCTACAACTTCTTCTCCTTCTACAGGTAGCAACAATAGGTCTGAGAAGGCTCTTGATAAAGCAAGAAAAAAATCAGGTGCAACTATTGTAAGGCAACTAATCATGTCAATTAGGAATTGCCCTAAGCTAAAGGCTAAAGAGGCAAAGAAGAAAGAGTCAAATGCAGCCACAATAGCAGATGCTTCTACAAAATAGATTCTACAAATGTTGTGCAGGATACAGAATGGGCGTTTAGCGTGTATTGCCAGTATGACCCATCTGTACATGATGCATGTTTGGTAGTTTCTGTTGACTCTAATGTATGGTATTTTGATAGTGGTGCTACAAAGCACATTACCTCACATCGTGATATGTTCACTTGTCTTCAGACTGTCCCTAATGGGAATACTATCACATGTGCCAATAATGCTTCTTACCCAGTGAAGAGCATTGGTAAGATTATGCTTACTGCTACAAATGGCAGTGCTGTCACACTTTCAGATGCTTTGTACATGCCAGGGATAAAGAAGAATCTATTGTCTGTCTCTGCGCTTGCTAGACTTGGACTGTAGTCAAATTTGTGGATGACAGATGTACTGTTTTGACTTCTGGTGATACGATTATTACATCTCGCAGCTTGTTTCGTGGGCTGTATAGGCTGAATTCTTATGACAAGTGTGTGGAAGATTCAGCAAATGCAGTTTCTGATGAAAAGACAGTTTCAGATGCAAAACTATGGCATGCTCGTTTTGGTCATCTGAACTTTGCTAGTTTGCTACATTTGCAGAAATTTGATATTGTTGCTTCATTGCCCCCTCTTGAGGCACCATCAAAACATGTTTGTGAAGGCTGTATTTTGGGCAAAATGCAGCGTTCTGCGTTTCCAAAGGATGGTTCTGTGCGGGCCACTCGCAAATTGCAACTTGTACATAGTGATGTATGTGGGCCTATGCAAACTCCGTCATTTGGTAAACACTTGTACTTCGTGACTTTCATTGATGATTACTCAAGGCATGCATGGGTATATCCCCACTGAAGGCAAAGTCCAAAGTTTTTGTGTGCTTCAAACAGTTTTTTCTTATGGTTGAAAATGTATCCAATTGTTCCGTGGGCACCCTCCGTTCGGGGGGGAGTACATGTCTAAAGAGTTTGATGCATTTATGGCTAGTCGTGGGATAAAACACCAATGTACAGTGCCATATAACCCTCAGCAAAATGGTGTTGCTGAGAGGAAAAACAGGTCACTTATGGAGATGGCACGATGTATGGTCAAGAGCCAAGCTTTGCCACATGCGTTTTGGCTTGAGGCTGTCATGTGTGCTGCATATGTACTCAACAGGTGTCCCACTAAGGCCTTGCAGTCTGTTACTCCATACGAAGCTTGGCATGGTAGGAAGCCTTCTATTGGTCACTTGCGTGTCTTTGGTTGCTTGGCCTATGCTTTAGTGCCTGTGCAACAACATAGAAAATTGGATGATAAGGCTGTCAAATGCATTTTTGTTGGTTACAGTGCTGAGAGCAAGGGTTACAGATTGTATCATCCGCAGTCAAAGCGCCTCTTGATTAGTCGAGATGTTATTTTTGTGGAAGATGCTGTGCAGCCTTTGTTATCATGTACCAAAGAGACAGGTGTGAGCTCACGGGATGTATTTGATACGTTGTTGCCTCTGTTTACAGGTGGGAATTCAAATGTAATGAGGCAAATATTCAACCTATGTAGATTTCAAATGACATCATAGATCAGCCTATTTCTGATGCAGATTTACAAGATGTAATTTATGAGGATAGGGCTGAAAATAAGCAGGCTAGAGGTATGCCTAAATGGCTGGTGCAAACCTTGTGTGATAGTAAAATTGATGCACCTATTTCTAGTCGTACTCGTTCAGGTTTTTAGCATGCCTCTTATGCATCAGATTGTTATGCATTGGCTGTGTCTGGTATGTGTGAAGAGGAAGAACCTCTTTTATTTGATGAGGCACAAAAATCAAAAAATTGGTTGGCTGTAATGCAAAGTGAATATGATGCTATAATGAAGAATGGTACATGGTCTTTGTGTGATTTGCCTATTGGTAAAAAGGTCATTAGATGTAAGTGGGTTTTTAAGTTGAAACAAAAGCCAGATGGCAGTGTTGATCGCTATAAGACTAGACTTGTTGCAAAGGGTTATGCTCAAGAAAAGGGCATTGATTTTGATGAGACCTTTGCTCCCACTTGTCGTATGACTACTATTCATAGCATTTGTGCATTGGTAGCTCATAATGGTTGGAATGTACAGTTGGACATAAAGACTGCGTTCTTGAATGGAGATTTGCATGAGGAGGTGTATGTATCGCAGCCTCGTGGTTTTGTTCAAAGAGGGTAGGAAAACAAAGTGTGCAGGTTGAAAAAGGCTTTGTATGGTTTAAAGCAAGCTCCACGAGCTTGGTATGAAAAGATACATGCATATTTGACTGCAAATGGTTTTCAGAATAGTCCAACAGAAAGCACTTTGTATGTTAAATGTGTGGATGATGTACATCTAATCATTGCTCTCTATGTCGATGACATGCTGCTCACAAGACCAAATGAGAGTCATATTGCTGATTTTAAGGCTGATTTGAATGCCTCTTTTGAGATGTCAGATTTGGAAAATTTGCATCATTATTTGGGAATACAATTTAAGCAGTGTGATGGAGGTATTGCTTTGTGTCAGACAAAGTATATTGAGACATTGTTGCAGAGATTTGGCCTTGAAGACAAAGTATATTGAGACAAAGTATATTGAGACATTGTTGCAGAGATTTGGCCTTGAAGACTGCAAGCCTACTGCTACTCCAATGGAAACAGGTCTGAAGTTGAGTCTTCATGATGCTGGAGATCACTTTGATGTCACACTCTATCAGACAGCTGTTGGTTGCCTCATTTATGTATGCATTACGAGGCCGGACATTCAGTTTGCAGTCTCACAGGTGAGCAGGTTTATGCATAGCCCAGGGTCTCACCATTGGAAGGCAGTTAAACACATCTTTCACTACTTGAGTGGCACCATACATCTTGGGTTGTTTTATCCCAAGGGGGGATCGTTGCCGCCAAATTTACATGCTTTTCGTGGGCTGGTTGCTATGACACAAGAGTGTCCACAAGTGGTTTTTGTTTCATGCTCGGTAGCTCATGCATATATTAGTTGAGCAAAAAGCAACCTAGTGTGGCCACTTCTAGTTGTGAAACTGAGTACAGGGCAGCTTTCATAGCTACGGTTGAGTGTGTGTGGCTCAGACGGCTTATGGCTGACTTGGGTGTGTTGGACAGGAGTCTGCCACCTCTATCTACACCTCTATCTACACTGACAGTCAGAGCGCATCGGCAATTTTTACGAGAAACCCAGTTTTTCATGCTCGCACAAAGCACATTGAGGTGCATTATCACTATGTCAGGGAGAGACTCTCAGTAGGAGAGATCAGCTTGGCATATGTGCCAACACAGGACAACTTCGCCGATCTTTTCACAAAGGCACTTCCTCGCGTGATGAGAAGTTTGAAGCTTTCCGCAAAGCTTTGGGCTTGCTTGTGGACTGATCTACTTCGGGCATGGCACTTCCCTATACATGAGTGCCAGCTCTCGTTCACACCATCACTCCCAGGGGAGATTTATTGCCATATAGGCAGTGATGTGTGTGAACACACTTAGGACCGCTGGGGCACTTTTTTCCTCCTTAGAAGGTTTTTTCCCCCGGCTTGTATATACGCCCATCCTTCTAGGGCTAACTAATCTTTTGTACATTGACACAATCTAATACATTGTGTGTTGTGTGCATTCTTGCTTCTTCTTCTCCAAGCTTTGTGTGCTTTCTTGCAATCCTAATTCCAACACGCATATCACCGATGATCTCACCAACCATGCCAGTGGTGTAAGTCTGGGGCCTATCCCCCAGGTGGGTCATCAGTGTCCACCGCCTCACTAGATGAGCTCGATATCTCATTACTCCCCCTCGAGATCAACTCCATCTCATGTACACCAAGCAAAGCCCTGAATCGGCGGAGCTTCTTTGTACCCAACGCTTTGGTGAAGATGTCAGCGACCTGATCCTGTGTGCTGACATAAACAAGGTCAATGTCTCCTACCAAAACCTTCTCTCTGACAAAATGGTAGTGGATCTCTATATGCTTTATGTGCGAGCATGAAAAACTGGGTTCCTGGCCAACTGTATACTGCTAATGTTGTCACAGTAAATGACAACTTGTCTACCACTGATAACAAATCTATAAGTAGCTTTCTCAACCAAGCTACCTCACATGTTGCCATAGCAGCAACTCTGTACTCGGCCTCTATATTGAATAGAGCAACCGTAGGCTGCTTCTTGCTGCTCCAAGTCACAGCAGCACTCCCCAAAGAAAACATGAAGCCACTAGTAGATCTTCTATCTGAGATACTACCAGCCCAATCAGCATCTGTGTACCCATGTACACATCTCTGCTGTCCTAGTTTCATAAAATAGTCTACAATGCAAAGTAGACCTCACATACCGTAGTATGCATCACAATACTTTCAAATCTGGCCTGGTGATCGTCATGTAGATCAAGCTTCCTACTATGCGCCTATACATAGTAGGATCCTCCAAAATCTCTCCTAAATCTGCACTCAACTTGCCATTCTGATCCAATGGCATTGAGATAGGCCTACAGCCTGTCATACCATACTTGCATAGCATGTCCAAGCCATACTGTCTCTGCAGTAATCCAATACGATGTGGTGACCTAATCACCTCAATGCCCAAGAAATATCTGAGCTCCCCTAGATCCTTCATCTCAAACTTCTGTCTAAGCAAGATCTCTGCATCATGGTCTCCCGTAATGATCAGGTCATCTACATAGATGACAACAAGCACAACCCCTCTATCACTGTGTCTCACATATAGCGAGAAATTTGCATTTTTGCTACATGAAAGCCAATAGTGACAAGATATTCAAAAATCTTGTCAGACCATGCTCTTGGTGCTTGTTTTAAGCCATACAAGGCTTTCTTCAACCTGTAAACATGCTCAGGGTGACTCACATCCTCATAACCAGGTGGCTGTAATATATACACCTCTTCCTGCAAATCTCCATGCAAGAATGCATTCTTTACATCCATCTGATGTAAAGACCATTGCTTTGACGCAGCCACTGCTATCACAACTCTCACTGTTGCCATCTTGCAACTGGGCTGAAAGTTTCCTCATAATCAATGCCATGTCTGCGCATATCCTTTGGCTACCAATCTAGCCTTGTACCTGTTTATGCTTCCATGACTGTTATGTTTTACTTTGTGTACACCCACTTGCATCCAATGGCTTTCTTGCATCCAATGGCTTTCTTGCCTTCAAGCAATTGCACTAAATCCCAAGTCTCATTTTCATATAGTGCATCCATCTCCTCATCCATAGCTTTCTCCCAACACACATTTCCAACAGCCTCATCAATGCATGTGTGCTCTACAACCTGGACAACTTTTGCCATGTATGCATAGTGATGTGCCACATAACCATCATAGGTAAACCTTTGCACAGGATTCTTCATTCTCCCAGCTTTGCATTAATGGCTTCCATAGCCTTCTTTACACCATGTGTTCTCATAGCCGGTATCCAAGCTCCTCATCAAGGCTCATCTCTGAGCCACTAGACTCTCCACCATCAACATGAGAATGCCCTGCAGAAATGTCAAGCATACTAAGGGGCTTAACCACTTTCTCTTTGCCTTTATGTGATGTACTAATCACATTTGCAGGACTGGTATTATGATGTAGCCTGCCACTCCATGGTCTATCAACTAAACCACTAGAGGAGGACTCTCCTTGTCCACTCAAAGACTGTGATTGCTGACTTGCATTCTGTGCAACCACATTTCCACTCACATCAGCCCCTATAGCTTCTTTTTCAGTAGCATATTAGCTACTCATCTCATCAAAAACAACATCCCTACTTACCCTCAACTCACGTGTAGCAGGGCTATAACACCTGTATCCCTGCTTACCCTCAACTCACATGTAGCAGGGCTATAACACCTGTATCCCTGCTTACCCTCAACTCACGTGTAGCAGGGTTATAACACCTGTATCCCTTTTGCTCAAGGGAATATCCAATAAACACACATTTTTCAACTTTTGGATCCAGCTTAGTTCTCAGCTCATCTAGCACATGCACATATGCAATGCATCCAAAGACTTTCAGATGAGACAAATCAGGTTTTCTACCAGTAAACCTCTCCTCTGGAGTTACATCATGTATGGCTACAGTTGGAGTTCTGTTCATGATGTAAACTGCTATAAAAACAGCCTCAGCCCAATAGCTATGCGGCATATTCTTCTCTTCCATCAATGCTCGTGCAATCTCAGCAATGTGCCTGTTTTTTCGCTCAACAACTCCATTTCGCAGAGTGTATCTACATGTAAACTGTCTCCGAATACCATTCTTCTTCAAAAATTCAAAGAACTCATTGGAGAAGTACTCTCCCCCTCCATCTGACCTTAGGCACTTTACATATTTCCCTGTTAGCTTTTCAACCATAACTCTGAAATTCTGAAAGTGAGTGAACACCTCACCCTTCTCCTTCATGAAGTATACCCACACTTTCCTTGTGTGGTCATCAATAAATGTCACATAATATCTGTAGCCTCCCATAGACATGGTCTTCGTAGGATGCCATACATATGAATGCACAACATCTAGTGCATTTCTGCTCACATATCTGTTACGTGGAAATACATGCTTTGTTTGTTTTCCAAATTGGCATGCTTCATATATTTTCTACATACCTTCAACTTTAAACTTTGGCAGCCCTATCACAATTCCTTTAGTCTACATAGACTTCATTCTCTGCACATTCACATGTCCAATTCTTTTATGCCAAATGTCTATGTCTATAACAATTCCTGAACCATTTGCAAACATCGCAGCACTCACTTTAGGCATGTTTACCTTCAACATAAACATTCTGCCCACTCTGTTGCCTTTTGCAACCAACCTGCACTTGTCTTTAAAGTCTTCAACACATAACAACCATCAAGGTTAAAACAAACCTACAAACCCTGCTCAATCATCTGGCCAACTTAAACTAGATTCTTTGCTATGTTCAGAACATGAAGTACATCTGCAAGGTACTTCACTTTACCATCCTGCATAGAAAATGGCACATCTCTAACATGGGCAATTGGATGAGCAGTGTCATCCCTTGTTTCCACAAAACCTGGTCTTTCAAGGTTTTTCATCTCCTTGAACCACTCCCCATGACTTGTCATGTGGTTCGAAGCACCTGAATCAATGTACCATACATCATCTTTATGTGCTGCTTCAACATTTTCAGACATGGCATTAACAACATGTTGCATAACAAACAACCTTTCATTATGCTCATTGTTTCTGCTCGAGGATGCATAGTTATTTTGCTACAATTTTCCATTTTACATGTCAACCTGCTTCTTATAACAATCTGCCAGGCTTACCCTAATAAAAGTATCCACGTGTATCATTATATTGCCTTTGCCAATTTCCACGACCTCTTTGACTCCCCTGCCTCTAAATTGGCCTCTTCCACCTGCGTGTTGTTGTTGTGAATTCTGGGACTGTTATTGTTGCTGCTGCTGGCCATAATTCTGATTACTTGATTGGCCACCTCCTTAACGGCGTCCACGGCCTCCTCTACCTCGTCCTCTTCCTGAACTTGTGTAGAAGGCGTGTTGCTCTGAACTGTTTTTGTTTTTTGAAGACTGTTGGTCTTCACCCAAGCTCTTCTCTTCTATGATCAACATAGATACTAAATCTGTAAAATTGGGAATGTTTTCCCGAGTCTAAATAGACATCTTGAACCCCTTGTATTGTGGCCCGAGACCACGTAGATAGACTTTCACCTTGTCATCATCATCTACTGAAATGCCAATAGATGCAAGGGAGTCCACAATACCCTTGATCTTCAATGCATAGTCATTCACAGACATACTCTTTTTCTCCACAGTATGAAGCTCATTTTTCAACTGTATCTTTCGTGCCTTCGTATTCATTTCATAGAGTTTTACCAAGGTGTCCTACGCCTCCTTGGGGGACTTGGCATCCTATATGTGCCCAATCATGGTGTCCTGTATACTGATAGAGGGCCAATACATAACTTTTCTAACTCCTTGGTTCCAGTCCTTGAACTCTTTCACATCTGCAGCAGTCGGATTGATCTCCGCTATCTCTGGTGTCTCTTCATGCTGCTCACCTTCTATATAGTCCCAGTAACCCTTTCCCATCAGGAAATTTGTCAGCTTGAACCTCCAAGCATGGAAGTTGTTCTTATCAAGCTTCTCAGCAACAATCTGGTTTATGCCATCATTTGACATCTTGCCAGACACACAAATTTACCAGAAACAGCACTCTGGTTTGTACTGCTGTATTTTCTGCAGTGGTATTGTACTACACTCAAATGTCACAACTAGTGACATTTGAGTGGTACTGTACTACACTCAAATGTCACAACCAGTGACCTCAATATGCATACATACACCCAATGATAACTGTTGACCTCCTTGCAGCACACACAATGTTTGCACAACCAATCTGTCTTCTTGCAGTTCTTAAAATAGAGTTCTCCAGAGAATCGATGACTTACTCGCAGTGCTCAAAATACCATCGAATGAAACCACATGGCCAAGTAAACAAACCCTAGCTTCGTCGATGTGACACTTTGAAGGGTTGAGAGATAATTGAGCCTTATCAAGACTCTCAAAAGCTTCATGAACCTTCTCAAGGTGCCCAATCCTAGAAGAGTAGATACAAAAAACATCTGAATTCACATGAAAAAACGTATCAAGATATGGCTCAAATATCGCATTTATAAGAAACATTGAAAGGTCGCCAATGATGCATTCATCAATCCAAAGGGCACATCACACAATAAGCAAAGCATCCCCAAGGTGGGATGAAAATAGTCTTCAATTTTCCTCCTCAGCAATACAATTTTGGAAGTAGCCAAAAAATCCATCACATACCCTATACATCTCATGACCTGCCACATGATCAAGAATCTCATCTTGGGAAGGGAGAGGATGATGATCCCTTTAGTGCAAATATTAAGAGGTCAAAAATAAACACATATGTGCCACTTACCCCCTTCTTTGGAGACACCACCAAGGGTGAAACCCATGTTGAATTCTCCACAAGGAAAGATAAAACCCACTATCAAAAAGGGGATCGATATCTATCTTCAAGGAATCATGTTGCACGGTCCCCAATCTTCGAAGTCGTTATATCCATGGGCTTTGCCTCAAGTTTCATATCTATCTTGTGCTCAATCATAGTCACTTGTCAAACCCGTGTACTCCGTAGCAAAGAGTTTCATAAAAACGTCAAGTCTATCAAGGTAATCATCCTTCTCTTCCTCTGTGAAAGAGGATCTAAACATCTGTGCATTTTTAGTCCTCCTCTCATGTACCAGCATGGTATCCCTATCCAAAACATCAAGATAAACCCCAAACACATCCATGGAAATATTGTTGTGAGCGAGGAATCCTCTTCCTCATCATTATAAGAAGAGTTAATAACATCTCCAATATCATAGGAGGTCTCCTCCTCCTCCAACTCTTCAGCTTGCCCACTTCGAATGTTATACCTTGTTCGATGGTCACCATATTGCATAAGTAAATCTCTTGTCTTCCACTTTTGGGTCATGTTCACTTGTCACATCCAAGGCCTTCCCACAATAAGAGGGTAGGCCACTCGATCCTCCTTGGTAGGAGTAACCTAAAAAGATATCTTCCACTTTTGGGTCATGTTTATATTGGGCGGCCACCAATATGAATAGGATAGGAAGCGACGCAACCAGTCATAGAGTGAAACATCATGCGATGCATGCAAACTCTGCTATATAACTGTAAGGAAGAAGAACATAATACAGTGTATCTTTATCGAGCAATCGTTTGTGTGTTTTGAAGAATGCTTTGTTCTCCAATCTTATACAAATAATTGTCTTGTGAAGTGTTTATCATTCGTCTACGTAATAATTGCTCTAGCATCTGTATTCGTAATTATTATGCTTAATTTCTATTATCAATATTAATCTATCAATTGAACATGGCGGATAACACATGGCGACCACAATCTTCGGATCTCCGGTGATTTCATGTGCACGTGATCTCAAGGACCGCCATCACCAATTTTTCCTTATATCAGTCGTGCACGCCGTCGAAGGGATCGTAGTCACGTTCGTGCTGAGCACGATGGCGTGGCGTCCGAGGATGAAAGTGCAGGATAGTGAGGCTTAACGGGAGGAATCAGTGCATACAACCAACCGTCGAAGAGCTCGGTTGTTGCCTGCAGTGGTAAGTCAGAATCCGAAACTAGGTTCACCATTCGTAGTTGCAAGGCAACAGTTTCTGCTTCCGTATCCGCTACAACAAATTTTGTGGAAAGTGAATGGAAGACCCTGATGCTCATGTCAGACAGTTCGACAAACATTATGCATTAAGCGTGCGGGGCAGTGGATGCCGCACGTAAGGAGGCAGTGTTTGAGACAACGCTACAGAGCAAAGCAGCGAGAGTATCCACCAGTGGATCACTTCCTGACTTATGATGATGTACAAAGGGAATTTCTTCGAAGATTCAGGAAGGAGAAGACAATGCCGCAGATCCTAGAGGGCCTGAGGGGATTAAAGCAAGGCCAGAAGGATGTGGAAAATTATGCAACCTATTTTAGAATCTTGTTGGCAGAGGGTTCGTGCTGCTCAGTGACCAGCTCCGGAGGTGTTGAACTCTTACTTTGTGTCTAGCCTTACTAAGGACCTTCGGACAGCAATGGCAAGTGTAGATATGGTAACTATACCCTTGGAAGATGTCATTGAGTAAGCTATACGGGCGGGCTGCTCATTAGACACTTAGGGGAAAGCCAAGGGCAGCAAAGCCAAAAAGAAATCCAAAAAAGGGAACAATAAAGACAGTGACAGAGTGAGCATTCTAATGGCAGTTTAGATTCTGATTCAGTGAGGACTCAGAGGATGAGGAAGCCCAGAAGTCCAAACATGAGCACCATGCGGAGCACTCGCATAGCACCTTCGACCAGAGTGTAGCCGGAAGAACAGCTGACAAAGAAATTTGGTGTGGAAAATGCAAAAACCCGAGACACCCTGCGCACGAATGTGCCTTGAATCAACGCTGGTGTCTTCTACCCACAATACGGAGGACTGCCATTATAATGGAAGGGCACGAAAAGTGAAAGTTAGGCAGAAGGGGTTGGCATGGTACGGAATCATCTGACCCGACGGTCTCTTTTGCACAAACACAGCAAGAGTCTCCTTGCGGCTCATCTAGGGGAGGTAGAGGTGGAGGAAGAGGCCGAGGTTGTGGGACTGCGGATGTGATATGTGAGCGTGGTTTTTTTTTTTTTAAGCAAAATATATTACGACAAAATGTAACCTTATTTACGGGCTTAGGAAGCAAGGTTCGGAGTGTGGAGAGGAAGGTGCTCATTTGCCTCCATCGAAGGCTCTCAGAAGACACCTTGCGAGGCGGTGATTTCAAGGCATGGCGTCGAAGGGCGGAGCGGGCGCCGCAGGTGCGATAGCCTCACGTTTCGGATCATGATGTGTCTGTGGTACCTTCGTTGGACGCCGCCTGGGGAAGAGATCCAGGCCGTTGCATGGCCGTTTGCGTTTGGTGCTCTCACGCGTGGATGGTGGCGATGCAGTTGGTACTACAGATGTTCTCATCTGATTGGCTGAAGGGGATGGCGATGCAGTTGGTACAGATGTTCTCATCTGATTGGCTGGAGGGGATGGTGGCCGTTTGAGCAAAAGCCGGCGTAGAAGGCTAGCATCAAGCACGGGAGGAGGAGCGGCACAGTGATTAGATACAGGATACGGGCGAGGGCACAGTAATTTATCACTGTTTTCATGGGCTGCTTCAACAGGTTGGGGTAGACAAGGATTATGGCAACTAAAGGATGGCCATTTCTTGTTTTCCAAAATGAAACAAGAATCATTATCAAAATTGAGTGCAGAAGAAGCAACATTAGTAGTCTAATTGTGAGGAAAACCAGAGCTCAGGCGACATCTCATGCAGTAGCTCATTAATCCGGCTGCAGGATGTAACATTGTCATTGATAACACTATCATTAGAAGCAGAGCTAGCTAAAAGGCTGGCAGCAGCAGCGATTCCACTAACCATCGTATTAGCATGAAAATGAGGACTATAATTATGAGAACCAGGCTCTAGCAGGACCTGTTCTTCACTGTGGTGATCTTGTAAAGCGCAAGGGCTGGTAGCTTCGCGTGAACCTGCCCACTTACATTTGCAAGTAATCTTATCTTGCACACAAAGTGCATACTCCCTGTACCAACAGCACGTCCTTCTATGGCAAAATAATACTAATAAATATAAAACTACGGCGGCACACACTTCCCTCCCCCCCCTCCCCCTCGCTTTTTTATAAGCGATTAGTACTAAAGTGACACATTTTTGCGTGAGGCACCAACGGATGTTCAGGTCCTGGTGGTCGGTTGGGTGGGTTTGAACTTTGAACCTAGGTCCCTGCCGTCGTGACAAAGTTGCTTTTTGATGGGGCATCATAGCCCCCTTTTTAGGTATTTTCGCCATAAAATATAGCCACGTGACCGTCACAAAAAGGTAAAGTATGAAAAACATGCATTATTTTTACTAAACCCGTCATTTTGAACGGTAACACAGCTCATCAAAAATCATCCTTGGGTGGGTGGGTCCATGCCTTAGGAATCGTATCCCCCCACAGGCGGTCAGAATATCCGGAGGCAGCAGCTTATGATGCTCAGAAGGCGAAAAAGCAAACCAAAGCAGCAAGGAAGATGCCCAGCGTGAGTATGGTACAGTTGGTAGCACTAGATGAAGACCCCAGTGTCCACATTGTAACAAGATCCGGTGCCAAGGTGAAGGCATGAGCCGTTGACGATGACAAGAACCCAATTGACTGGCCACAACAGGAGGCGGTAAGGCATGAACTAACAACTTGGGTTGCCAATCAGCCTCCACTGTTTCCAGAAGTAGGGAGGAGTATGGTCCCTGTCTCACAGAAATCGGAGAAAGCAGTACCGGTAAAGAGAGTGCCACAAAGATAGTGGATACACCAGATAATGCTGGTCAGCAAGGTGAGTTGGGGAAGGAGGATGCTAAGACACCAAGTTTAAATCAGGAAGCCCCATCTTTATGGTAGTTTTCCATCACCATACCACCGGGGCAATTGTTGTAGCCGGTGCCCACATTCAAGGATCAGATTACCAGACCAAGGGGGACAGGTTCCTACAAATCCAGTAGCCCATTCAGTCTAGCAGATGGAAGGACCGATGGTGGATGCTTTACCACTGTCAGATACTTGTATCTCGGTTACCACAGTAAAGTATAGGGGGCACTTGATCGATCAAGTACTGCTGGATGCTGGGTTTGGGGTCAATATCATTACCACCGCAACTTATCATCGAAAATATGAGTTAATGCAATGGGACTTGGCACCGTTCCTGGTTTGAACGGTGGATCAAAGATGGGTGCACCCCTTGGGAATTCTTAAAGATATGGTGGTAGAGATAGCTAGAATTCAGTTTCGGCTATCCTTGGTGTGGTACTTGTTATGGAAGGAGCTCAGGCTGATTTCAATCGGTTGCTAGGACGACCTTGGCTCAGGCAGGCGAGAGTTAAGCATAACTGAAAGACTAATGTGCTGACGATCCGCTGAGACAACAAGAAAGTTAAGGTGACTCTGGAGGTACGATGTTCATGGCGACTGCTATCACCGATTGTTGCAGAGACTGTTAATATAGTGAAAGGCCTGGAGGATGACAAGGAGGAAGAGTTTTTGGCAGCCAATGAGGATTTGGTATCACTCTGTGTCATTGATGTAGAATAAATTCAGCAGGTATATCAACATTCGGAGGGAACCAGCAGTGCAGCAGAAGTCAGGAAATGGTTGAGAAGTCAGTGAGATGACAGTCAGGAAATGGTTGAGGAGTTGGCCGAGGTTCGCATTAAAGAGATTTTTTGGCAGGAAAGGAATTTTGAAAAGCAAATGCAAAAGGTGACTAGGGCTAAGGAAGAGGAATTGCAAAAGGTGACTAGGGCTAAGGAAGAGGAATTGTAAACGGTAAATTTGGGAGAACCACCGGAGGAAAAACCGGTGAAGATTAGTGCCTCTCTCTGATATGAAGGGTTTAGACCTGAAGTTTTATCAACATAAGATCAATCTAAAACCCAATGCAGTACCAGTTAGGCAGTAGAGATATAGAATGAATCTGCATGTGGCCAAGCAAGTTAAAGAAGAGTTGGATAGACTGCTATGGGTTGGATTCATTACGCCAGTGGATAAAGAAGAATGGATATCGCCCATTGTGATATTGCCCAAGAAGAACAAGAAATTGCAGATCTGTGTGGATTACAGCAAGCTTAATGAGGCCACCATCCCCAATCCTTTTCCCTTGCCATATATTAATAGTATTTTGGATGATGTTGCAGGCCATGAGAATTGTTCTTTCCTAGATGGGTTCAGTGGATATAACCAGGTGCGAATGGCCCCTAAATATCAAGCTAAAATGGCATTTATTACAAATTGGGGAGTATTTATCTATACAGTCATGCGGTTTGGTCTCAGGAACGCACCATCCACATTCCAATAGGACATGTAGGAAATTTTTGGAGATTATGTGTTGGATTTTATGAGGGTATTCCTAGATTATTTCAGGGTTTTCAGTGAACTATGTACACACTTATTGCATTTGCAGCTGTGTTTACTGAAATGCCGGGAGGCTAGGTTAAGCCTCAATCCGCTAAAAAGTGTGTTTGTAGCAGTAAAAAGTGGCGTGCTGCTTGGGCATATCATCTCAAAGGACGGCATTGCAATGGATCCCAGCAAGGTGGCAGCCATTATGCAAGCCAGCACACCTCACAGTCCAGTAGCAAAATAAGCAGATTTTTGGGGCGAGTCAGATGGCATGGAAGACATCTCCGGTTATTGGCTCATATTGTGGTTCCACTAAATCAGGTTGCACACACCACAAAGAATTAGTTCTAGGACCCAGGAGTGTGATGTGGCCTTTCAAAGGTTGCGACTGTTGCTATCTAATTCCCCTATCCTTATTTCTCCCGATTGGGAGCAGCCCTTTTATATATTTGTGGATGCATCGGATACCACAATAGGCAGTGTTAATGCAAAAGAATGCTAATGGATGGTTTCGGCAAGTGTTTTATGCCAGCTGTCGCCTATCTAGTGTGGAGAAAAATTACATGGTTAACAGATTAGGAGAATCTGGAGGAAAACCGATTGCAGAGTTTCTACCTGCTCACAGAATTGTAGAACCGCAAAAAGGCACAGGTGGTTCGCTTTTCCAAAAAGCGTGTTTTCGAAAGAGATCAGGCAGTTTTGATTTTTAATACCCGTATGGGGAAGTTACCGGGTAAGTTTAAGTTTCGATGGTCAGGGCCATTCTGGATTTACCGCAACGTTGGAAGTAATGCTTGATGTATTTCGCGTGTTGTTTGCTGCTGCTGCTGCTGATGACAAATTGGATGGAGACAGCAACTACCCACTTTGGGCATACATGATGCAGCATGTTTTAGTTGCAAAAGGAGTGTGGAACATTGTGCACGGTATGGATGTATATCCAGGTTCTGTGGATGTAGGATCTGTTGAGGATGTTGCAGGTTCTAGCAGCTCTAATGTTGTTGCTGTTTTACCCACTGCTGCTGAACAAGCTCGTTGTTGGGATGGTAAAGATGCGCAGGCTCATGCCTTGATTGCACTTTCTGTCAAATGTAACATCACTCCACATATTCGTTTAGCTAAAATAGCAAAACAGGCTTGGAATATTCTAGCTGGTTTGTATGGAGGTCGTAACGAGGCAAAAATCTCTTACCTGCGTAAAGAGATAGAATCGAAGATTATGCAGGAAGATGATGACATGAATGTTTTTCTTGCTGAGATTAAAGATCTCAAGGAACAGTTGATTTTTACAGGTAGATTATCCTGATCATTCTCTTGTGCAGACTGTTCTTGATGCTTTACCTGAGTCATATCAGACTTTTGCTTCCACGTGGAGACTTTACTGAGGACAGACCTGATGTTGTCAACCAAGTATGATACTTTAGTCAACAAGCTCTTGCAAGAAGCACAGTCCAGGCAAAACAGGGCTAGGCAGCATGCAGTTGATCAGGCATTTGTTGCTGCCCAGCAGAGAAGAAGTGGTAAGGCAGCATGCAGTTGATCAGGCATTTGTTGCTGCCCAGCAGAGAAGAAGTGGTAAGGCATCCCCTTCCACTGTTTCTTCTCCTATTAGTAGGTCTACAACTTCTTCTCCTTCTACAGGTAGCAACAATAGGTCTGACAAGGCTCTTGATAAAGCAAGAAAAAAATCAGGTGCAACTATTGTAAGGCAACTAATCATGTCATTAAGAATTGCCCTAAGCTAAAGGCTAAAGAGGCAAAGAAGAAAGAGTCAAATGCAGCCACAATAGCAGATGCTTCTACAAAAAAGATTCTACAAATGTTGTGCAGGATACAGAATGGGCGTTTAGCGTGTATTGCCAGTATGACCCATCTGTACATGATGCATGTTTGGTAGTTTCTGTTGACTCTAATGTATGGTATTTTGATAGTGGTGCTACAAAGCACATTACCTCACATCGTGATATGTTCACTTGTCTTCAGGCTGTCCCTAATGGGAATACTATCACATGTGCCAATAATGCTTCTTACCCAGTGAAGAGCATTGGTAAGATTATGCTTACTGCTACAAATGGCAGTGCTGTCACACTTTCAGATGCTTTGTACATGCCAGGGATAAAGAAGAATCTATTGTCTGTCTCTGCGCTTGCTAGACTTGGACTGTAGTCAAATTTGTGGATGACAGATGTACTGTTTTGACTTCTGGTGATACGATTATTACATCTCGCAGCTTGTTTCGTGGGCTGTATAGGCTGAATTCTTATGACAAGTGTGTGGAAGATTCAGCAAATGCAGTTTCTGATGAAAAGACAGTTTCAGATGCAAAACTATGGCATGCTCGTTTTGGTCATCTGAACTTTGCTAGTTTGCTACATTTGCAGAAATTTGATATTGTTGCTTCATTACCCCCTCTTGAGGCACCATCAAAACATGTTTGTGGCTTCAAACAGTTTTTTCTTATGGTTGAAAATGTATCCAATTGTACTGTGGGCACCCTCCGTTCGGGGGGGGAGTACATGTCTAAAGAGTTTGATGCATTTATGGCTAGTCGTGGGATAAAACACCAATGTACAGTGCCATATAACCCTCAGCAAAATGGTGTTGCTGAGAGGAAAAACAGGTCACTTATGGAGATGGCACGATGTATGGTCAAGAGCCAAGCTTTGCCACATGCGTTTTGGCTTGAGGCTGTCATGTGTGCTGCATATGTACTCAACAGGTGTCCCACTAAGGCCTTGCAGTCTGTTACTCCATACGAAGCTTGGCATGGTAGGAAGCCTTCTATTGGTCACTTGCGTGTCTTTGGTTGCTTGGCCTATGCTTTAGTGCCTGTGCAACAACGTAGAAAATTGGATGATAAGGCTGTCAAATGCATTTTTGTTGGTTACAGTGCTGAGAGCAAGGGTTACAGATTGTATCATCCGCAGTCAAAGCGCCTCTTGATTAGTCGAGATGTTATTTTTGTGGAAGATGCTGTGCAGCCTTTGTTATCATGTACCAAAGAGACAGGTGTGAGCTCACGGGATGTATTTGATACGTTGTTGCCTCTGTTTACAGGTGGGAATTCAAATGTAATGAGGCAAATATTCAACCTATGTAGATTTCAAATGACATCATAGATCAGCCTATTTCTGATGCAGATTTACAGGATGTAATTTATGAGGATAGGGCTGAAAATAAGCAGGCTAGAGGTATGCCTAAATGGCTGGTGCAAACCTTGTGTGATAGTAAAATTGATGCACCTATTTCTAGTCGTACTCGTTCAGGTTTTTAGCATGCCTCTTATGCATCAGATTGTTATGCATTGGCTGTGTCTGGTATGTGTGAAGAGGAAGAACCTCTTTTATTTGATGAGGCACAAAAATCAAAAAATTGGTTGGCTGTAATGCAAAGTGAATATGATGCTATAATGAAGAATGGTACATGGTCTTTGTGTGATTTGCCTATTGGTAAAAAGGTCATTAGATGTAAGTGGGTTTTTAAGTTGAAACAAAAGCCAGATGGCAGTGTTGATCGCTATAAGACTAGACTTGTTGCAAAGGGTTATGCTCAAGAAAAGGGCATTGATTTTGATGAGACCTTTGCTCCCACTTGTCGTATGACAACTATTCATAGCATTTGTGCATTGGTAGCTCATAATGGTTGGAATGTACAGTTGGACATAAAGACTGCGTTCTTGAATGGAGATTTGCATAAGGAGGTGTATGTATCGCAGCCTCGTGGTTTTGTTCAAAGAGGGTAGGAAAACAAAGTGTGCAGGTTGAAAAAGGCTTTGTATGGTTTAAAGCGAGCTCCACGAGCTTGGTATGAAAAGATACATGCATATTTGACTGCACATGGTTTTCAGAATAGTCCAACAGAAAGCACTTTGTATGTTAAATGTGTGGATGATGTACATCTAATCATTGCTCTCTATGTCGATGACATGCTGCTCACAAGACCAAATGAGAGTCATATTGCTGATTTTAAGGCTGATTTGAATGCCTCTTTTGAGATGTCAGATTTGGGGAATTTGCATCATTATTTGGGAATACAATTTAAGCAGTGTGATGGAGGTATTGCTTTGTGTCAGACAAAGTATATTGAGACATTGTTGCAGAGATTTGGCCTTGAAGACAAAGTATATTGAGACAAAGTATATTGAGACATTGTTGCAGAGATTTGGCCTTGAAGACTGCAAGCCTACTGCTACTCCAATGGAAACAGGTCTGAAGTTGAGTCTTCATGATGCTAGAGATCACTTTGATGTCACACTCTATCAGACAGCTGTTGGTTGCCTCATTTATGTATGCATTACGAGGCCGGACATTCAGTTTGCAGTCTCACAGGTGAGCAGGTTTATGCATAGCCCAGGGTCTCACCATTGGAAGGCAGTTAAACGCATCTTTCACTACTTGAGTGGCACCATACATCTTGGGTTGTTTTATCCCAAGGGGGGATCGTTGCCGCCAAATTTACATGCTTTTCGTGGGCTGGTTGCTATGACACAAGAGTGTCCACAAGTGGTTTTTGTTTCATGCTCGGTAGCTCATGCATATATTAGTTGAGCAAAAAGCAACCTAGTGTGGCCACTTCTAGTTGTGAAGCTGAGTACAGGGCAGCTTTCATAGCTACGCGGTTGAGTGTGTGTGGCTCAGACGGCTTATGGCTGACTTGGGTGTGTTGGACAGGAGTCTGCCACCTCTATCTACACCTCTATCTACACTGACAGACAGAGCGCATCGGTAATTTTTACGAGAAACCCAGTTTTTCATGCTCGCACAAAGCACATTGAGGTGCATTATCACTATGTCAGGGAGAGACTCTCAGTAGGAGAGATCAGCTTGGCATATGTGCCAACACAGGACAACTTCGCCGATCTTTTCACAAAGGCACTTCCTCGCGTGATGAGAAGTTTGAAGCTTTCCGCAAAGCTTTGGGCTTGCTTGTGGACTGATCTACTTCGGGCATGGCACTTCCCTATACATGAGTGCCAGCTCTCGTTCACACCATCACTCCCAGGGGAGATTTATTGCCATATAGGCAGTGATGTGTGTGAACACACTTAGGACCGCTGGGGCACTTTTTTCCTCCTTAGAAGGTTTTTTCCCCCGGCTTGTATATACGCCCATCCTTCTAGGGCTAACTAATCTTTTGTACATTGACACAATCTAATACATTGTGTGTTGTGTGCATTCTTGCTTCTTCTTCTCCAAGCTTTGTGTGCTTTCTTGCAATCCTAATTCCAACACGCATATCACCGATGATCTCACCAACCATGCCAGTGGTGTAAGTGTGGGGCCTATCCCCCAGGTGGGTCATCAGTGTCCACCGCCTCACTAGATGAGCTCGATATCTCATTACTCCCCCTCGAGCTCAACTCCATCTCATGTACACCAAGCAAAGCCCTGAATCGGCGGAGCTTCTTTGTACCCAATGCTTTGGTGAAGATGTCAGCGACCTGATCCTGTGTGCTGACATAAACAAGGTCAATGTCTCCTACCAAAACCTTCTCTCTGACAAAATGGTAGTGGATCTCTATATGCTTTATGTGCGAGCATGAAAAACTGGGTTCCTGGCCAACTGTATACTGCTAATGTTGTCACAGTAAATGACAACTTGTCTACCACTGATAGCAAATCTATAAGTAGCTTTCTCAACCAAGCTACCTCACATGTTGCCATAGCAGCAACTCTGTACTCGGCCTCTATATTGAATAGAGCAACCGTAGGCTGCTTCTTGCTGCTCCAAGTCACAGCAGCACTCCCCAAAGAAAACATGAAGCCACTAGTAGATCTTCTATCTGAGATACTACCAGCCCAATCAGCATCTGTGTACCCATGTACACATCTCTGTCCTAGTTTCATAAAATAGTCTACAATGCAAAGTAGACCTCACATACCGTAGTATGCATCACAATGCTTTCAAATCTGGCCTGGTGATCGTCATGTAGATCAAGCTTCCTACTATGCGCCTATACATAGTAGGATCCTCCAAAATCTCTCCTAAATCTGCACTCAACTTGCCATTCTGATCCAATGGCATTGAGATAGGCCTACAGCCTGTCATACCATACTTGCATAGCATGTCCAAGCCATACTGTCTCTGCAGTAATCCAATACGATGTGGTGACCTAATCACCTCAATGCCCAAGAAATATCTGAGCTCCCCTAGATCCTTCATCTCAAACTTCTGTCTAAGCAAGATCTCTGCATCATGGTCTCCCGTAATGATCAGGTCATCTACATAGATGACAACAAGCACAACCCCTCTATCACTGTGTCTCACATATAGCGAGAAATTTGCATTTTTGCTACATGAAAGCCAATAGTGACAAGATATTCAAAAATCTTGTCAGACCATGCTCTTGGTGCTTGTTTTAAGCCATACAAGGCTTTCTTCAACCTGTAAACATGCTCAGGGTGACTCACATCCTCATAACCAGGTGGCTGTAACATATACACCTCTTCCTGCAAATCTCCATGCAAGAATGCATTCTTTACATCCATCTGATGTAAAGACCATTGCTTTGCTGCAGTCACTGTTGCCATCTTGCAACTGGGCTGAAAGTTTCCTCATAATCAATGCCATGTCTGCGCATATCCTTTGGCTACCAATCTAGCCATGTACCTGTTTATGCTTCCATGACTGTTATGTTTTACTTTGTGTACACCCACTTGCATCCAATGGCTTTCTTGCCTTCAAGCAATTGCACTAAATCCCAAGTCTCATTTTCATATAGTGCATCCATCTCCTCATCCATAGCTTTCTCCCAACACACATTTCCAACAGCCTCATCAATGCATGTGTGCTCTACAACCTGGACAACTTTTGCCATGTATGCATAGTGATGTGCCACATAACCATCATAGGTAAACCTTTGCACAGGATTCTTCATTCTCCCAGCTTTGCATTCATGGCTTCCATAGCCTTCTTTACACCATGTGTTCTCATAGCCGGTATCCAAGCTCCTCATCAAGGCTCATCTCTGAGCCACTAGACTCTCCACCATCAACATGAGAATGCCCTGCAGAAATGTCAAGCATACTAAGGGGCTTAACCACTTTCTCTTTGCCTTTATGTGATGTACTAATCACATTTGCAGGACTGGTATTATGATGTAGCCTGCCACTCCATGGTCTATCAACTAAACCACTAGAGGAGGACTCTCCTTGTCCACTCAAAGACTGTGATTGCTGACTTGCATTCTGTGCAACCACATTTCCACTCACATCAGCCCCTATAGCTTCTTTTTCAGCAGCATATTAGCTACTCATCTCATCAAAAACAACATCCCTACTTACCCTCAACTCACGTGTAGCAGGGCTATAACACCTGTATCCCTGCTTACCCTCAACTCACGTGTAGCAAGGTTATAACACCTGTATCCCTTTTGCTCAAGGGAATATCCAACTTTTGGATCCAGCTTAGTTCTCAGCTCATCTAGCACATGCACATATGCAATGCATCCAAAGACTTTCAGATGAGACAAATCAGGTTTTCTACCAGTAAACCTCTCCTCTGGAGTTACATCATGTATGGCTACAGTTGGAGTTCTGTTCTTGATGTAAACTGCTATAAAAACAGCCTCAGCCCAATAGCTATGCGGCATATTCTTCTCTTCCATCAATGCTCGTGCAATCTCAGCAATGTGCCTGTTTTTTCGCTCAACAACTCCATTTCGCAGAGTGTATCTACATGTAAACTGTCTCCGAATACCATTCTTCTTCAAAAATTCAAAGAACTCATTGGAGAAGTACTCTCCCCCTCCATCTGACCTTAGGCACTTTACATATTTCCCTGTTAGCTTTTCAACCATAACTCTGAAATTCTGAAAGTGAGTGAACACCTCACCCTTCTCCTTCATGAAGTATACCCACACTTTCCTTGTGTGGTCATCAATAAATGTCACATAATATCTGTAGCCTCCCATAGACATGGTCTTCGTAGGATCCCATACATATGAATGCACAACATCTAGTGCATTTCTGCTCACATATCTGTTACGTGGAAATACATGCTTTGTTTGTTTTCCAAATTGGCATGCTTCATATATTTTCTACATACCTTCAACTTTAAACTTTGGCAGCCCTATCACAATTCCTTAGTCTACATAGACTTCATTCTCTGCACATTCACATGTCCAATTCTTTTATGCCAAATGTCTATGTCTATAACAATTCCTGAACCATTTGCAAACATCGCAGCACTCACTTTAGGCATGTTTACATTCAACATAAACATTCTGCCCACTCTGTTGCCTTTTGCAACCAACCTGCACTTGTCTTTAAAGTCTTCAACACATAACAACCATCAGGGTTAAAACAAACCTACAAACCCTGCTCAATCATCTGGCCAACTTAAACCAGATTCTTTGCTATGTTCAGAACATGAAGTACATCTGCAAGGTACTTCACTTTACCATCCTGCATAGAAAATGGCACATCTCTAACATGGGCAATTGGATGAGCAGTGTCATCCCCTGTTTCCACAAAACCTGGTCTTTCAAGGTTTTTCATCTCCTTGAACCACTCCCCATGACTTGTCATGTGGTTCGAAGCACCTGAATCAATGTACCATACATCATCTTTATGTGCTGCTTCAACATTTTCAGACATGGCATTAACAACATGTTGCATAACAAACAACCTTTCATTATGCTCATTGTTTCTGCTCGAGGATGCATAGTTATTTTGCTGCAATTTTCCATTTTACATGTCAACCTGCTTCTTATAACAATCTGCCAGGCTTACCCTAATAAAAGCATCCACGTGTATCATTATATTGCCTTTGCCAATTTCCACGACCTCTTTGACTCCCCTGCCTCTAAATTGTCCTCTTCCACCTGCGTGTTGTTGTTGTGAATTCTAGGACTGTTATTGTTGCTGCTGCTGGCCATAATTCTGATTACTTGATCGGCCACCTCCTTAACGGCGTCCACGGCCTCCTCTACCTCGTCCTCGTCCTGAACTTGTGTAGAAGGCGTGTTGCTCTGAACTGTTTTTGTTTTTTGAAGACTGTTGGTCTTCACCCAAGCTCTTCTCTTCTATGATCAACATAGATACCAAATCTGTAAAATTGGGAATGTTTTCCCGAGTCTAAATAGACATCTTGAACCCCTTGTATTGTGGCCCGAGACCACGTAGATAGACTTTCACCTTGTCATCATCATCTACTGAAATGCCAATAGATGCAAGGGAGTCCACAATACCCTTGATCTTCAATGCATAGTCATTCACAGACATACTCTTTTTCTCCACAGTATGAAGCTCATTTTTCAACTGTATCTTTCGTGCCTTCGTATTCATTTCATAGAGTTTTACCAAGGTGTCCTACGCCTCCTTGGGGGACTTGGCATCCTATATGTGCCCAATCATGGTGTCCTGTATACTAATAGAGGGCCAATACATAACTTTTCTAACTCCTTGGTTCCAGTCCTTGAACTCTTTCACATCTGCAGCAGTCGGATTGATCTCCGCTATCTCTGGTGTCTCTTCATGCTGCTCACCTTCTATATAGTCCCAGTAACCCTTTCCCATCAGGAAATTTGTCAGCTTGAACCTCCAAGCATGGAAGTTGTTCTTATCAAGCTTCTCAGCAACAATCTGGTTTATGCCATCATTTGACATCTTGCCAGACACACAAATTTACCAGAAACAGCACTCTAGTTTGTACTGCTGTATTTTCTGCAGCGGTATTGTACTACACTCAAATGTCACAACTAGTGACATTTGAGTGGTACTGTACTACACTCAAATGTCACAACCAGTGACCTCAATATGCATACATACACCCAATGATAACTGTTGACCTCCTTGCAGCACACACAATGTTTGCACAACCAATCTGTCTTCTTGCAGTTCTTAAAATAGAGTTCTCCAGAGAATCGATGACTTACTCGCAGTGCTCAAAATACCATCGAATGAAACCACATGGCCAAGTAAACAAACCCTAGCTTCGTCGATGTGACACTTTGAAGGGTTGAGAGATAGTTGAGCCTTATCAAGACTCTCAAAAGCTTCATGAACCTTCTCAAGGTGCCCAATCCTAGAAGAGTAGATACAAAAAACATCTGAATTCACATGAAAAAACGTATCAAGATATGGCTCAAATATCGCATTTATAAGAAACATTGAAAGGTCGCCAATGATGCATTCATCAATCCAAAGGGCACATCACACAATAAGCAAAGCATCCCCAAGGTGGGATGAAAATAGTCTTCAATTTTCCTCCTCAGCAATACAATTTTGGAAGTAGCCAAAAAATCCATCACATACCCTATACATCTCATGACCTGCCACATGATCAAGAATCTCATCTTGGGAAGGGAGAGGATGATGATCCCTTTAGTGCAAATATTAAGAGGTCAAAAATAAACACATATGTGCCACTTACCCCCTTCTTTGGAGACACCACCAAGGGTGAAACCCATGTTGAATTCTCCACAAGGAAAGATAAAACCCACTATCAAAAAGGGGATCGATATCTATCTTCAAGGAATCATGTTGCACGGTCCCCAATCTTCGAAGTCGTTATATCCATGGGCTTTACCTCAAGTTTCATATCTATCTTGTGCTCAAACATAGTCACTCGTCAAACCCGTGTACTCCGTAGCAAAGAGTTTCATAAAAACGTCAAGTTTATCAAGGTAATCATCCTTCTCTTCCTCTGTGAAAGAGGATCTAAACATCTGTGCATTTTTAGTCCTCCTCTCATGTACCAGCATGGTATCCCTATCCAAAACATCAAGATAAACCCCAAACACATCCATGGAAATATTGTTGTGAGCGAGGAATCCTCTTCCTCATCATTATAAGAAGAGTTAATAACATCTCCAATATCATAGGAGGTCTCCTCCTCCTCCAACTCTTCAGCTTGCCCACTTCGAATGTTATACCTTGTTCCGATGGTCACCATATTGCATAAGTAAATCTCTTGTCTTCCACTTTTGGGTCATGTTCACTTGTCACATCCAAGGCCTTCCCACAATAAGAGGGTAGGCCACTCGATCCTCCTTGGTAGGAGTAACCTAAAAAGATATCTTCCACTTTTGGGTCATGTTTATATTGGGCGGCCACCAATATGAACAGGATAGGAAGCGACGCAACCAGTCGTAGAGTGAAACATCATGCGATGCATGCAAACTCTGCTATATAACTGTAAGGAAGAAGAACATAATACAGTGTATCTTTATCGAGCAATCGTTTGTGTGTTTTGAAGAATGCTTTGTTCTCCAATCTTATACAAATAATTGTCTTGTGAAGTGTTTATCATTCGTCTACGTAATAATTGCTCTAGCATCTGTATTCGTAATTATTATGCTTAATTTCTATTATCAATATTAATCTATCAATTGAACATGGCGGATAACACATGGCGACCACAATCTTCGGATCTCCGGTGATTTCATGTGCACGTGATCTCAAGGACCGCCATCACCAATTTTTCCTTATATCAGTCGTGCACGCCGTCGAAGGGATCGTAGTCACGTTCGTGCTGAGCACGATGGCGTGGCATCCGAGGATGAAAGTGCAGGATAGTGAGGCTTAACGGGAGGAATCAGTGCATACAACCAACCGTCGAAGAGCTCGGTTGTTGCCTGCAGTGGTAAGTCAGAATCCGAAACTAGGTTCACCATTCGTAGTTGCAAGGCAACAGTTTCTGCTTCCGTATCCGCTACAACAAATTTTGTGGAAAGTGAATGGAAGACCCTGATGCTCATGTCAGACAGTTCGACAAACATTATGCATTAAGCGTGCGGGGCAGTGGATGCCGCACGTAAGGAGGCAGTGTTTGAGACAACGCTACAGAGCAAAGCAGCGAGAGTATCCACCAGTGGATCACTTCCTGACTTATGATGATGTACAAAGGGAATTTCTTCGAAGATTCAGGAAGGAGAAGACAATGCCGCAGATCCTAGAGGGCCTGAGGGGATTAAAGCAAGGCCAGAAGGATGTGGAAAATTATGCAACCTATTTTAGAATCTTGTTGGCAGAGGGTTCGTGCTGCTCAGTGACCAGCTCCGGAGGTGTTGAACTCTTACTTTGTGTCTAGCCTTACTAAGGACCTTCGGACAGCGATGGCAAGTGTAGATATGGTAACTATACCCTTGGAAGATGTCATTGAGTAAGCTATACGGGCGGGCTGCTCATTAGACACTTAGGGGAAAGCCAAGGGCAGCAAAGCCAAAAAGAAATCCAAAAAAGGGAACAATAAAGACAGTGACAGAGTGAGCATTCTAATGGCAGTTTAGATTCTGATTCAGTGAGGACTCAGAGGATGAGGAAGCCCAGAAGTCCAAACATGAGCACCATGCGGAGCACTCGCATAGCACCTTCGACCAAAGTGTAGCCGGAAGAACAGCTGACAAAGAAATTTGGTGTGGAAAATGCAAAAACCCGAGACACCCTGCGCACGAATGTGCCTTGAATCAACGCTGGTGTCTTCTACCCACAATACGGAGGACTGCCATTATAATGGAAGGGCACGAAAAGTGAAAAGTAGGCAGAAGGGGTTGGCATGGTACGGAATCATCTGACCCGACGGTCTCTTTTGCACAAACACAGCAAGAGTCAAACGCAGCAAGAGTCTCCTTGCGGCTCATCTAGGGGAGGTAGAGGTGGAGGAAGAGGCCGAGGTTGTGGGACTGCGGATGTGATATGTGAGCGTGGTTTTTTTTTTTTAAGCAAAATATATTACGACAAAATGTAACCTTATTTACGGGCTTAGGAAGCAAGGTTCGGAGTGTGGAGAGGAAGGTGCTCATTTGCCTCCATCGAAGGCTCTCAGAAGACACCTTGCGAGGCGGTGATTTCAAGGCATGGCGTCGAAGGGCGGAGCGGGCGCCCCAGGTGCGATAGCCTCACGTTTCGGATCATGATGTGTCTGTGGTACCTTCGTTGGACGCCGCCTGGGGAAGAGATCCAGGCCGTTGCATGGCCGTTTGCGTTTGGTGCTCTCACGCGTGGATGGTGGCGATGCAGTTGGTACTACAGATGTTCTCATCTGATTGGCTGAAGGGGATGGCGATGCAGTTGGTACAGATGTTCTCATCTGATTGGCTGGAGGGGATGGTGGCCGTTTGAGCAAAAGCCGGCGTAGAAGGCTAGCATCAAGCACGGGAGGAGGAGCGGCACAGTGATTAGATACAGGATACGGGCGAGGGCACAGTAATTTATCACTGTTTTCATGGGCTGCTTCAACAGGTTGGGGTAGACAAGGATTATGGCAACTAAAGGATGGCCATTTCTTGTTTTCCAAAATGAAACAAGAATCATTATCAAAATTGAGTGCAGAAGAAGCAACATTAGTAGTCTAATTGTGAGGAAAACCAGAGCTCAGGCGACATCTCATGCAGTAGCTCATTAATCCGGCTGCAGGATGTAACATTGTCATTGATAACACTATCATTAGAAGCAGAGCTAGCTAAAAGGCTGGCAGCAGCAGCGATTCCACTAACCATCGTATTAGCATGAAAATGAGGACTATAATTATGAGAACCAGGCTCTAGCAGGACCTGTTCTTCACTGTGGTGATCTTGTAAAGCGCAAGGGCTGGTAGCTTCGCGTGAACCTGCCCACTTACATTTGCAAGTAATCTTATCTTGCACACAAAGTGCATACTCCCTGTACCAACAGCACGTCCTTCTATGGCAAAATAATACTAATAAATATAAAACTACGGCGGCACACACTTCCCTCCCCCCCCTCCCCCTCGCTTTTTTATAAGCGATTAGTACTAAAGTGACACATTTTTGCGTGAGGCACCAACGGATGTTCAGGTCCTGGTGGTCGGTTGGGTGGGTTTGAACTTTGAACCTAGGTCCCTGCCGTCGTGGTTGGGTGGGTTTGAACTTTGAACCTAGGTCCCTGCCGTCGTGACAAAGTTGCTTTTTGATGGGGCATCATAGCCCCCTTTTTAGGTATTTTCGCCATAAAATATAGCCACGTGACCGTCACAAAAAGGTAAAGTATGAAAAACGTGCATTATTTTTACTAAACCCGTCATTTTGAACGGTAACACAGCTCATCAAAAATCATCCTTGGGTGGGTGGGTCCATGCCTTAGGAATCGTATCCCCCCACAGGCGGTCAGAATATCCGGAGGCAGCAGCTTATGATGCTCAGAAGGCGAAAAAGCAAACCAAAGCAGCAAGGAAGATGCCCAGCGTGAGTATGGTACAGTTGGTAGCACTAGATGAAGACCCCAGTGTCCACATTGTAACAAGATCCGGTGCCAAGGTGAAGGCATGAGCCGTTGACGATGACAAGAACCCAATTGACTGGCCACAACAGGAGGCGGTAAGGCATGAACTAACAACTTGGGTTGCCAATCAGCCTCCACTGTTTCCAGAAGTAGGGAGGAGTATGGTCCCTGTCTCACAGAAATCGGAGAAAGCAGTACCGGTAAAGAGAGTGCCACAAAGATAGTGGATACACCAGATAATGCTGGTCAGCAAGGTGAGTTGGGGAAGGAGGATGCTAAGACACCAAGTTTAAATCAGGAAGCCCCATCTTTATGGTAGTTTTCCATCACCATACCACCGGGGCAATTGTTGTAGCCGGTGCCCACATTCAAGGATCAGATTACCAGACCAAGGGGGACAGGTTCCTACAAATCCAGTAGCCCATTCAGTCTAGCAGATGGAAGGACCGATGGTGGATGCTTTACCACTGTCAGATACTTGTATCTCGGTTACCACAGTAAAGTATAGGGGGCACTTGATCGATCAAGTACTGCTGGATGCTGGGTTTGGGGTCAATATCATTACCACCGCAACTTATCATCGAAAATATGAGTTAATGCAATGGGACTTGGCACCGTTCCTGGTTTGAACGGTGGATCAAAGATGGGTGCACCCCTTGGGAATTCTTAAAGATATGGTGGTAGAGATAGCTAGAATTCAGTTTCGGCTATCCTTGGTGTGGTACTTGTTATGGAAGGAGCTCAGGCTGATTTCAATCGGTTGCTAGGACGACCTTGGCTCAGGCAGGCGAGAGTTAAGCATAACTGAAAGACTAATGTGCTGACGATCCGCTGAGACAACAAGAAAGTTAAGGTGACTCTGGAGGTACGATGTTCATGGCGACTGCTATCACCGATTGTTGCAGAGACTGTTAATATAGTGAAAGGCCTGGAGGATGACAAGGAGGAAGAGTTTTTGGCAGCCAATGAGGATTTGGTATCACTCTGTGTCATTGATGTAGAATAAATTCAGCAGGTATATCAACATTCGGAGGGAACCAGCAGTGCAGCAGAAGTCAGGAAATGGTTGAGAAGTCAGTGACAGTCAGGAAATGGTTGAGGAGTTGGCCGAGGTTCGCATTAAAGAGATTTTTTGGCAGGAAAGGAATTTTGAAAAGCAAATGCAAAAGGTGACTAGGGCTAAGGAAGAGGAATTGCAAAAGGTGACTAGGGCTAAGGAAGAGGAATTGTAAACGGTAAATTTGGGAGAACCACCGGAGGAAAAACCGGTGAAGATTAGTGCCTCTCTCTGATATGAAGGGTTTAGACTTGAAGTTTTATCAACATAAGATCAATCTAAAACCCAATGCAGTACCAGTTAGGCAGTAGAGATATAGAATGAATCTGCATGTGGCCAAGCAAGTTAAAGAAGAGTTGGATAGACTGCTATGGGTTGGATTCATTACGCCAGTGGATAAAGAAGAATGGATATCGCCCATTGTGATATTGCCCAAGAAGAACAAGAAATTGCAGATCTGTGTGGATTACAGCAAGCTTAATGAGGCCACCATCCCCAATCCTTTTCCCTTGCCATATATTAATAGTATTTTGGATGATGTTGCAGGCCATGAGAATTGTTCTTTCCTAGATGGGTTCAGTGGATATAACCAGGTGCGAATGGCCCCTAAATATCAAGCTAAAATGGCATTTATTACAAATTGGGGAGTATTTATCTATATAGTCATGCGGTTTGGTCTCAGGAATGCACCATCCACATTCCAATAGGACATGTAGGAAATTTTTGGAGATTATGTGTTGGATTTTATGAGGGTATTCCTAGATTATTTCAGGGTTTTCAGTGAACTATGTACACACTTATTGCATTTGCAGCTGTGTTTACTGAAATGCCGAGAGGCTAGGTTAAGCCTCAATCCGCTAAAAAGTGTGTTTGTAGCAGTAAAAAGTGGCGTGCTGCTTGGGCATATCATCTCAAAGGACGGCATTGCAATGGATCCCAGCAAGGTGGCAGCCATTATGCAAGCCAGCACACCTCACAGTCCAGTAGCAAAATAAGCAGATTTTTGGGGCGAGTCAGATGGCATGGAAGACATCTCCGGTTATTGGCTCATATTGTGGTTCCACTAAATCAGGTTGCACACACCACAAAGAATTAGTTCTAGGACCCAGGAGTGTGATGTGGCCTTTCAAAGGTTGCGACTGTTGCTATCTAATTCCCCTGTCCTTATTTCTCCCGATTGGGAGCAGTCCTTTTATATATTTGTGGATGCATCGGATACCACAATAGGCAGTGTTAATGCAAAAGAATGCTAATGGATGGTTTCGGCCAATGTTTTATGCCAGCTGTCGCCTATCTAGTGTGGTAAAAAATTACATGGTTAACAGATTTGGAGAATCTGGAGGAAAACCGATTGCAGAGTTTCTACCTGCTCACAGAATTGTAGAACCGCAAAAAGGCACAGGTGGTTCGCTTTTCCAAAAAGCGTGTTTTCGAAAGAGATCAGGCAGTTTTGATTTTTAATACCCGTATGGGGAAGTTACCGGGTAAGTTTAAGTTTCGATGGTCAGGGCCATTCTGGATTTACCGCAACGTTGGAAGTAATGCTTGATGTATTTCGCATGTTGTTTGCTGCTGCTGCTGATGACAAATTGGATGGAGACAGCAACTACCCACTTTGGGCATACATGATGCAGCATGTTTTAGTTGCAAAAGGAGTGTGGAACATTGTGCACGGTATGGATGTACATCCAGGTTCTGTGGATGTAGGATCTGTTGAGGATGTTGCAGGTTCTAGCAGCTCTAATGTTGTTGCTGTTTTACCCACTGCTGCTGAACAAGCTCGTTGTTGGGATGGTAAAGATGCGCAGGCTCATGCCTTGATTGCACTTTCTGTCAAATGTAACATCACTCCACATATTCGTTTAGCTAAAATAGCAAAACAGGCTTGGAATATTCTAGCTGGTTTGTATGGAGGTCGTAACGAGGCAAAAATCTCTTACCTGCGTAAAGAGATAGAATCGAAGATTATGCAGGAAGATGATGACATGAATGTTTTTCTTGCTGAGATTAAAGATCTCAAGGAACAGTTGATTTCTACAGGTAGATTATCCTGATCATTCTCTTGTGCAGACTGTTCTTGATGCTTTACCTGAGTCATATCAGACTTTTGCTTCCACGTGGAGACTTTACTGAGGACAGACCTGATGTTGTCAACCAAGTATGATACTTTAGTCAACAAGCTCTTGCAAGAAGCACAGTCCAGGCAAAACAGGGCTAGGCAGCATGCAGTTGATCAGGCATTTGTTGCTGCCCAGCAGAGAAGAAGTGGTAAGGCAGCATGCAGTTGATCAGGCATTTGTTGCTGCCCAGCAGAGAAGAAGTGGTAAGGCATCCCCTTCCACTGTTTCTTCTCCTATTAGTAGGTCTACAACTTCTTCTCCTTCTACAAGTAGCAACAATAGGTCTGACAAGGCTCTTGATAAAGCAAGAAAAAAATCAGGTGCAACTATTGTAAGGCAACTAATCATGTCATTAAGAATTGCCCTAAGCTAAAGGCTAAAGAGGCAAAGAAGAAAGAGTCAAATGCAGCCACAATAGCAAATGCTTCTACAAAATAGATTCTACAAATGTTGTGCAGGATACAGAATGGGCGTTTAGCGTGTATTGCCAGTATGACCCATCTGTACATGATGCATGTTTGGTAGTTTCTTTTGACTCTAATGTATGGTATTTTGATAGTGGTGCTACAAAGCACATTACCTCACATCGTGATATGTTCACTTGTCTTCAGGCTGTCCCTAATGGGAATACTATCACATGTGCCAATAATGCTTCTTACCCAGTGAAGAGCATTGGTAAGATTATGCTTACTGCTACAAATGGCAGTGCTGTCACACTTTCAGATGCTTTGTACATGCCAGGGATAAAGAAGAATCTATTGTCTGTCTCTGCGCTTGCTAGACTTGGACTGTAGTCAAATTTGTGGATGACAGATGTACTGTTTTGACTTCTGGTGATACGATTATTACATCTCGCAGCTTGTTTCGTGGGCTGTATAGGCTGAATTCTTATGACAAGTGTGTGGAAGATTCAGCAAATGCAGTTTCTGATGAAAAGACAGTTTCAGATGCAAAACTATGGCATGCTCGTTTTGGTCATCTGAACTTTGCTAGTTTGTTACATTTGCAGAAATTTGATATTGTTGCTTCATTGCCCCCTCTTGAGGCACCATCAAAACATGTTTGTGGCTTCAAACAGTTTTTTCTTATGGTTGAAAATGTATCCAATTGTACTGTGGGCACCCTCCGTTCGGGGGGGGAGTACATGTCTAAAGAGTTTGATGCATTTATGGCTAGTCGTGGGATAAAACACCAATGTACAGTGCCATATAACCCTCAGCAAAATGGTGTTGCTGAGAGGAAAAACAGGTCACTTATGGAGATGGCATGATGTATGGTCAAGAGCCAAGCTTTGCCACATGCGTTTTGGCTTGAGGCTGTCATGTGTGCTGCATATGTACTCAACAGGTGTCCCACTAAGGCCTTGCAGTCTGTTACTCCATACGAAGCTTGGCATGGTAGGAAGCCTTCTATTGGTCACTTGCGTGTCTTTGGTTGCTTGGCCTATGCTTTAGTGCCTGTGCAACAACGTAGAAAATTGGATGATAAGGCTGTCAAATGCATTTTTGTTGGTTACAGTGCTGAGAGCAAGGGTTACAGATTGTATCATCCGCAGTCAAAGCGCCTCTTGATTAGTCGAGATGTTATTTTTGTGGAAGATGCTGTGCAGCCTTTGTTATCATGTACCAAAGAGACAGGTGTGAGCTCACGGGATGTATTTGATACGTTGTTGCCTCTGTTTACAGGTGGGAATTCAAATGTAATGAGGCAAATATTCAACCTATGTAGATTTCAAATGACATCATAGATCAGCCTATTTCTGATGCAGATTTACAGGATGTAATTTATGAGGATAGGGCTGAAAATAAGCAGGCTAGAGGTATGCCTAAATGGCTGGTGCAAACCTTGTGTGATAGTAAAATTGATGCACCTATTTCTAGTCGTACTCGTTCAGGTTTTTAGCATGCCTCTTATGCATCAGATTGTTATGCATTGGCTGTGTCTGGTATGTGTGAAGAGGAAGAACCTCTTTTATTTGATGAGGCACAAAAATCAAAAAATTGGTTGGCTGTAATGCAAAGTGAATATGATGCTATAATGAAGAATGGTACATGGTCTTTGTGTGATTTGCCTATTGGTAAAAAGGTCATTAGATGTAAGTGGGTTTTTAAGTTGAAACAAAAGCCAGATGGCAGTGTTGATCGCTATAAGACTAGACTTGTTGCAAAGGGTTATGCTCAAGAAAAGGGCATTGATTTTGATGAGACCTTTGCTCCCACTTGTCGTATGACAACTATTCATAGCATTTGTGCATTGGTAGCTCATAATGGTTGGAATGTACAGTTGGACATAAAGACTGCGTTCTTGAATGGAGATTTGCATAAGGAGGTGTATGTATCGCAGCCTCGTGGTTTTGTTCAAAGAGGGTAGGAAAACAAAGTGTGCAAGTTGAAAAAGGCTTTGTATGGTTTAAAGCGAGCTCCACGAGCTTGGTATGAAAAGATACATGCATATTTGACTGCACATGGTTTTCAGAATAGTCCAACAGAAAGCACTTTGTATGTTAAATGTGTGGATGATGTACATCTAATCATTGCTCTCTATGTCGATGACATGCTGCTCACAAGACCAAATGAGAGTCATATTGCTGATTTTAAGGCTGATTTGAATGCCTCTTTTGAGATGTCAGATTTGGGGAATTTGCATCATTATTTGGGAATACAATTTAAGCAGTGTGATGGAGGTATTGCTTTGTGTCAGACAAAGTATATTGAGACATTGTTGCAGAGATTTGGCCTTGAAGACAAAGTATATTGAGACAAAGTATATTGAGACATTGTTGCAGAGATTTGGCCTTGAAGACTGCAAGCCTACTGCTACTCCAATGGAAACAGGTCTGAAGTTGAGTCTTCATGATGCTAGAGATCACTTTGATGTCACACTCTATCAGACAGCTGTTGGTTGCCTCATTTATGTATGCATTACGAGGCCGGACATTCAGTTTGCAGTCTCACAGGTGAGCAGGTTTATGCATAGCCCAGGGTCTCACCATTGGAAGGCAATTAAACGCATCTTTCACTACTTGAATGGCACCATACATCTTGGGTTGTTTTATCCCAAGGGGGGATCGTTGCCGCCAAATTTACATGCTTTTCGTGGGCTGGTTGCTATGACACAAGAGTGTCCACAAGTGGTTTTTGTTTCATGCTCGGTAGCTCATGCATATATTAGTTGAGCAAAAAGCAACCTAGTGTGGCCACTTCTAGTTGTGAAGCTGAGTACAGGGCAGCTTTCATAGCTACAGTTGAGTGTGTGTGGCTCAGACGGCTTATGGCTGACTTGGGTGTGTTGGACAGGAGTCTGCCACCTCTATCTACACCTCTATCTACACTGACAGACAGAGCGCATCGGCAATTTTTACGAGAAACCCAGTTTTTCATGCTCGCACAAAGCACATTGAGGTGCATTATCACTATGTCAGGGAGAGACTCTCAGTAGGAGAGATCAGCTTGGCATATGTGCCAACACAGGACAACTTCGCCGATCTTTTCACAAAGGCACTTCCTCGCGTGATGAGAAGTTTGAAGCTTTCCGCAAAGCTTTGGGCTTGCTTGTGGACTGATCTACTTCGGGCATGGCACTTCCCTATACATGAGTGCCAGCTCTCGTTCACACCATCACTCCCAGGGGAGATTTATTGCCATATAGGCAGTGATGTGTGTGAACACACTTAGGACCGCTGGGGCACTTTTTTCCTCCTTAGAAGGTTTTTTCCCCCGGCTTGTATATACGCCCATCCTTCTAGGGCTAACTAATCTTTTGTACATTGACACAATCTAATACATTGTGTGTTGTGTGCATTCTTGCTTCTTCTTCTCCAAGCTTTGTGTGCTTTCTTGCAATCCTAATTCCAACACGCATATCACCGATGATCTCACCAACCATGCCAGTGGTGTAAGTGTGGGGCCTATCCCCCAGGTGGGTCATCAGTGTCCACCGCCTCACTAGATGAGCTCGATATCTCATTACTCCCCCTCGAGCTCAACTCCATCTCATGTACACCAAGCAAAGCCCTGAATCGGCGGAGCTTCTTTGTACCCAATGCTTTGGTGAAGATGTCAGCGACCTGATCCTGTGTGCTGACATAAACAAGGTCAATGTCTCCTACCAAAACCTTCTCTCTGACAAAATGGTAGTGGATCTCTATATGCTTTATGTGCGAGCATGAAAAACTGGGTTCCTGGCCAACTGTATACTGCTAATGTTGTCACAGTAAATGACAACTTGTCTACCACTGATAGCAAATCTATAAGTAGCTTTCTCAACCAAGCTACCTCACATGTTGCCATAGCAGCAACTCTGTACTCGGCCTCTATATTGAATAGAGCAACCGTAGGCTGCTTCTTGCTGCTCCAAGTCACAGCAGCACTCCCCAAAGAAAACATGAAGCCACTAGTAGATCTTCTATCTGAGATACTACCAGCCCAATCAGCATCTGTGTACCCATGTACACATCTCTGTCCTAGTTTCATAAAATAGTCTACAATGCAAAGTAGACCTCACATACCGTAGTATGCATCACAATGCTTTCAAATCTGGCCTGGTGATCGTCATGTAGATCAAGCTTCCTACTATGCGCCTATACATAGTAGGATCCTCCAAAATCTCTCCTAAATCTGCACTCAACTTGCCATTCTGATCCAATGGCATTGAGATAGGCCTACAGCCTGTCATACCATACTTGCATAGCATGTCCAAGCCATACTGTCTCTGCAGTAATCCAATACGATGTGGTGACCTAATCACCTCAATGCCCAAGAAATATCTGAGCTCCCCTAGATCCTTCATCTCAAACTTCTGTCTAAGCAAGATCTCTGCATCATGGTCTCCCGTAATGATCAGGTCATCTACATAGATGACAACAAGCACAACCCCTCTATCACTGTGTCTCACATATAGCGAGAAATTTGCATTTTTGCTACATGAAAGCCAATAGTGACAAGATATTCAAAAATCTTGTCAGACCATGCTCTTGGTGCTTGTTTTAAGCCATACAAGGCTTTCTTCAACCTGTAAACATGCTCAGGGTGACTCACATCCTCATAACCAGGTGGCTGTAACATATGCACCTCTTCCTGCAAATCTCCATGCAAGAATGCATTCTTTACATCCATCTGATGTAAAGACCATTGCTTTGACGCAGCCACTGCTATCACAACTCTCACTGTTGCCATCTTGCAACTGGGCTGAAAGTTTCCTCATAATCAATGCCATGTCTGCGCATATCCTTTGGCTACCAATCTAGCCTTGTACCTGTTTATGCTTCCATGACTGTTATGTTTTACTTTGTGTACACCCACTTGCATCCAATGGCTTTCTTGCCTTCAAGCAATTGCACTAAATCCCAAGTCTCATTTTCATATAGTGCATCCATCTCCTCATCCATAGCTTTCTCCCAACACACATTTCCAACAGCCTCATCAATGCATGTGTGCTCTACAACCTGGACAACTTTTGCCATGTATGCATAGTGATGTGCCACATAACCATCATAGGTAAACCTTTGCACAGGATTCTTCATTCTCCCAGCTTTGCATTCATGGCTTCCATAGCCTTCTTTACACCATGTGTTCTCATAGCCGGTATCCAAGCTCCTCATCAAGGCTCATCTCTGAGCCACTAGACTCTCCACCATCAACATGAGAATGCCCTGCAGAAATGTCAAGCATACTAAGGGGCTTAACCACTTTCTCTTTGCCTTTATGTGATGTACTAATCACATTTGCAGGACTGGTATTATGATGTAGCCTGCCACTCCATGGTCTATCAACTAAACCACTAGAGGAGGACTCTCCTTGTCCACTCAAAGACTGTGATTGCTGACTTGCATTCTGTGCAACCACATTTCCACTCACATTAGCCCCTATAGCTTCTTTTTCAGCAGCATATTAGCTACTCATCTCATCAAAAACAACATCCCTACTTACCCTCAACTCACATGTAGCAGGGCTATAACACCTGTATCCCTGCTTACCCTCAACTCACGTGTAGCAGGGCTATAACACCTGTATCCCTGCTTACCCTCAACTCACGTGTAGCAGGGTTATAACACCTGTATCCCTTTTGCTCAAGGGAATATCTAACTTTTGGATCCAGCTTAGTTCTCAGCTCATCTAGCACATGCACATATGCAATGCATCCAAAGACTTTCAGATGAGACAAATCAGGTTTTCTACCAGTAAACCTCTCCTCTGGAGTTACATCATGTATGGCTACAGTTGGAGTTCTGTTCATGATGTAAACTGCTATAAAAACAGCCTCAGCCCAATAGCTATGCGGCATATTCTTCTCTTCCATCAATGCTCGTGCAATCTCAGCAATGTGCCTGTTTTTTCGCTCAACAACTCCATTTCGCAGAGTGTATCTACATGTAAACTGTCTCCGAATACCATTCTTCTTCAAAAATTCAAAGAACTCATTGGAGAAGTACTCTCCCCCTCCATCTGACCTTAGGCACTTTACATATTTCCCTGTTAGCTTTTCAACCATAACTCTGAAATTCTGAAAGTGAGTGAACACCTCACCCTTCTCCTTCATGAAGTATACCCACACTTTCCTTGTGTGGTCATCAATAAATGTCACATAATATCTGTAGCCTCCCATAGACATGGTCTTCGTAGGATCCCATACATATGAATGCACAACATCTAGTGCATTTCTGCTCACATATCTGTTACGTGGAAATACATGCTTTGTTTGTTTTCCAAATTGGCATGCTTCATATATTTTCTACATACCTTCAACTTTAAACTTTGGCAGCCCTATCACAATTCCTTTAGTCTACATATACTTCATTCTCTGCACATTCACATGTCCAATTCTTTTATGCCAAATGTCTATGTCTATAACAATTCCTGAACCATTTGCAAACATCGCAGCACTCACTTTAGGCATGTTTACATTCAACATAAACATTCTGCCCACTCTGTTGCCTTTTGCAACCAACCTGCACTTGTCTTTAAAGTCTTCAACACATAACAACCATCAGGGTTAAAACAAACCTACAAACCCTGCTCAATCATCTGGCCAACTTAAACCAGATTCTTTGCTATGTTCAGAACATGAAGTACATCTGCAAGGTACTTCACTTTACCATCCTGCATAGAAAATGGCACATCTCTAA
The DNA here is from genome assembly GCF_041138505.1 of Cibotium barometz. Taxonomy (NCBI): domain Eukaryota; kingdom Viridiplantae; phylum Streptophyta; class Polypodiopsida; order Cyatheales; family Cibotiaceae; genus Cibotium; species Cibotium barometz. The sequence continues at coordinate 25,477,442 of NC_141061.1, forward strand.
CATGGGCAATTGGATGAGCAGTGTCATCCCCTGTTTCCACAAAACCTGGTCTTTCAAGGTTTTTCATCTCCTTGAACCACTCCCCATGACTTGTCATGTGGTTCGAAGCACCTGAATCAATGTACCATACATCATCTTTATGTGCTGCTTCAACATTTTCAGACATGGCATTAACAACATGTTGCATAACAAACAACCTTTCATTATGCTCATTGTTTCTGCTCGAGGATGCATAGTTATTTTGCTGCAATTTTCCATTTTACATGTCAACCTGCTTCTTATAACAATCTGCCAGGCTTACCCTAATAAAAGCATCCACGTGTATCATTATATTGCCTTTGCCAATTTCCACGACCTCTTTGACTCCCCTGCCTCTAAATTGGCCTCTTCCACCTGCGTGTTGTTGTTGTGAATTCTGGGACTGTTATTGTTGCTGCTGCTGGCCATAATTCTGATTACTTGATCGGCCACCTCCTTAACGGCATCCACGGCCTCCTCTACCTCGTCCTCTTCCTGAACTTGTGTAGAAGGCGTGTTGCTCTGAACTGTTTTTGTTTTTTGAAGACTGTTGGTCTTCACCCAAGCTCTTCTCTTCTATGATCAACATAGATACCAAATCTGTAAAATTGGGAATGTTTTCCCGAGTCTAAATAGACATCTTGAACCCCTTGTATTGTGGCCCGAGACCACGTAGATAGACTTTCACCTTGTCATCATCATCTACTGAAATGCCAATAGATGCAAGGGAGTCCACAATACCCTTGATCTTCAATGCATAGTCATTCACAGACATACTCTTTTTCTCCACAGTATGAAGCTCATTTTTCAACTGTATCTTTCGTGCCTTCGTATTCATTTCATAGAGTTTTACCAAGGTGTCCTACGCCTCCTTGGGGGACTTGGCATCCTATATGTGCCCAATCATGGTGTCCTGTATACTGATAGAGGGCCAATACATAACTTTTCTAACTCCTTGGTTCCAGTCCTTGAACTTATTACATCTGCAGCAGTCGGATTGATCTCCGCTATCTCTGGTGTCTCTTCATGCTGCTCACCTTCTATATAGTCCCAGTAACCCTTTCCCATCAGGAAATTTGTCAGCTTGAACCTCCAAGCATGGAAGTTGTTCTTATCAAGCTTCTCAGCAACAATCTGGTTTATGCCATCATTTGACATCTTGCCAGACACACAAATTTACCAGAAACAGCACTCTAGTTTGTACTGCTGTATTTTCTGCAGCGGTATTGTACTACACTCAAATGTCACAACTAGTGACATTTGAGTGGTACTGTACTACACTCAAATGTCACAACCAGTGACCTCAATATGCATACATACACCCAATGATAACTGTTGACCTCCTTGCAGCACACACAATGTTTGCACAACCAATCTGTCTTCTTGCAGTTCTTAAAATAGAGTTCTCCAGAGAATCGATGACTTACTCGCAGTGCTCAAAATACCATCGAATGAAACCACATGGCCAAGTAAACAAACCCTAGCTTCGTCGATGTGACACTTTGAAGGGTTGAGAGATAATTGAGCCTTATCAAGACTCTCAAAAGCTTCATGAACCTTCTCAAGGTGCCCAATCCTAGAAGAGTAGATACAAAAAACATCTGAATTCACATGAAAAAACGTATCAAGATATGGCTCAAATATCGCATTTATAAGAAACATTGAAAGGTCGCCAATGATGCATTCATCAATCCAAAGGGCACATCACACAATAAGCAAAGCATCCCCAAGGTGGGATGAAAATAGTCTTCAATTTTCCTCCTCAGCAATACAATTTTGGAAGTAGCCAAAAAATCCATCACATACCCTATACATCTCATGACCTGCCACATGATCAAGAATCTCATCTTGGGAAGGGAGAGGATGATGATCCCTTTAGTGCAAATATTAAGAGGTCAAAAATAAACACATATGTGCCACTTACCCCCTTCTTTGGAGACACCACCAAGGGTGAAACCCATGTTGAATTCTCCACAAGGAAAGATAAAACCCACTATCAAAAAGGGGATCGATATCTATCTTCAAGGAATCATGTTGCACGGTCCCCAATCTTCGAAGTCGTTATATCCATGGGCTTTGCCTCAAGTTTCATATCTATCTTGTGCTCAATCATAGTCACTCGTCAAACCCGTGTACTCCGTAGCAAAGAGTTTCATAAAAACGTCAAGTCTATCAAGGTAATCATCCTTCTCTTCCTCTGTGAAAGAGGATCTAAACATCTGTGCATTTTTAGTCCTCCTCTCATGTACCAGCATGGTATCCCTATCCAAAACATCAAGATAAACCCCAAACACATCCATGGAAATATTGTTGTGAGCGAGGAATCCTCTTCCTCATCATTATAAGAAGAGTTAATAACATCTCCAATATCATAGGAGGTCTCCTCCTCCTCCAACTCTTCAGCTTGCCCACTTCGAATGTTATACCTTGTTTCGATGGTCACCATATTGCATAAGTAAATCTCTTGTCTTCCACTTTTGGGTCATGTTCACTTGTCACATCCAAGGCCTTCCCACAATAAGAGGGTAGGCCACTCGATCCTCCTTGGTAGGAGTAACCTAAAAAGATATCTTCCACTTTTGGGTCATGTTTATATTGGGCGGCCACCAATATGAATAGGATAGGAAGCGACGCAACCAGTCATAGAGTGAAACATCATGCGATGCATGCAAACTCTGCTATATAACTGTAAGGAAGAAGAACATAATACAGTGTATCTTTATCGAGCAATCGTTTGTGTGTTTTGAAGAATGCTTTGTTCTCCAATCTTATACAAATAATTGTCTTGTGAAGTGTTTATCATTCGTCTACGTAATAATTGCTCTAGCATCTGTATTCGTAATTATTATGCTTAATTTCTATTATCAATATTAATCTATCAATTGAACATGGCGGATAACACATGGCGACCACAATCTTCGGATCTCCGGTGATTTCATGTGCACGTGATCTCAAGGACCGCCATCACCAATTTTTCCTTATATCAGTCGTGCACGCCGTCGAAGGGATCGTAGTCACGTTCGTGCTGAGCACGATGGCGTGGCATCCGAGGATGAAAGTGCAGGATAGTGAGGCTTAACGGGAGGAATCAGTGCATACAACCAACCGTCGAAGAGCTCGGTTGTTGCCTGCAGTGGTAAGTCAGAATCCGAAACTAGGTTCACCATTCGTAGTTGCAAGGCAACAGTTTCTGCTTCCGTATCCGCTACAACAAATTTTGTGGAAAGTGAATGGAAGACCCTGATGCTCATGTCAGACAGTTCGACAAACATTATGCATTAAGCGTGCGGGGCAGTGGATGCCGCACGTAAGGAGGCAGTGTTTGAGACAACGCTACAGAGCAAAGCAGCGAGAGTATCCACCAGTGGATCACTTCCTGACTTATGATGATGTACAAAGGGAATTTCTTCGAAGATTCAGGAAGGAGAAGACAATGCCGCAGATCCTAGAGGGCCTGAGGGGATTAAAGCAAGGCCAGAAGGATGTGGAAAATTATGCAACCTATTTTAGAATCTTGTTGGCAGAGGGTTCGTGCTGCTCAGTGACCAGCTCCGAAGGTGTTGAACTCTTACTTTGTGTCTAGCCTTACTAAGGACCTTCGGACAGCGATGGCAAGTGTAGATATGGTAACTATACCCTTGGAAGATGTCATTGAGTAAGCTATACGGGCGGGCTGCTCATTAGACACTTAGGGGAAAGCCAAGGGCAGCAAAGCCAAAAAGAAATCCAAAAAAGGGAACAATAAAGACAGTGACAGAGTGAGCATTCTAATGGCAGTTTAGATTCTGATTCAGTGAGGACTCAGAGGATGAGGAAGCCCAGAAGTCCAAACATGAGCTAGCACCTTCGACCAAAGTGTAGCCGGAAGAACAGCTGACAAAGAAATTTGGTGTGGAAAATGCAAAAACCCGAGACACCCTGCGCACGAATGTGCCTTGAATCAACGCTGGTGTCTTCTACCCACAATACGGAGGACTGCCATTATAATGGAAGGGCACGAAAAGTGAAAAGTAGGCAGAAGGGGTTGGCATGGTACGGAATCATCTGACCCGACGGTCTCTTTTGCACAAACACAGCAAGAGTCTCCTTGCGGCTCATCTAGGGGAGGTAGAGGTGGAGGAAGAGGCCGAGGTTGTGGGACTGCGGATGTGATATGTGAGCGTGGTTTTTTTTTTTAAGCAAAATATATTACGACAAAATGTAACCTTATTTACGGGCTTAGGAAGCCAGGTTCGGAGTGTGGAGAGGAAGGTGCTCATTTGCCTCCATCGAAGGCTCTCAGAAGACACCTTGCGAGGCGGTGATTTCAAGGCATGGCGTCGAAGGGCGGAGCGGGCGCCCCAGGTGCGATAGCCTCACGTTTCGGATCATGATGTGTCTGTGGTACCTTCGTTGGACGCCGCCTGGGGAAGAGATCCAGGCCGTTGCATGGCCGTTTGCGTTTGGTGCTCTCACGCGTGGATGGTGGCGATGCAGTTGGTACTACAGATGTTCTCATCTGATTGGCTGAAGGGGATGGCGATGCAGTTGGTACAGATGTTCTCATCTGATTGGCTGGAGGGGATGGTGGCCGTTTGAGCAAAAGCCGGCGTAGAAGGCTAGCATCAAGCACGGGAGGAGGAGCGGCACAGTGATTAGATACAGGATACGGGCGAGGGCACAGTAATTTATCACTGTTTTCATGGGCTGCTTCAACAGGTTGGGGTAGACAAGGATTATGGCAACTAAAGGATGGCCATTTCTTGTTTTCCAAAATGAAACAAGAATCATTATCAAAATTGAGTGCAGAAGAAGCAACATTAGTAGTCTAATTGTGAGGAAAACCAGAGCTCAGGCGACATCTCATGCAGTAGCTCATTAATCCGGCTGCAGGATGTAACATTGTCATTGATAACACTATCATTAGAAGCAGAGCTAGCTAAAAGGCTGGCAGCATTCCACTAACCATCGTATTAGCATGAAAATGAGGACTATAATTATGAGAACCAGGCTCTAGCAGGACCTGTTCTTCACTGTGGTGATCTTGTAAAGCGCAAGGGCTGGTAGCTTCGCGTGAACCTGCCCACTGACATTTGCAAGTAATCTTATCTTGCACACAAAGTGCATACTCCCTGTACCAACAGCACGTCCTTCTATGGCAAAATAATACTAATAAATATAAAACTACGGCGGCACACACTTCCCTCCCCCCCCTCCCCCTCGCTTTTTTATAAGCGATTAGTACTAAAGTGACACATTTTTGCGTGAGGCACCAACGGATGTTCAGGTCCTGGTGGTCGGTTGGCTGGGTTTGAACTTTGAACCTAGGTCCCTGCCGTCGTGACAAAGTTGCTTTTTGATGGGGCATCATAGCCCCCTTTTTAGGTATTTTCGCCATAAAATATAGCCACGTGACCGTCACAAAAAGGTAAAGTATGAAAAACGTGCATTATTTTTACTAAACCCGTCATTTTGAACGGTAACACAGCTCATCAAAAATCATCCTTGGGTGGGTGGGTCCATGCCTTAGGAATCATATCCCCCCACAGGCGGTCAGAATATCCGGAGGCAGCAGCTTATGATGCTCAGAAGGCGAAAAAGCAAACCAAAGCAGCAAGGAAGATGCCCAGCGTGAGTATGGTACAGTTGGTAGCACTAGATGAAGACCCCAGTGTCCACATTGTAACAAGATCCGGTGCCAAGGTGAAGGCATGAGCCGTTGACGATGACAAGAACCCAATTGACTGGCCACAACAGGAGGCGGTAAGGCATGAACTAACAACTTGGGTTGCCAATCAGCCTCCACTGTTTCCAGAAGTAGGGAGGAGTATGGTCCCTGTCTCACAGAAATCGGAGAAAGCAGTACCGCTAAAGAGAGTGCCACAAAGATAGTGGATACACCAGATAATGCTGGTCAGCAAGGTGAGTTGGGGAAGGAGGATGCTAAGACACCAAGTTTAAATCAGGAAGCCCCATCTTTATGGTAGTTTTCCATCACCATACCACCGGGGCAATTGTTGTAGCCGGTGCCCACATTCAAGGATCAGATTACCAGACCAAGGGGGACAGGTTCCTACAAATCCAGTAGCCCATTCAGTCTAGCAGATGGAAGGACCGATGGTGGATGCTTTACCACTGTCAGATACTTGTATCTCGGCTACCACAGTAAAGTATAGGGGGCACTTGATCGATCAAGTACTGCTGGATGCTGGGTTTGGGGTCAATATCATTACCACCGCAACTTATCATCGAAAATATGAGTTAATGCAATGGGACTTGGCACCGTTCCTGGTTTGAACGGTGGATCAAAGATGGGTGCACCCCTTGGGAATTCTTAAAGATATGGTGGTAGAGATAGCTAGAATTCAGTTTCGGCTATCCTTGGTGTGGTACTTGTTATGGAAGGAGCTCAGGCTGATTTCAATCGGTTGCTAGGACGACCTTGGCTCAGGCAGGCGAGAGTTAAGCATAACTGAAAGACTAATGTGCTGACGATCCGCTGAGACAACAAGAAAGTTAAGGTGACTCTGGAGGTACGATGTTCATGGCGACTGCTATCACCGATTGTTGCAGAGACTGTTAATATAGTGAAAGGCCTGGAGGATGACAAGGAGGAAGAGTTTTTGGCAGCCAATGAGGATTTGGTATCACTCTGTGTCATTGATGTAGAATAAATTCAGCAGGTATATCAACATTCGGAGGGAACCAGCAGTGCAGCAGAAGTCAGGAAATGGTTGAGAAGTCAGTGACAGTCAGGAAATGGTTGAGGAGTTGGCCGAGGTTCGCATTAAAGAGATTTTTTGGCAGGAAAGGAATTTTGAAAAGCAAATGCAAAAGGTGACTAGGGCTAAGGAAGAGGAATTGCAAAAGGTGACTAGGGCTAAGGAAGAGGAATTGTAAACGGTAAATTTGGGAGAACCACCGGAGGAAAAACCGGTGAAGATTAGTGCCTCTCTCTGATATGAAGGGTTTAGACTTGAAGTTTTATCAACATAAGATCAATCTAAAACCCAATGCAGTACCAGTTAGGCAGTAGAGATATAGAATGAATCTGCATGTGGCCAAGCAAGTTAAAGAAGAGTTGGATAGACTGCTATGGGTTGGATTCATTACGCCAGTGGATAAAGAAGAATGGATATCGCCCATTGTGATATTGCCCAAGAAGAACAAGAAATTGCAGATCTGTGTGGATTACAGCAAGCTTAATGAGGCCACCATCCCCAATCCTTTTCCCTTGCCATATATTAATAGTATTTTGGATGATGTTGCAGGCCATGAGAATTGTTCTTTCCTAGATGGGTTCAGTGGATATAACCAGGTGCGAATGGCCCCTAAATATCAAGCTAAAATGGCATTTATTACAAATTGGGGAGTATTTATCTATACAGTCATGCGGTTTGGTCTCAGGAACGCACCATCCACATTCCAATAGGACATGTAGGAAATTTTTGGAGATTATGTGTTGGATTTTATGAGGGTATTCCTAGATTATTTCAGGGTTTTCAGTGAACTATGTACACACTTATTGCATTTGCAGCTGTGTTTACTGAAATGCTGGGAGGCTAGGTTAAGCCTCAATCCGCTAAAAAGTGTGTTTGTAGCAGTAAAAAGTGGCGTGCTGCTTGGGCATATCATCTCAAAGGACGGCATTGCAATGGATCCCAGCAAGGTGGCAGCCATTATGCAAGCCAGCACACCTCACAGTCCAGTAGCAAAATAAGCAGATTTTTGGGGCGAGTCAGATGGCATGGAAGACATCTCCGGTTATAGGCTCATATTGTGGTTCCACTAAATCAGGTTGCACACACCACAAAGAATTATTTCTAGGACCCAGGAGTGTGATGTGGCCTTTCAAAGGTTGCGACTGTTGCTATCTAATTCCCCTGTCCTTATTTCTCCCGATTGGGAGCAGCCCTTTTATATATTTGTGGATGCATCGGATACCACAATAGGCAGTGTTAATGCAAAAGAATGCTAATGGATGGTTTCGGCCAGTGTTTTATGCCAGCTGTCGCCTATCTAGTGTGGAGAAAAATTACATGGTTAACAGATTTGGAGAATCTGGAGGAAAACCGATTGTGCAGAGTTTCTACCTGCTCACAGAATTGTAGAACCGCAAAAAGGCACAGGTGGTTCGCTTTTCCAAAAAGCGTGTTTTCGAAAGAGATCAGGCAGTTTTGATTTTTAATACCCGTATGGGGAAGTTACCGGGTAAGTTTAAGTTTCGATGGTCAGGGCCATTCTGGATTTACCGCAACATTGGAAGTAATGCTTGATGTATTTCGCATGTTGTTTGCTGCTGCTGCTGATGACAAATTGGATGGAGACAGCAACTACCCACTTTGGGCATACATGATGCAGCATGTTTTAGTTGCAAAAGGAGTGTGGAACATTGTGCACGGTATGGATGTACATCCAGGTTCTGTGGATGTAGGATCTGTTGAGGATGTTGCAGGTTCTAGCAGCTCTAATGTTGTTGCTGTTTTACCCACTGCTGCTGAACAAGCTCGTTGTTGGGATGGTAAAGATGCGCAGGCTCATGCCTTGATTGCACTTTCTATCAAATGTAACATCACTCCACATATTCGTTTAGCTAAAATAGCAAAACAGGCTTGGAATATTCTAGCTGGTTTGTATGGAGGTTGTAACGAGGCAAAAATCTCTTACCTGCGTAAAGAGATAGAATCAAAGATTATGCAGGAAGATGATGACATGAATGTTTTTCTTGCTGAGATTAAAGATCTCAAGGAACAGTTGATTTCTACAGGTAGATTATCCTGATCATTCTCTTGTGCAGACTGTTCTTGATGCTTTACCTGAGTCATATCAGACTTTTGCTTCCACGTGGAGACTTTACTGAGGACAGACCTGATGTTGTCAACCAAGTATGATACTTTAGTCAACAAGCTCTTGCAAGAAGCACAGTCCAGGCAAAACACGGCTAGGCAGCATGCAGTTGATCAGGCATTTGTTGCTGCCCAGCAGAGAAGAAGTGGTAAGGCAGCATGCAGTTGATCAGGCATTTGTTGCTGCCCAGCAGAGAAGAAGTGGTAAGGCATCCCCTTCCACTGTTTCTTCTCCTATTAGTAGGTCTACAACTTCTTCTCCTTCTACAGGTAGCAACAATAGGTCTGACAAGGCTCTTGATAAAGCAAGAAAAAAATCAGGTGCAACTATTGTAAGGCAACTAATCATGTCATTAAGAATTGCCCTAAGCTAAAGGCTAAAGAGGCAAAGAAGAAAGAGTCAAATGCAGCCACAATAGCAGATGCTTCTACAAAATAGATTCTACAAATGTTGTGCAGGATACAGAATGGGCGTTTAGCGTGTATTGCCAGTATGACCCATCTGTACATGATGCATGTTTGGTAGTTTCTGTTGACTCTAATGTATGGTATTTTGATAGTGGTGCTACAAAGCACATTACCTCACATCGTGATATGTTCACTTGTCTTCAGGCTGTCCCTAATGGGAATACTATCACATGTGCCAATAATGCTTCTTACCCAGTGAAGAGCATTGGTAAGATTATGCTTACTGCTACAAATGGCAGTGCTGTCACACTTTCAGATGCTTTGTACATGCCAGGGATAAAGAAGAATCTATTGTCTGTCTCTGCGCTTGCTAGACTTGGACTGTAGTCAAATTTGTGGATGACAGATGTACTGTTTTGACTTCTGGTGATACGATTATTACATCTCGCAGCTTGTTTCGTGGGCTGTATAGGCTGAATTCTTATGACAAGTGTGTGGAAGATTCAGCAAATGCAATTTCTGATGAAAAGACAGTTTCAGATGCAAAACTATGGCATGCTCGTTTTGGTCATCTGAACTTTGCTAGTTTGCTACATTTGCAGAAATTTGATATTGTTGCTTCATTGCCCCCTCTTGAGGCACCATCAAAACATGTTTATGGCTTCAAACAATTTTTTCTTATGGTTGAAAATGTATCCAATTGTACTGTGGGCACCCTCCGTTCGGGGGGGGAGTACATGTCTAAAGAGTTTGATGCATTTATGGCTAGTCGTGGGATAAAACACCAATGTACAGTGCCATATAACCCTCAGCAAAATGGTGTTACTGAGAGGAAAAATAGGTCACTTATGGAGATGGCACGATGTATGGTCAAGAGCCAAGCTTTGCCACATGCGTTTTGGCTTGAGGCTGTCATGTGTGCTGCATATGTACTCAACAGGTGTCCCACTAAGGCCTTGCAGTCTGTTACTCCATACGAAGCTTGGCATGGTAGGAAGCCTTCTATTGGTCACTTGCGTGTCTTTGGTTGCTTGGCCTATGCTTTAGTGCCTGTGCAACAACGTAGAAAATTGGATGATAAGGCTGTCAAATGCATTTTTGTTGGTTACAGTGCTGAGAGCAAGGGTTACAGATTGTATCATCCGCAGTCAAAGCGCCTCTTGATTAGTCGAGATGTTATTTTTGTGGAAGATGCTGTGCAGCCTTTGTTATCATGTACCAAAGAGACAGGTGTGAGCTCACGGGATGTATTTGATACGTTGTTGCCTCTGTTTACAGGTGGGAATTCAAATGTAATGAGGCAAATATTCAACCTATGTAGATTTCAAATGATATCATAGATCAGCCTATTTCTAATGCAGATTTACAGGATGTAATTTATGAGGATAGGGCTGAAAATAAGCAGGCTAAAGGTATGCCTAAATGGCTGGTGCAAACCTTGTGTGATAGTAAAATTGATGCACCTATTTCTAGTCGTACTCGTTCAGGTTTTTAGCATGCCTCTTATGCATCAGATTGTTATGCATTGGCTGTGTCTGGTATGTGTGAAGAGGAAGAACCTCTTTTATTTGATGAGGCACAAAAATCAAAAAATTGGTTGGCTGTAATGCAAAGTGAATATGATGCTATAATGAAGAATGGTACATGGTCTTTGTGTGATTTGCCTATTGGTAAAAAGGTCATTAGATGTAAGTGGGTTTTTAAGTTGAAACAAAAGCCAGATGGCAGTGTTGATCGCTATAAGACTAGACTTGTTGCAAAGGGTTATGCTCAAGAAAAGGGCATTGATTTTGATGAGACCTTTGCTCCCACTTGTCGTATGACAACTATTCATAGCATTTGTGCATTGGTAGCTCATAATGGTTGGAATGTACAGTTGGACATAAAGACTGCGTTCTTGAATGGAGATTTGCATAAGGAGGTGTATGTATCGCAGCCTCGTGGTTTTGTTCAAAGAGGGTAGGAAAACAAAGTGTGCAGGTTGAAAAAGGCTTTGTATGGTTTAAAGCGAGCTCCACGAGCTTGGTATGAAAAGATACATGCATATTTGACTGCACATGGTTTTCAGAATAGTCCAACAGAAAGCACTTTGTATGTTAAATGTGTGGATGATGTACATCTAATCATTGCTCTCTATGTCGATGACATGCTGCTCACAAGACCAAATGAGAGTCATATTGCTGATTTTAAGGCTGATTTGAATGCCTCTTTTGAGATGTCAGATTTGGGGAATTTGCATCATTATTTGGGAATACAATTTAAGCAGTGTGATGGAGGTATTGCTTTGTGTCAAACAAAGTATATTGAGACATTGTTGCAGAGATTTGGCCTTGAAGACAAAGTATATTGAGACAAAGTATATTGAGACATTGTTGCAGAGATTTGGCCTTGAAGACTGCAAGCCTACTGCTACTCCAATGGAAACAGGTCTGAAGTTGAGTCTTCATGATGCTAGAGATCACTTTGATGTCACACTCTATCAGACAGCTGTTGGTTGCCTCATTTATGTATGCATTACGAGGCCGGACATTCAGTTTGCAGTCTCACAGGTGAGCAGGTTTATGCATAGCCCAGGGTCTCACCATTGGAAGGCAGTTAAACGCATCTTTCACTACTTGAGTGGCACCATACATCTTGGGTTGTTTATCCCAAGGGGGGATCGTTGCCGTCAAATTTACATGCTTTTCGTGGGCTGGTTGCTATGACACAAGAGTGTCCACAAGTGGTTTTTGTTTCATGCTCGGTAGCTCATGCATATATTAGTTGAGCAAAAAGCAACCTAGTGTGGCCACTTCTAGTTGTGAAGCTGAGTACAGGGCAGCTTTCATAGCTACAGTTGAGTGTGTGTGGCTCAGACGGCTTATGGCTGACTTGGGTGTGTTGGACAGGAGTCTGCCACCTCTATCTACACTGACAGTCAGAGCGCATCGGCAATTTTTACGAGAAACCCAGTTTTTCATGCTCGCACAAAGCACATTGAGGTGCATTATCACTATGTCAGGGAGAGACTCTCAGTAGGAGAGATCAGCTTGGCATATGTGCCAACACAGGACAACTTCGCCGATCTTTTCACAAAGGCACTTCCTCGCGTGATGAGAAGTTTGAAGCTTTCCGCAAAGCTTTGGGCTTGCTTGTGGACTGATCTACTTTGGGCATGGCACTTCCCTATACATGAGTGCCAGCTCTCGTTCACACCATCACTCCCAGGGGAGATTTATTGCCATATAGGCAGTGATGTGTGTGAACACACTTAGGACCGCTGGGGCACTTTTTTCCTCCTTAGAAGGTTTTTTCCCCCGGCTTGTATATACGCCCATCCTTCTAGGGCTAACTAATCTTTTGTACATTGACACAATCTAATACATTGTGTGTTGTGTGCATTCTTGCTTCTTCTTCTCCAAGCTTTGTGTGCTTTCTTGCAATCCTAATTCCAACACGCATATCACCGATGATCTCACCAACCATGCCAGTGGTGTAAGTGTGGGGCCTATCCCCCAGGTGGGTCATCAGTGTCCACCGCCTCACTAGATGAGCTCGATATCTCATTACTCCCCCTCGAGCTCAACTCCATCTCATGTACACCAAGCAAAGCCCTGAATCGGCGGAGCTTCTTTGTACCCAATGCTTTGGTGAAGATGTCAGCGACCTGATCCTGTGTGCTGACATAAACAAGGTCAATGTCTCCTACCAAAACCTTCTCTCTGACAAAATGGTAGTGGATCTCTATATGCTTTATGTGCGAGCATGAAAAACTGGGTTCCTGGCCAACTGTATACTGCTAATGTTGTCACAGTAAATGACAACTTGTCTACCACTGATAGCAAATCTATAAGTAGCTTTCTCAACCAAGCTACCTCACATGTTGCCATAGCAGCAACTCTGTACTCGGCCTCTATATTGAATAGAGCAACCGTAGGCTGCTTCTTGCTGCTCCAAGTCACAGCAGCACTCCCCAAAGAAAACATGAAGCCACTAGTAGATCTTCTATCTGAGATACTACCAGCCCAATCAGCATCTGTGTACCCATGTACACATCTCTGTCCTAGTTTCATAAAATAGTCTACAATGCAAAGTAGACCTCACATACCGTAGTATGCATCACAATGCTTTCAAATCTGGCCTGGTGATCGTCATGTAGATCAAGCTTCCTACTATGCGCCTATACATAGTAGGATCCTCCAAAATCTCTCCTAAATCTGCACTCAACTTGCCATTCTGATCCAATGGCATTGAGATAGGCCTACAGCCTGTCATACCATACTTGCATAGCATGTCCAAGCCATACTGTCTCTGCAGTAATCCAATACGATGTGGTGACCTAATCACCTCAATGCCCAAGAAATATCTGAGCTCCCCTAGATCCTTCATCTCAAACTTCTGTCTAAGCAAGATCTCTGCATCATGGTCTCCCGTAATGATCAGGTCATCTACATAGATGACAACAAGCACAACCCCTCTATCACTGTGTCTCACATATAGCGAGAAATTTGCATTTTTGCTACATGAAAGCCAATAGTGACAAGATATTCAAAAATCTTGTCAGACCATGCTCTTGGTGCTTGTTTTAAGCCATACAAGGCTTTCTTCAACCTGTAAACATGCTCAGGGTGACTCACATCCTCATAACCAGGTGGCTGTAACATATACACGTCTTCCTGCAAATCTCCATGCAAGAATGCATTCTTTACATCCATCTGATGTAAAGACCATTGCTTTGACGCAGCCACTGCTATCACAACTCTCACTGTTGCCATCTTGCAACTGGGCTGAAAGTTTCCTCATAATCAATGCCATGTCTGCGCATATCCTTTGGCTACCAATCTAGCCTTGTACCTGTTTATGCTTCCATGACTGTTATGTTTTACTTTGTGTACACCCACTTGCATCCAATGGCTTTCTTGCATCCAATGGCTTTCTTGCCTTCAAGCAATTGCACTAAATCCCAAGTCTCATTTTCATATAGTGCATCCATCTCCTCATCCATAGCTTTCTCCCAACACACATTTCCAACAGCCTCATCAATGCATGTGTGCTCTACAACCTGGACAACTTTTGCCATGTATGCATAGTGATGTGCCACATAACCATCATAGGTTAACCTTTGCACAGGATTCTTCATTCTCCCAGCTTTGCATTCATGGCTTCCATAGCCTTCTTTACACCATGTGTTCTCATAGCCGGTATCCAAGCTCCTCATCAAGGCTCATCTCTGAGCCACTAGACTCTCCACCATCAACATGAGAATGCCCTGCAGAAATGTCAAGCATACTAAGGGGCTTAACCACTTTCTCTTTGCCTTTATGTGATGTACTAATCACATTTGCAAGACTGGTATTATGATGTAGCCTGCCACTCCATGGTCTATCAACTAAACCACTAGAGGAGGACTCTCCTTGTCCACTCAAAGACTGTGATTGCTGACTTGCATTCTGTGCAACCACATTTCCACTCACATCAGCCCCTATAGCTTCTTTTTCAGCAGCATATTAGCTACTCATCTCATCAAAAACAATATCCCTACTTACCCTCAACTCACGTGTAGCAGGGCTATAACACCTGTATCCCTGCTTACCCTCAACTCACGTGTAGCAGGGCTATAACACCTGTATCCCTGCTTACCCTCAACTCACGTGTAGCAGGGTTATAACACCTGTATCCCTTTTGCTCAAGGGAATATCCAACTTTTGGATCCAGCTTAGTTCTCAGCTCATCTAGCACATGCACATATGCAATGCATCCAAAGACTTTCAGATGAGACAAATCAGGTTTTCTACCAGTAAACCTCTCCTCTGGAGTTACATCATGTATGGCTACAGTTGGAGTTCTGTTCATGATGTAAACTGCTATAAAAACAGCCTCAGCCCAATAGCTATGCGGCATATTCTTCTCTTCCATCAATGCTCGTGCAATCTCAGCAATGTGCCTGTTTTTTCGCTCAACAGCTCCATTTCGCAGAGTGTATCTACATGTAAACTGTCTCCGAATACCATTCTTCTTCAAAAATTCAAAGAACTCATTGGAGAAGTACTCTCCCCCTCCATCTGACCTTAGGCACTTTACATATTTCCCTGTTAGCTTTTCAACCATAACTCTGAAATTCTGAAAGTGAGTGAACACCTCACCCTTCTCCTTCATGAAGTATACCCACACTTTCCTTGTGTGGTCATCAATAAATGTCACATAATATCTGTAGCCTCCCATAGACATGGTCTTCGTAGGATCCCATACATATGAATGCACAACATCTAGTGCATTTCTGCTCACATATCTGTTACGTGGAAATACATGCTTTGTTTGTTTTCCAAATTGGCATGCTTCATATATTTTCTACATACCTTCAACTTTAAACTTTGGCAGCCCTATCACAATTCCTTTAGTCTACATATACTTCATTCTCTGCACATTCACATGTCCAATTCTTTTATGCCAAATGTCTATGTCTATAACAATTCCTGAACCATTTGCAAACATCGCAGCACTCACTTTAGGCATGTTTACATTCAACATAAACATTCTGCCCACTCTGTTGCCTTTTGCAACCAACCTGCACTTGTCTTTAAAGTCTTCAACACATAACAACCATCAGGGTTAAAACAAACCTACAAACCCTGCTCAATCATCTGGCCAACTTAAACCAGATTCTTTGCTATGTTCAGAACATGAAGTACATCTGCAAGGTACTTCACTTTACCATCCTGCATAGAAAATGGCACATCTCTAACATGGGCAATTGGATGAGCAGTGTCATCCCCTGTTTCCACAAAACCTGGTCTTTCAAGGTTTTTCATCTCCTTGAACCACTCGCCATGACTTGTCATGTGGTTCGAAGCACCTGAATCAATGTACCATACATCATCTTTATGTGCTGCTTCAACATTTTCAGACATGGCATTAACAACATGTTGCATAACAAACAACCTTTCATTATGCTCATTGTTTCTGCTCGAGGATGCATAGTTATTTTGCTGCAATTTTCCATTTTACATGTCAACCTGCTTCTTATAACAATCTGCCAGGCTTACCCTAATAAAAGCATCCACGTGTATCATTATATTGCCTTTGCCAAATTCCACGACCTCTTTGACTCCCCTGCCTCTAAATTGGCCTCTTCCACCTGCGTGTTGTTGTTGTGAATTCTGGGACTGTTATTGTTGCTGCTGCTGGCCATAATTCTGATTACTTGATCGGCCACCTCCTTAACGGCATCCACGGCCTCCTCTACCTCGTCCTCTTCCTGAACTTGTGTAGAAGGCGTGTTGCTCTGAACTGTTTTTGTTTTTTGAAGACTGTTGGTCTTCACCCAAGCTCTTCTCTTCTATGATCAACATAGATACCAAATCTGTAAAATTGGGAATGTTTTCCCGAGTCTAAATAGACATCTTGAACCCCTTGTATTGTGGCCCGAGACCACGTAGATAGACTTTCACCTTGTCATCATCATCTACTGAAATGCCAATAGATGCAAGGGAGTCCACAATACCCTTGATCTTCAATGCATAGTCATTCACAGAAATACTCTTTTTCTCCACAGTATGAAGCTCATTTTTCAACTGTATCTTTCGTGCCTTCGTATTCATTTCATAGAGTTTTACCAAGGTGTCCTACGCCTCCTTGGGGGACTTGGCATCCTATATGTGCCCAATCATGGTGTCCTGTATACTGATAGAGGGCCAATACATAACTTTTCTAACTCCTTGGTTCCAGTCCTTGAACTTTTTCACATCTGTAGCAGTCGGATTGATCTCCGCTATCTCTGGTGTCTCTTCATGCTGCTCACCTTCTATATAGTCCCAGTAACCCTTTCCCATCAGGAAATTTGTCAGCTTGAACCTCCAAGCATGGAAGTTGTTCTTATCAAGCTTCTCAGCAACAATCTGGTTTATGCCATCATTTGACATCTTGCCAGACACACAAATTTACCAGAAACAGCACTCTAGTTTGTACTGCTGTATTTTCTGCAGCGGTATTGTACTACACTCAAATGTCACAACTAGTGACATTTGAGTGGTACTGTACTACACTCAAATGTCACAACCAGTGACCTCAATATGCATACATACACCCAATGATAACTGTTGACCTCCTTGCAGCACACACAATGTTTGCACAACCAATCTGTCTTCTTGCAGTTCTTAAAATAGAGTTCTCCAGAGAATCGATGACTTACTCGCAGTGCTCAAAATACCATCGAATGAAACCACATGGCCAAGTAAACAAACCCTAGCTTCGTCGATGTGACACTTTGAAGGGTTGAGAGATAATTGAGCCTTATCAAGACTCTCAAAAGCTTCATGAACCTTCTCAAGGTGCCCAATCCTAGAAGAGTAGATACAAAAAACATCTGAATTCACATGAAAAAACGTATCAAGATATGGCTCAAATATCGCATTTATAAGAAACATTGAAAGGTCGCCAATGATGCATTCATCAATCCAAAGGGCACATCACACAATAAGCAAAGCATCCCCAAGGTGGGATGAAAATAGTCTTCAATTTTCCTCCTCAGCAATACAATTTTGGAAGTAGCCAAAAAATCCATCACATACCCTATACATCTCATGACCTGCCACATGATCAAGAATCTCATCTTGGGAAGGGAGAGGATGATGATCCCTTTAGTGCAAATATTAAGAGGTCAAAAATAAACACATATGTGCCACTTACCCCCTTCTTTGGAGACACCACCAAGGGTGAAACCCATGTTGAATTCTCCACAAGGAAAGATAAAACCCACTATCAAAAAGGGGATCGATATCTATCTTCAAGGAATCATGTTGCACGGTCCC
The DNA here is from genome assembly GCF_041138505.1 of Cibotium barometz. Classification (NCBI taxonomy): domain Eukaryota; kingdom Viridiplantae; phylum Streptophyta; class Polypodiopsida; order Cyatheales; family Cibotiaceae; genus Cibotium; species Cibotium barometz. The sequence continues at coordinate 25,495,479 of NC_141061.1, forward strand.
CAATCTTTGAAGTCGTTATATCCATGGGCTTTGCCTCAAGTTTCATATCTATCTTGTGCTCAATCATAGTCACTCGTCAAACCCGTGTACTCCGTAGCAAAGAGTTTCATAAAAACGTCAAGTCTATCAAGGTAATCATCCTTCTCTTCCTCTGTGAAAGAGGATCTAAACATCTGTGCATTTTTAGTCCTCCTCTCATGTACCAGCATGGTATCCCTATCCAAAACATCAAGATAAACCCCAAACACATCCATGGAAATATTGTTGTGAGCGAGGAATCCTCTTCCTCATCATTATAAGAAGAGTTAATAACATCTCCAATATCATAGGAGGTCTCCTCCTCCTCCAACTCTTCAGCTTGCCCACTTCGAATGTTATACCTTGTTTCGATGGTCACCATATTGCATAAGTAAATCTCTTGTCTTCCACTTTTGGGTCATGTTCACTTGTCACATCCAAGGCCTTCCCACAATAAGAGGGTAGGCCACTCGATCCTCCTTGGTAGGAGTAACCTAAAAAGATATCTTCCACTTTTGGGTCATGTTTATATTGGGCGGCCACCAATATGAATAGGATAGGAAGCGACGCAACCAGTCATAGAGTGAAACATCATGCGATGCATGCAAACTCTGCTATATAACTGTAAGGAAGAAGAACATAATACAGTGTATCTTTATCGAGCAATCGTTTGTGTGTTTTGAAGAATGCTTTGTTCTCCAATCTTATACAAATAATTGTCTTGTGAAGTGTTTATCATTCGTCTACGTAATAATTGCTCTAGCATCTGTATTCGTAATTATTATGCTTAATTTCTATTATCAATATTAATCTATCAATTGAACATGGCGGATAACACATGGCGACCACAATCTTCGGATCTCCGGTGATTTCATGTGCACGTGATCTCAAGGACCGCCATCACCAATTTTTCCTTATATCAGTCGTGCACGCCGTCGAAGGGATCGTAGTCACGTTCGTGCTGAGCACGATGGCGTGGCATCCGAGGATGAAAGTGCAGGATAGTGAGGCTTAACGGGAGGAATCAGTGCATACAACCAACCGTCGAAGAGCTCGGTTGTTGCCTGCAGTGGTAAGTCAGAATCCGAAACTAGGTTCACCATTCGTAGTTGCAAGGCAACAGTTTCTGCTTCCGTATCAGCTACAACAAATTTTGTGGAAAGTGAATGGAAGACCCTGATGCTCATGTCAGACAGTTCGACAAACATTATGCATTAAGCGTGCGGGGCAGTGGATGCCGCACGTAAGGAGGCAGTGTTTGAGACAACGCTACAGAGCAAAGCAGCGAGAGTATCCACCAGTGGATCACTTCCTGACTTATGATGATGTACAAAGGGAATTTCTTCGAAGATTCAGGAAGGAGAAGACAATGCCGCAGATCCTAGAGGGCCTGAGGGGATTAAAGCAAGGCCAGAAGGATGTGGAAAATTATGCAACCTATTTTAGAATCTTGTTGGCAGAGGGTTCGTGCTGCTCAGTGACCAGCTCCGGAGGTGTTAAACTCTTACTTTGTGTCTAGCCTTACTAAGGACCTTCGGACAGCGATGGCAAGTGTAGATATGGTAACTATACCCTTGGAAGATGTCATTGAGTAAGCTATACGGGCGGGCTGCTCATTAGACACTTAGGGGAAAGCCAAGGGCAGCAAAGCCAAAAAGAAATCCAAAAAAGGGAACAATAAAGACAGTGACAGAGTGAGCATTCTAATGGCAGTTTAGATTCTGATTCAGTGAGGACTCAGAGGATGAGGAAGCCCAGAAGTCCAAACATGAGCACCATGCGGAGCACTCGCATAGCACCTTCGACCAGAGTGTAGCCGGAAGAACAGCTGACAAAGAAATTTGGTGTGGAAAATGCAAAAACCCGAGACACCCTGCGCACGAATGTGCCTTGAATCAACGCTGGTGTCTTCTACCCACAATACGGAGGACTGCCATTATAATGGAAGGGCACGAAAAGTGAAAAGTAGGCAGAAGGGGTTGGCATGGTACGGAATCATCTGACCCGACGGTCTCTTTTGCACAAACACAGCAAGAGTCTCCTTGCGGCTCATCTAGGGGAGGTAGAGGTGGAGGAAGAGGCCGAGGTTGTGGGACTGCGGATGTGATATGTGAGCGTGGTTTTTTTTTTTTTAAGCAAAATATATTACGACAAAATGTAACCTTATTTACGGGCTTAGGAAGCAAGGTTCGGAGTGTGGAGAGGAAGGTGCTCATTTGCCTCCATCGAAGGCTCTCAGAAGACACCTTGCGAGGCGGTGATTTCAAGGCATGGCGTCGAAGGGCGGAGCGGGCGCCGCAGGTGCGATAGCCTCACGTTTCGGATCATGATGTGTCTGTGGTACCTTCGTTGGACGCCGCCTGGGGAAGAGATCCAGGCCGTTGCATGGCCGTTTGCGTTTGGTGCTCTCACGCGTGGATGGTGGCGATGCAGTTGGTACTACAGATGTTCTCATCTGATTGGCTGAAGGGGATGGCGATGCAGTTGGTACAGATGTTCTCATCTGATTGGCTGGAGGGGATGGTGGCCGTTTGAGCAAAAGCCGGCGTAGAAGGCTAGCATCAAGCACGGGAGGAGGAGCGGCACAGTGATTAGATACAGGATACGGGCGAGGGCACAGTAATTTATCACTGTTTTCATGGGCTGCTTCAACAGGTTGGGGTAGACAAGGATTATGGCAACTAAAGGATGGCCATTTCTTGTTTTCCAAAATGAAACAAGAATCATTATCAAAATTGAGTGCAGAAGAAGCAACATTAGTAGTCTAATTGTGAGGAAAACCAGAGCTCAGGCGACATCTCATGCAGTAGCTCATTAATCCGGCTGCAGGATGTAACATTGTCATTGATAACACTATCATTAGAAGCAGAGCTAGCTAAAAGGCTGGCAGCATTCCACTAACCATCGTATTAGCATGAAAATGAGGACTATAATTATGAGAACCAGGCTCTAGCAGGACCTGTTCTTCACTGTGGTGATCTTGTAAAGCGCAAGGGCTGGTAGCTTCGCGTGAACCTGCCCACTGACATTTGCAAGTAATCTTATCTTGCACACAAAGTGCATACTCCCTGTACCAACAGCACGTCCTTCTATGGCAAAATAATACTAATAAATATAAAACTACGGCGGCACACACTTCCCTCCCCCCCCTCCCCCTCGCTTTTTTATAAGCGATCAGTACTAAAGTGACACATTTTTGCGTGAGGCACCAACGGATGTTCAGGTCCTGGTGGTCGGTTGGGTGGGTTTGAACTTTGAACCTAGGTCCCTGCCGTCGTGACAAAGTTGCTTTTTGATGGGGCATCATAGCCCCCTTTTTAGGTATTTTCGCCATAAAATATAGCCACGTGACCGTCACAAAAAGGTAAAGTATGAAAAACGTGCATTATTTTTACTAAACCCGTCATTTTGAACGGTAACACAGCTCATCAAAAATCATCCTTGGGTGGGTGGGTCCATGCCTTAGGAATCGTATCCCCCCACAGGCGGTCAGAATATCCGGAGGCAGCAGCTTATGATGCTCAGAAGGCGAAAAAGCAAACCAAAGCAGCAAGGAAGATGCCCAGCGTGAGTATGGTACAGTTGGTAGCACTAGATGAAGACCCCAGTGTCCACATTGTAACAAGATCCGGTGCCAAGGTGAAGGCATGAGCCGTTGACGATGACAAGAACCCAATTGACTGGCCACAACAGGAGGCGGTAAGGCATGAACTAACAACTTGGGTTGCCAATCAGCCTCCACTGTTTCCAGAAGTAGGGAGGAGTATGGTCCCTGTCTCACAGAAATCGGAGAAAGCAGTACCGGTAAAGAGAGTGCCACAAAGATAGTGGATACACCAGATAATGCTGGTCAGCAAAGTGAGTTGGGGAAGGAGGATGCTAAGACACCAAGTTTAAATCAGGAAGCCCCATCTTTATGGTAGTTTTCCATCACCATACCACCGGGGCAATTGTTGTAGCCGGTGCCCACATTCAAGGATCAGATTACCAGACCAAGGGGGACAGGTTCCTACAAATCCAGTAGCCCATTCAGTCTAGCAGATGGAAGGACCGATGGTGGATGCTTTACCACTGTCAGATACTTGTATCTCGGTTACCACAGTAAAGTATAGGGGGCACTTGATCGATCAAGTACTGCTGGATGCTGGGTTTGGGGTCAATATCATTACCACCGCAACTTATCATCGAAAATATGAGTTAATGCAATGGGACTTGGCACCGTTCCTGGTTTGAACGGTGGATCAAAGATGGGTGCACCCCTTGGGAATTCTTAAAGATATGGTGGTAGAGATAGCTAGAATTCAGTTTCGGCTATCCTTGGTGTGGTACTTGTTATGGAAGGAGCTCAGGCTGATTTCAATCGGTTGCTAGGACGACCTTGGCTCAGGCAGGCGAGAGTTAAGCATAACTGAAAGACTAATGTGCTGACGATCCGCTGAGACAACAAGAAAGTTAAGGTGACTCTGGAGGTACGATGTTCATGGCGACTGCTATCACCGATTGTTGCAGAGACTGTTAATATAGTGAAAGGCCTGGAGGATGACAAGGAGGAAGAGTTTTTGGCAGCCAATGAGGATTTGGTATCACTCTGTGTCATTGATGTAGAATAAATTCAGCAGGTATATCAACATTCGGAGGGAACCAGCAGTGCAGCAGAAGTCAGGAAATGGTTGAGAAGTCAGTGAGATGACAGTCAGGAAATGGTTGAGGAGTTGGCCGAGGTTCGCATTAAAGAGATTTTTTGGCAGGAAAGGAATTTTGAAAAGCAAATGCAAAAGGTGACTAGGGCTAAGGAAGAGGAATTGCAAAAGGTGACTAGGGCTAAGGAAGAGGAATTGTAAACGGTAAATTTGGGAGAACCACCGGAGGAAAAACCGGTGAAGATTAGTGCCTCTCTCTGATATGAAGGGTTTAGACCTGAAGTTTTATCAACATAAGATCAATCTAAAACCCAATGCAGTACCAGTTAGGCAGTAGAGATATAGAATGAATCTGCATGTGGCCAAGCAAGTTAAAGAAGAGTTGGATAGACTGCTATGGGTTGGATTCATTACGCCAGTGGATAAAGAAGAATGGATATCGCCCATTGTGATATTGCCCAAGAAGAACAAGAAATTGCAGATCTGTGTGGATTACAGCAAGCTTAATGAGGCCACCATCCCCAATCCTTTTCCCTTGCCATATATTAATAGTATTTTGGATGATGTTGCAGGCCATGAGAATTGTTCTTTCCTAGATGGGTTCAGTGGATATAACCAGGTGCGAATGGCCCCTAAATATCAAGCTAAAATGGCATTTATTACAAATTGGGGAGTATTTATCTATACAGTCATGCGGTTTGGTCTCAGGAACGCACCATCCACATTCCAATAGGACATGTAGGAAATTTTTGGAGATTATGTGTTGGATTTTATGAGGGTATTCCTAGATTATTTCAGGGTTTTCAGTGAACTATGTACACACTTATTGCATTTGCAGCTGTGTTTACTGAAATGCCGGGAGGCTAGGTTAAGCCTCAATCCGCTAAAAAGTGTGTTTGTAGCAGTAAAAAGTGGCGTGCTGCTTGGGCATATCATCTCAAAGGACGGCATTGCAATGGATCCCAGCAAGGTGGCAGCCATTATGCAAGCCAGCACACCTCACAGTCCAGTAGCAAAATAAGCAGATTTTTGGGGCGAGTCAGATGGCATGGAAGACATCTCCGGTTATTGGCTCATATTGTGGTTCCACTAAATCAGGTTGCACACACCACAAAGAATTAGTTCTAGGACCCAGGAGTGTGATGTGGCCTTTCAAAGGTTGCGACTGTTGCTATCTAATTCCCCTATCCTTATTTCTCCCGATTGGGAGCAGCCCTTTTATATATTTGCGGATGCATCGGATACCACAATAGGCAGTGTTAATGCAAAAGAATGCTAATGGATGGTTTCGGCCAGTGTTTTATGCCAGCTGTCGCCTATCTAGTGTGGAGAAAAATTACATGGTTAACAGATTAGGAGAATCTGGAGGAAAACCGATTGCAGAGTTTCTACCTGCTCACAGAATTGTAGAACCGCAAAAAGGCACAGGTGGTTCGCTTTTCCAAAAAGCGTGTTTTCGAAAGAGATCAGGCAGTTTTGATTTTTAATACCCGTATGGGGAAGTTACCGGGTAAGTTTAAGTTTCGATGGTCAGGGCCATTCTGGATTTACCGCAACGTTGGAAGTAATGCTTGATGTATTTCGCATGTTGTTTGCTGCTGCTGCTGCTGATGACAAATTGGATGGAGACAGCAACTACCCACTTTGGGCATACATGATGCAGCATGTTTTAGTTGCAAAAGGAGTGTGGAACATTGTGCACGGTATGGATGTATATCCAGGTTCTGTGGATGTAGGATCTGTTGAGGATGTTGCAGGTTCTAGCAGCTCTAATGTTGTTGCTGTTTTACCCACTGCTGCTGAACAAGCTCGTTGTTGGGATGGTAAAGATGCGCAGGCTCATGCCTTGATTGCACTTTCTGTCAAATGTAACATCACTCCACATATTCGTTTAGCTAAAATAGCAAAACAGGCTTGGAATATTCTAGCTGGTTTGTATGGAGGTCGTAACGAGGCAAAAATCTCTTACCTGCGTAAAGAGATAGAATCGAAGATTATGCAGGAAGATGATGACATGAATGTTTTTCTTGCTGAGATTAAAGATCTCAAGGAACAGTTGATTTCTACAGGTAGATTATCCTGATCATTCTCTTGTGCAGACTGTTCTTGATGCTTTACCTGAGTCATATCAGACTTTTGCTTCCACGTGGAGACTTTACTGAGGACAGACCTGATGTTGTCAACCAAGTATGATACTTTAGTCAACAAGCTCTTGCAAGAAGCACAGTCCAGGCAAAACACGGCTAGGCAGCATGCAGTTGATCAGGCATTTGTTGCTGCCCAGCAGAGAAGAAGTGGTAAGGCAGCATGCAGTTGATCAGGCATTTGTTGCTGCCCAGCAGAGAAGAAGTGGTAAGGCATCCCCTTCCACTGTTTCTTCTCCTATTAGTAGGTCTACAACTTCTTCTCCTTCTACAGGTAGCAACAATAGGTCTGACAAGGCTCTTGATAAAGCAAGAAAAAAATCAGGTGCAACTATTGTAAGGCAACTAATCATGTCATTAAGAATTGCCCTAAGCTAAAGGCTAAAGAGGCAAAGAAGAAAGAGTCAAATGCAGCCACAATAGCAGATGCTTCTACAAAATAGATTCTACAAATGTTGTGCAGGATACAGAATGGGCGTTTAGCGTGTATTGCCAGTATGACCCATCTGTACATGATGCATGTTTGGTAGTTTCTGTTGACTCTAATGTATGGTATTTTGATAGTGGTGCTACAAAGCACATTACCTCACATCGTGATATGTTCACTTGTCTTCAGGCTGTCCCTAATGGGAATACTATCACATGTGCCAATAATGCTTCTTACCCAGTGAAGAGCATTGGTAAGATTATGCTTACTGCTACAAATGGCAGTGCTGTCACACTTTCAGATGCTTTGTACATGCCAGGGATAAAGAAGAATCTATTGTCTGTCTCTGCGCTTGCTAGACTTGGACTGTAGTCAAATTTGTGGATGACAGATGTACTGTTTTGACTTCTGGTGATACGATTATTACATCTCGCAGCTTGTTTCGTGGGCTGTATACGCTGAATTCTTATAACAAGTGTGTGGAAGATTCAGCAAATGCAGTTTCTGATGAAAAGACAGTTTCAGATGCAAAACTATGGCATGCTCGTTTTGGTCATCTGAACTTTGCTAGTTTGCTACATTTGCAGAAATTTGATATTGTTGCTTCATTGCCCCCTCTTGAGGCACCATCAAAACATGTTTGTGGCTTCAAACAGTTTTTTCTTATGGTTGAAAATGTATCCAATTGTACTGTGGGCACCCTCCGTTCGGGGGGGGAGTACATGTCTAAAGAGTTTGATGCATTTATGGCTAGTCGTGGGATAAAACACCAATGTACAGTGCCATATAACCCTCAGCAAAATGGTGTTGCTGAGAGGAAAAACAGGTCACTTATGGAGATGGCACGATGTATGGTCAAGAGCCAAGCTTTGCCACATGCGTTTTGGCTTGAGGCTGTCATGTGTGCTGCATATGTACTCAACAGGTGTCCCACTAAGGCCTTGCAGTCTGTTACTCCATACGAAGCTTGGCATGGTAGGAAGCCTTCTATTGGTCACTTGCGTGTCTTTGGTTGCTTGGCCTATGCTTTAGTGCCTGTGCAACAACGTAGAAAATTGGATGATAAGGCTGTCAAATGCATTTTTGTTGGTTACAGTGCTGAGAGCAAGGGTTACAGATTGTATCATCCGCAGTCAAAGCGCCTCTTGATTAGTCGAGATGTTATTTTTGTGGAAGATGCTGTGCAGCCTTTGTTATCATGTACCAAAGAGACAGGTGTGAGCTCACGGGATGTATTTGATACGTTGTTGCCTCTGTTTACAGGTGGGAATTCAAATGTAATGAGGCAAATATTCAACCTATGTAGATTTCAAATGACATCATAGATCAGCCTATTTCTGATGCAGATTTACAGGATGTAATTTATGAGGATAGGGCTGAAAATAAGCAGGCTAGAGGTATGCCTAAATGGCTGGTGCAAACCTTGTGTGATAGTAAAATTGATGCACCTATTTCTAGTCGTACTCGTTCAGGTTTTTAGCATGCCTCTTATGCATCAGATTGTTATGCATTGGCTGTGTCTGGTATGTGTGAAGAGGAAGAACCTCTTTTATTTGATGAGGCACAAAAATCAAAAAATTGGTTGGCTGTAATGCAAAGTGAATATGATGCTATAATGAAGAATGGTACATGGTCTTTGTGTGATTTGCCTATTGGTAAAAAGGTCATTAGATGTAAGTGGGTTTTTAAGTTGAAACAAAAGCCAGATGGCAGTGTTGATCGCTATAAGACTAGACTTGTTGCAAAGGGTTATGCTCAAGAAAAGGGCATTGATTTTGATGAGACCTTTGCTCCCACTTGTCGTATGACAACTATTCATAGCATTTGTGCATTGGTAGCTCATAATGGTTGGAATGTACAGTTGGACATAAAGACTGCGTTCTTGAATGGAGATTTGCATAAGGAGGTGTATGTATCGCAGCCTCGTGGTTTTGTTCAAAGAGGGTAGGAAAACAAAGTGTGCAGGTTGAAAAAGGCTTTGTATGGTTTAAAGCGAGCTCCACGAGCTTGGTATGAAAAGATACATGCATATTTGACTGCACATGGTTTTCAGAATAGTCCAACAGAAAGCACTTTGTATGTTAAATGTGTGGATGATGTACATCTAATCATTGCTCTCTATGTCGATGACATGCTGCTCACAAGACCAAATGAGAGTCATATTGCTGATTTTAAGGCTGATTTGAATGCCTCTTTTGAGATGTCAGATTTGGGGAATTTGCATCATTATTTGGGAATACAATTTAAGCAGTGTGATGGAGGTATTGCTTTGTGTCAGACAAAGTATATTGAGACATTGTTGCAGAGATTTGGCCTTGAAGACTGCAAGCCTACTGCTACTCCAATGGAAACAGGTCTGAAGTTGAGTCTTCATGATGCTAGAGATCACTTTGATGTCACACTCTATCAGACAGCTGTTGGTTGCCTCATTTATGTATGCATTACGAGGCCGGACATTCAGTTTGCAGTCTCACAGGTGAGCAGGTTTATGCATAGCCCAGGGTCTCACCATTGGAAGGCAGTTAAACGCATCTTTCACTACTTGAGTGGCACCATACATCTTGGGTTGTTTTATCCCAAGGGGGGATCGTTGCCGCCAAATTTACATGCTTTTCGTGGGCTGGTTGCTATGACACAAGAGTGTCCACAAGTGGTTTTTGTTTCATGCTCGGTAGCTCATGCATATATTAGTTGAGCAAAAAGCAACCTAGTGTGGCCACTTCTAGTTGTGAAGCTAAGTACAGGGCAGCTTTCATAGCTACGGTTGAGTGTGTGTGGCTCAGACGGCTTATGGCTGACTTGGGTGTGTTGGACAGGAGTCTGCCACCTCTATCTACACCTCTATCTACACTGACAGACAGAGCGCATCGGCAATTTTTACGAGAAACCCAGTTTTTCATGCTCGCACAAAGCACATTGAGGTGCATTATCACTATGTCAGGGAGAGACTCTCAGTAGGAGAGATCAGCTTGGCATATGTGCCAACACAGGACAACTTCGCCGATCTTTTCACAAAGGCACTTCCTCGCGTGATGAGAAGTTTGAAGCTTTCCGCAAAGCTTTGGGCTTGCTTGTGGACTGATCTACTTCGGGCATGGCACTTCCCTATACATGAGTGCCAGCTCTCGTTCACACCATCACTCCCAGGGGAGATTTATTGCCATATAGGCAGTGATGTGTGTGAACACACTTAGGACCGCTGGGGCACTTTTTTCCTCCTTAGAAGGTTTTTTCCCCCGGCTTGTATATACGCCCATCCTTCTAGGGCTAACTAATCTTTTGTACATTGACACAATCTAATACATTGTGTGTTGTGTGCATTCTTGCTTCTTCTTCTCCAAGCTTTGTGTGCTTTCTTGCAATCCTAATTCCAACACGCATATCACCGATGATCTCACCAACCATGCCAGTGGTGTAAGTGTGGGGCCTATCTCCCAGGTGAGTCATCAGTGTCCACCGCCTCACTAGATGAGCTCGATATCTCATTACTTCCCCTCGAGCTCAACTCCATCTCATGTACACCAAGCAAAGCCCTGAATCGGCGAAGCTTCTTTGTACCCAATGCTTTGGTGAAGATGTCAGCGACCTGATCCTGTGTGCTGACATAAACAAGGTCAATGTCTCCTACCAAAACCTTCTCTCTGACAAAATGGTAGTGGATCTCTATATGCTTTATGTGCGAGCATGAAAAACTGGGTTCCTGGCCAACTGTATACTGCTAATGTTGTCACAGTAAATGACAACTTGTCTACCACTGATAGCAAATCTATAAGTAGCTTTCTCAACCAAGCTACCTCACATGTTGCCATAGCAGCAACTCTGTACTCGGCCTCTATATTGAATAGAGCAACCGTAGGCTGCTTCTTGCTGCTCCAAGTCACAGCAGCACTCCCCAAAGAAAACATGAAGCCACTAGTAGATCTTCTATCTGAGATACTACCAGCCCAATCAGCATCTGTGTACCCATGTACACATCTCTGTCCTAGTTTCATAAAATAGTCTACAATGCAAAGTAGACCTCACATACCGTAGTATGCATCACAATGCTTTCAAATCTGGCCTGGTGATCGTCATGTAGATCAAGCTTCCTACTATGCGCCTATACATAGTAGGATCCTCCAAAATCTCTCCTAAATCTGCACTCAACTTGCCATTCTGATCCAATGGCATTGAGATAGGCCTACAGCCTGTCATACCATACTTGCATAGCATGTCCAAGCCATACTGTCTCTGCAGTAATCCAATACGATGTGGTGACCTAATCACCTCAATGCCCAAGAAATATCTGAGCTCCCCTAGATCCTTCATCTCAAACTTCTGTCTAAGCAAGATCTCTGCATCATGGTCTCCCGTAATGATCAGGTCATCTACATAGATGACAACAAGCACAACCCCTCTATCACTGTGTCTCACATATAGCGAGAAATTTGCATTTTTGCTACATGAAAGCCAATAGTGACAAGATATTCAAAAATCTTGTCAGACCATGCTCTTGGTGCTTGTTTTAAGCCATACAAGGCTTTCTTCAACCTGTAAACATGCTCAGGGTGACTCACATCCTCATAACCAGGTGGCTGTAACATATACACCTCTTCCTGCAAATCTCCATGCAAGAATGCATTCTTTACATCCATCTGATGTAAAGACCATTGCTTTGACGCAGCCACTGCTATCACAACTCTCACTGTTGCCATCTTGCAACTGGGCTGAAAGTTTCCTCATAATCAATGCCATGTCTGCGCATATCCTTTGGCTACCAATCTAGCCTTGTACCTGTTTATGCTTCCATGACTGTTATGTTTTACTTTGTGTACACCCACTTGCATCCAATGGCTTTCTTGCATCCAATGGCTTTCTTGCCTTCAAGCAATTGCACTAAATCCCAAGTCTCATTTTCATATAGTGCATCCATCTCCTCATCCATAGCTTTCTCCCAACACACATTTCCAACAGCCTCATCAATGCATGTGTGCTCTACAACCTGGACAACTTTTGCCATGTATGCATAGTGATGTGCCACATAACCATCATAGGTAAACCTTTGCACAGGATTCTTCATTCTCCCAGCTTTGCATTCATGGCTTCCATAGCCTTCTTTACACCATGTGTTCTCATAGCCGGTATCCAAGCTCCTCATCAAGGCTCATCTCTGAGCCACTAGACTCTCCACCATCAACATGAGAATGCCCTGCAGAAATGTCAAGCATACTAAGGGGCTTAACCACTTTCTCTTTGCCTTTATGTGATGTACTAATCACATTTGCAGGACTGGTATTATGATGTAGCCTGCCACTCCATGGTCTATCAACTAAACCACTAGAGGAGGACTCTCCTTGTCCACTCAAAGACTGTGATTGCTGACTTGCATTCTGTGCAACCACATTTCCACTCACATCAGCCCCTATAGCTTCTTTTTCAGCAGCATATTAGCTACTCATCTCATCAAAAACAACATCCCTACTTACCCTCAACTCACGTGTAGCAGGGCTATAACACCTGTATCCCTGCTTACCCTCAACTCACGTGTAGCAGGGCTATAACACCTGTATCCCTGCTTACCCTCAACTCACGTGTAGCAGGGTTATAACACCTGTATCCCTTTTGCTCAAGGGAATATCCAACTTTTGGATCCAGCTTAGTTCTCAGCTCATCTAGCACATGCACATATGCAATGCATCCAAAGACTTTCAGATGAGACAAATCAGGTTTTCTACCAGTAAACCTCTCCTCTGGAGTTACATCATGTATGGCTACAGTTGGAGTTCTGTTCATGATGTAAACTGCTATAAAAACAGCCTCAGCCCAATAGCTATGCGGCATATTCTTCTCTTCCATCAATGCTCGTGCAATCTCAGCAATGTGCCTGTTTTTTCGCTCAACAACTCCATTTCGCAGAGTGTATCTACATGTAAACTGTCTCCGAATACCATTCTTCTTCAAAAATTCAAAGAACTCATTGGAGAAGTACTCTCCCCCTCCATCTGACCTTAGGCACTTTACATATTTCCCTGTTAGCTTTTCAACCATAACTCTGAAATTCTGAAAGTGAGTGAACACCTCACCCTTCTCCTTCATGAAGTATACCCACACTTTCCTTGTGTGGTCATCAATAAATGTCACATAATATCTGTAGCCTCCCATAGACATGGTCTTCGTAGGATCCCATACATATGAATGCACAACATCTAGTGCATTTCTGCTCACATATCTGTTACGTGGAAATACATGCTTTGTTTGTTTTCCAAATTGGCATGCTTCATATATTTTCTACATACCTTCAACTTTAAACTTTGGCAGCCCTATCACAATTCCTTTAGTCTACATAGACTTCATTCTCTGCACATTCACATGTCCAATTCTTTTATGCCAAATGTCTATGTCTATAACAATTCCTGAACCATTTGCAAACATCGCAGTACTCACTTTAGGCATGTTTACATTCAACATAAACATTCTGCCCACTCTGTTGCCTTTTGCAACCAACCTGCACTTGTCTTTAAAGTCTTCAACACATAACAACCATCAGGGTTAAAACAAACCTACAAACCCTGCTCAATCATCTGGCCAACTTAAACCGGATTCTTTGCTATGTTCAGAACATGAAGTACATCTGCAAGGTACTTCACTTTACCATCCTGCATAGAAAATGGCACATCTCTAACATGGGCAATTGGATGAGCAGTGTCATCCCCTGTTTCCACAAAACCTGGTCTTTCAAGGTTTTTCATCTCCTTGAACCACTCCCCATGACTTGTCATGTGGTTCGAAGCACCTGAATCAATGTACCATACATCATCTTTATGTGCTGTTTCAACATTTTCAGACATGGCATTAACAACATGTTGCATAACAAACAACCTTTCATTATGCTCGTTGTTTCTGCTCGAGGATGCATAGTTATTTTGCTGCAATTTTCCATTTTACATGTCAACCTGCTTCTTATAACAATCTGCCAGGCTTACCCTAATAAAAGCATCCACGTGTATCATTATATTGCCTTTGCCAATTTCCACGACCTCTTTGACTCCCCTGCCTCTAAATTGGCCTCTTCCACCTGCGTGTTGTTGTTGTGAATTCTGGGACTGTTATTGTTGCTGCTGCTGGCCATAATTCTGATTACTTGATCGGCCACCTCCTTAACGGCATCCACGGCCTCCTCTACCTCGTCCTCTTCCTGAACTTGTGTAGAAGGCGTGTTGCTCTGAACTGTTTTTGTTTTTTGAAGACTGTTGGTCTTCACCCAAGCTCTTCTCTTCTATGATCAACATAGATACCAAATCTGTAAAATTGGGAATGTTTTCCCGAGTCTAAATAGACATCTTGAACCCCTTGTATTGTGGCCCGAGACCACGTAGATAGACTTTCACCTTGTCATCATCATCTACTGAAATGCCAATAGATGCAAGGGAGTCCACAATACCCTTGATCTTCAATGCATAGTCATTCACAGACATACTCTTTTTCTCCACAGTATGAAGCTCATTTTTCAACTGTATCTTTCGTGCCTTCGTATTCATTTCATAGAGTTTTACCAAGGTGTCCTACGCCTCCTTGGGGGACTTGGCATCCTATATGTGCCCAATCATGGTGTCCTGTATACTGATAGAGGGCCAATACATAACTTTTCTAACTCCTTGGTTCCAGTCCTTGAACTTTTTCACATCTGCAGCAGTCGGATTGATCTCCGCTATCTCTGGTGTCTCTTCATGCTGCTCACCTTCTATATAGTCCCAGTAACCCTTTCCCATCAGGAAATTTGTCAGCTTGAATCTCCAAGCATGGAAGTTGTTCTTATCAAGCTTCTCAGCAACAATCTGGTTTATGCCATCATTTGACATCTTGCCAGACACACAAATTTACCAGAAACAGCACTCTGGTTTGTACTGCTGTATTTTCTGCAGCGGTATTGTACTACACTCAAATGTCACAACTAGTGAAATTTGAGTGGTACTGTACTACACTCAAATGTCACAACCAGTGACCTCAATATGCATACATACACCCAATGATAACTGTTGACCTCCTTGCAGCACACACAATGTTTGCACAACCAATCTGTCTTCTTGCAGTTCTTAAAATAGAGTTCTCCAGAGAATCGATGACTTACTCGCAGTGCTCAAAATACCATCGAATGAAACCACATGGCCAAGTAAACAAACCCTAGCTTCGTCGATGTGACACTTTGAAGGGTTGAGAGATAATTGAGCCTTATCAAGACTCTCAAAAGCTTCATGAACCTGCTCAAGGTGCCCAATCCTAGAAGAGTAGATACAAAAAACATCTGAATTCACATGAAAAAACGTATCAAGATATGGCTCAAATATCGCATTTATAAGAAACATTGAAAGGTCGCCAATGATGCATTCATCAATCCAAAGGGCACATCACACAATAAGCAAAGCATCCCCAAGGTGGGATGAAAATAGTCTTCAATTTTCCTCCTCAGCAATACAATTTTGGAAGTAGCCAAAAAATCCATCACATACCCTATACATCTCATGACCTGCCACATGATCAAGAATCTCATCTTGGGAAGGGAGAGGATGATGATCCCTTTAGTGCAAATATTAAGAGGTCAAAAATAAACACATATGTGCCACTTACCCCCTTCTTTGGAGACACCACCAAGGGTGAAACCCATGTTGAATCCTCCACAAGGAAAGATAAAACCCACTATCAAAAAGGGGATCGATATCTATCTTCAAGGAATCATGTTGCACGGTCCCCAATCTTCGAAGTCGTTATATCCATGGGCTTTGCCTCAAGTTTCATATCTATCTTGTGCTCAATCATAGTCACTCGTCAAACCCGTGTACTCCGTAGCAAAGAGTTTCATAAAAACGTCAAGTCTATCAAGGTAATCATCCTTCTCTTCCTCTGTGAAAGAGGATCTAAACATCTGTGCATTTTTAGTCCTCCTCTCATGTACCAGCATGGTATCCCTATCCAAAACATCAAGATAAACCCCAAACACATCCATGGAAATATTGTTGTGAGCGAGGAATCCTCTTCCTCATCATTATAAGAAGAGTTAATAACATCTCCAATATCATAGGAGGTCTCCTCCTCCTCCAACTCTTCAGCTTGCCCACTTCGAATGTTATACCTTGTTTCGATGGTCACCATATTGCATAAGTAAATCTCTTGTCTTCCACTTTTGGGTCATGTTCACTTGTCACATCCAAGGCCTTCCCACAATAAGAGGGTAGGCCACTCGATCCTCCTTGGTAGGAGTAACCTAAAAAGATATCTTCCACTTTTGGGTCATGTTTATATTGGGCGGCCACCAATATGAATAGGATAGGAAGCGACGCAACCAGTCATAGAGTGAAACATCATGCGATGCATGCAAACTCTGCTATATAACTGTAAGGAAGAAGAACATAATACAGTGTATCTTTATCGAGCAATCGTTTGTGTGTTTTGAAGAATGCTTTGTTCTCCAATCTTATACAAATAATTGTCTTGTGAAGTGTTTATCATTCGTCTACGTAATAATTTCTCTAGCATCTGTATTCGTAATTATTATGCTTAATTTCTATTATCAATATTAATCTATCAATTGAACATGGCGGATAACACATGGCGACCACAATCTTCGGATCTCCGGTGATTTCATGTGCACGTGATCTCAAGGACCGCCATCACCAATTTTTTCTTATATCAGTCGTGCACGCCGTCGAAGGGATCGTAGTCACGTTCGTGCTGAGCACGATGGCGTGGCATCCGAGGATGAAAGTGCAGGATAGTGAGGCTTAACGGGAGGAATCAGTGCATACAACCAACCGTCGAAGAGCTCGGTTGTTGCCTGCAGTGGTAAGTCAGAATCCGAAACTAGGTTCACCATTCGTAGTTGCAAGGCAACAGTTTTTGCTTCCGTATCCGCTACAACAAATTTTGTGGAAAGTGAATGGAAGACCCTGATGCTCATGTCAGACAGTTCGACAAACATTATGCATTAAGCGTGCGGGGCAGTGGATGCCGCACGTAAGGAGGCAGTGTTTGAGACAACGCTACAGAGCAAAGCAGCGAGAGTATCCACCAGTGGATCACTTCCTGACGTATGATGATGTACAAAGGGAATTTCTTCGAAGATTCAGGAAGGAGAAGACAATGCCGCAGATCCTAGAGGGCCTGAGGGGATTAAAGCAAGGCCAGAAGGATGTGGAAAATTATGCAACCTATTTTAGAATCTTGTTGGCAGAGGGTTCGTGCTGCTCAGTGACCAGCTCCGGAGGTGTTGAACTCTTACTTTGTGTCTAGCCTTACTAAGGACCTTCGGACAGCGATGGCAAGTGTAGATATGGTAACTATACCCTTGGAAGATGTCATTGAGTAAGCTATACGGGCGGGCTGCTCATTAGACACTTAGGGGAAAGCCAAGGGCAGCAAAGCCAAAAAGAAATCCAAAAAAGGGAACAATAAAGACAGTGACAGAGTGAGCATTCTAATGGCAGTTTAGATTCTGATTCAGTGAGGACTCAGAGGATGAGGAAGCCCAGAAGTCCAAACATGAGCTAGCACCTTCGACCAGAGTGTAGCCGGAAGAACAGCTGACAAAGAAATTTGGTGTGGAAAATGCAAAAACCCGAGACACCCTGCGCACGAATGTGCCTTGAATCAACGCTGGTGTCTTCTACCCACAATACGGAGGACTGCCATTATAATGGAAGGGCACGAAAAGTGAAAAGTAGGCAGAAGGGGTTGGCATGGTACGGAATCATCTGACCCGACGGTCTCTTTTGCACAAACACAGCAAGAGTCAAACGCAGCAAGAGTCTCCTTGCGGCTCATCTAGGGGAGGTAGAGGTGGAGGAAGAGGCCGAGGTTGTGGGACTGCGGATGTGATATGTGAGCGTGGTTTTTTTTTTTTAAGCAAAATATATTACGACAAAATGTAACCTTATTTACGGGCTTAGGAAGCAAGGTTCGGAGTGTGGAGAGGAAGGTGCTCATTTGCCTCCATCGAAGGCTCTCAGAAGACACCTTGCGAGGCGGTGATTTCAAGGCATGGCGTCGAAGGGCGGAGCGGGCGCCGCAGGTGCGATAGCCTCACGTTTCGGATCATGATGTGTCTGTGGTACCTTCGTTGGACGCCGCCTGGGGAAGAGATCCAGGCCGTTGCATGGCCGTTTGCGTTTGGTGCTCTCACGCGTGGATGGTGGCGATGCAGTTGGTACTACAGATGTTCTCATCTGATTGGCTGAAGGGGATGGCGATGCAGTTGGTACAGATGTTCTCATCTGATTGGCTGGAGGGGATGGTGGCCGTTTGAGCAAAAGCCGGCGTAGAAGGCTAGCATCAAGCACGGGAGGAGGAGCGGCACAGTGATTAGATACAGGATACGGGCGAGGGCACAGTAATTTATCACTGTTTTCATGGGCTGCTTCAACAGGTTGGGGTAGACAAGGATTATGGCAACTAAAGGATGGCCATTTCTTGTTTTCCAAAATGAAACAAGAATCATTATCAAAATTGAGTGCAGAAGAAGCAACATTAGTAGTCTAATTGTGAGGAAAACCAGAGCTCAGGCGACATCTCATGCAGTAGCTCATTAATCCGGCTGCAGGATGTAACATTGTCATTGATAACACTATCATTAGAAGCAGAGCTAGCTAAAAGGCTGGCAGCAGCAACGATTCCACTAACCATCGTATTAGCATGAAAATGAGGACTATAATTATGAGAACCAGGCTCTAGCAGGACCTGTTCTTCACTGTGGTGATCTTGTAAAGCGCAAGGGCTGGTAGCTTCGCGTGAACCTGCCCACTTACATTTGCAAGTAATCTTATCTTGCACACAAAGTGCATACTCCCTGTACCAACAGCACGTCCTTCTATGGCAAAATAATACTAATAAATATAAAACTACGGCGGCACACACTTCCCTCCCCCCCCTCCCCCTCGCTTTTTTATAAGCGATTAGTACTAAAGTGACACATTTTTGCGTGAGGCACCAACGGATGTTCAGGTCCTGGTGGTCGGTTGGGTGGGTTTGAACTTTGAACCTAGGTCCCTGCCGTCGTGACAAAGTTGCTTTTTGATGGGGCATCATAGCCCCCTTTTTAGGTATTTTCGCCATAAAATATAGCCACGTGACCGTCACAAAAAGGTAAAGTATGAAAAACGTGCATTATTTTTACTAAACCCGTCATTTTGAACGGTAACACAGCTCATCAAAAATCATCCTTGGGTGGGTGGGTCCATGCCTTAGGAATCGTATCCCCCCACAGGCGGTCAGAATATCCGGAGGCAACAGCTTATGATGCTCAGAAGGCGAAAAAGCAAACCAAAGCAGCAAGGAAGATGCCCAGCGTGAGTATGGTGCAGTTGGTAGCACTAGATGAAGACCCCAGTGTCCACATTGTAACAAGATCCGGTGCCAAGGTAAAGGCATGAGCCGTTGACGATGACAAGAACCCAATTGACTGGCCACAACAGGAGGCGGTAAGGCATGAACTAACAACTTGGGTTGCCAATCAGCCTCCACTGTTTCCAGAAGTAGGGAGGAGTATGGTCCCTGTCTCACAGAAATCGGAGAAAGCAGTACCGGTAAAGAGAGTGCCACAAAGATAGTGGATACACCAGATAATGCTGGTCAGCAAGGTGAGTTGGGGAAGGAGGATGCTAAGACACCAAGTTTAAATCAGGAAGCCCCATCTTTATGGTAGTTTTCCATCACCATACCACCGGGGCAATTGTTGTAGCCGGTGCCCACATTCAAGGATCAGATTACCAGACCAAGGGGGACAGGTTCCTACAGATCCAGTAGCCCATTCAGTCTAGCAGATGGAAGGACCGATGGTGGATGCTTTACCACTGTCAGATACTTGTATCTCGGTTACCACAGTAAAGTATAGGGGGCACTTGATCGATCAAGTACTGCTGGATGCTGGGTTTGGGGTCAATATCATTACCACCGCAACTTGTCATCGAAAATATGAGTTGATGCAATGGGACTTGGCACCGTTCCTGGTTTGAATGGCGGATCAAAGATGGGTGCACCCCTTGGGAATTCTTAAAGATATGGTGGTAGAGATAGCTAGAATTCAGTTTCGGCTATCCTTGGTGTGGTACTTGTTATGGAAGGAGCTCAGGCTGATTTCAATCGGTTGCTAGGACGACCTTGGCTCAGGCAGGCGAGAGTTAAGCATAACTGAAAGACTAATGTGCTGACGATCCGCTAAGACAACAAGAAAGTTAAGGTGACTCTGGAGGTACGATGTTCATGGACGACTGCTATCACCGATTGTTGCAGAGACTGTTAATATAGTGAAAGGCCTGGAGGATGACAAGGAGGAAGAGTTTTTGGCAGCCAATGAGGATTTGGTATCACTCTGTGTCATTGATGTAGAATAAATTCAGCAGGTATATCAACATTCGGAGGGAACCAGCAGTGCAGCAGAAGTCAGGAAATGGTTGAGAAGTCAGTGACAGTCAGGAAATGGTTGAGGAGTTGGCCGAGGTTCACATTAAAGAGATTTTTTGGCAGGAAAGGAATTTTGAAAAGCAAATGCAAAAGGTGACTAGGGCTAAGGAAGAGGAATTGCAAAAGGTGACTAGGGCTAAGGAAGAGGAATTGCAAACGGTAAATTTGGGAGAACCACCGGAGGAAAAACCGATGAAGATTAGTTCCTCTCTCTGATATGAAGGGTTTAGACCTGAAGTTTTATCAACATAAGATCAATCTAAAACCCAATGCAGTACCAGTTAGGCAGTAGAGATATAGAATGAATCTGCATGTGGCCAAGCAAGTTAAAGAAGAGTTGGATAGATTGCTATGGGTTGGATTCATTACGCCAGTGGATAAAGAAGAATGGATATCGCCCATTGTGATATTGCCCAAGAAGAACAAGAAATTGCAGATCTGTGTGGATTACAGCAAGCTTAATGAGGCCACCATCCCCAATCCTTTTCCCTTGCCATATATTAATAGTATTTTGGATGATGTTGCAGGCCATGAGAATTGTTCTTTCCTAGATGGGTTCAGTGGATATAACCAGGTGCGAACGGCCCCTAAATATCAAGCTAAAATGGCATTTATTACAAATTGGGGAGTATTTATCTATACAGTCATGCGGTTTGGTCTCAGGAACGCACCATCCACATTCCAATAGGACATGCAAGAAATTTTTGGAGATTATGTGTTGGATTTTATGAGGGTATTCCTAGATTATTTCAGGGTTTTCAGTGAACTATGTACACACTTATTGCATTTGCAACTGTGTTTACTGAAATGTTGGGAGGCTGGGTTAAGCCTCAATCCGCTAAAAAGTGTGTTTGTAGCAGTAAAAAGTGGCGTGCTGCTTGGGCATATCATCTCAAAGGACGGCATTGCAATGGATCCCAGCAAGGTGGCAGCCATTATGCAAGCCAGCACACCTCACAGTCCAGTAGCAAAATAAGCAGATTTTTGGGACGAGTCAGATGGCATGGAAGACATCTCCGGTTATTGGCTCATATTGTGGTTCCACTAAATCAGGTTGCACACACCACAAAGAATTAGTTCTAGGACCCAGGAGTGTGATGTGGCCTTTCAGAGGTTGCGACTGTTGCTATCTAATTCCCCTGTCCTTATTTCTCCCGATTGGGAGCAGCCCTTTTATATATTTGTGGATGCATCGGATACCACAATACGTAGTGTTAATGCAAAAGAATGCTGATGGATGGTTTCGGCCAGTGTTTTATGCCAACTGTCGCCTATCTAGTGTGGAGAAAAATTACATGGTTAACAGATTTGGAGAATCTGGAGGAAAACCGATTGCAGAGTTTCTACCTGCTCACAGAATTGTAGAACCGCAAAAAGGCACAGGTGGTTCGCTTTTCCAAAAAGCGTGTTTTCGAAAGAGATCAGGCAGTTTTGATTTTTAATACCCGTATGGGGAAGTTACCGGGTAAGTTTAAGTTTCGATGGTCAGGGCCATTCTGGATTTACCGCAACGTTGGAAGTAATGCTTGATGTATTTCGCATGTTGTTTGCTGCTGCTGCTGATGACAAATTGGATGGAGACAGCAACTACCCACTTTGGGCATACATGATGCAGCATGTTTTAGTTGCAAAAGGAGTGTGGAACATTGTGCACGGTATGGATGTACATCCAGATTCTGTGGATGTAGGATCTGTTAAGGATGTTGCAGGTTCTAGCAGCTCTAATGTTGTTGCTGTTTTACCCACTGCTGCTGAACAAGCTCGTTGTTGGGATGGTAAAGATGCGCAGGCTCATGCCTTGATTGCACTTTCTGTCAAATGTAACATCACTCCACATATTCGTTTAGCTAAAATAGCAAAACAGGCTTGGAATATTCTAGCTGGTTTGTATGGAGGTCGTAACGAGGCAAAAATCTCTTACCTGCGTAAAGAGATAGAATCGAAGATTATGCAGGAAGATGATGACATGAATGTTTTTCTTGCTGAGATTAAAGATCTCAAGGAACAGTTGATTTCTGCAGGTAGATTATTCTTGATCATTCTCTTGTGCAGACTGTTCTTGAGGCTTTACCTGAGTCATATCAGACTTTTGCTTCCACGTGGAGACTTTACTGAGGACAGACCTGATGTTGTCAACCAAGTATGATACTTTAGTCAACAAGCTCTTGCAAGAAGCGCAGTCCAGGCAAAACAGGGCTAGGTAGCATGCAGTTGATCAGGCATTTGTTGCTGCCTAGTAGAGAAGAAGTGGTAAGGCAGCATGCAGTTGATCAGGCATTTGTTGCTGCCCAGCAGAGAAGAAGTGGTAAGGCAGCCCCTTCCACTGTTTCTTCTCCTATTAGTAGGTCTACAACTTCTTCTCCTTCCACAGGTAGCAACAATAGGTCTGAGAAGGCTCTTGATAAAGGCAAGAAAAAAATCAGGTGCAACTATTGTAAGGCAACTAATCATGTCATTAAGAATTGCCCTAAGCTAAAGGCTAAAGAGGCAAAGAAGAAAGAGTCAAATGCAGCCACAATAGCAGATGCTTCTACAAAATAGATTCTACAAATGTTGTGCAGGATACAGAATGGGCGTTTAGCGTGTATTGCCAGTATGACCCATCTGTACATGATGCATGTTTGGCAGTTTCTGTTGACTCTAATGTATGGTATTTTGATAGTGGTGCTACAAAGCACATTACCTCACATCGTGATATGTTCACTTGTCTTCAGGCTGTCCCTAATGTGAATACTATCACATGTGCCAATAATGCTTCTTACCCAGTGAAGAGCATTGGTAAGATTATGCTTACTGCTACAAATGGCAGTGCTGTCACACTTTCAGATGCTTTGTATATGCCAGGGATAAAGAAGAATCTATTGTCTGTCTCTGCGCTTACTAGACTTGGACTGTAGTCAAATTTGTGGATGACAGATGTACTGTTTTGACTTCTGGTGATACGATTATTGCATCTCGCAGCTTGTTTCGTGGGCTGTATAGGCTGAATTCTTATGACAAGTGTGTGGAAGATTCAGCAAATGCAATTTCTGATGAAAAGGCAGTTTCAGATGCAAAACTATGGCATGCTCGTTTTGGTCATTTGAACTTTGCTAGTTTGCTACATTTGCAGAAATTTGATATTGTTGCTTCATTGCCCCCTCTTGAGGCACCATCAAAACATGTTTGTGAAGGCTGTATTTTGGGCAAAATGCAGCGTTCTGCGTTTCCAAAGGATGGTTCTGTGCGGGCCACTCGCAAATTGCAACTTGTACATAGTGATGTATGTGGGCCTATGCAAACTCCGTCATTTGGTAAACACTTGTACTTCGTGACTTTCATTGATGATTACTCAAGGTATGCATGGGTATATCCCCACCGAAGGCAAAGTCCAAAGTGTTTTTGTACTTCAAACAGTTTTTTCTTATGGTTGAAAATGTATCCAATTGTACTGTGGGCACCCTCCGTTCGGGGGGGGAGTACATGTCTAAAGAGTTTGATGCATTTATGGCTAGTCGTGGGATAAAACACCAATGTACAGTGCCATATAACCCTCAGCAAAATGGTGTTGCTGAGAGGAAAAACAGGTCACTTATGGAGATGGCACGATGTATGGTCAAGAGCCAAGCTTTGCCACAGGCGTTTTGGCTTGAGGCTGTCATGTGTGCTGCATATGTACTCAACAGGTGTCCCATTAAGGACTTGCAGTCTGTTACTCCATACGAAGCTTGGCATGGTAGGAAGCCTTCTATTGGTCACTTGCGTGTCTTTGGTTGCTTGGCCTATGCTTTAGTGCCTGTGCAACAACGTAGAAAATTGGATGATAAGGCTGTCAAATGCATTTTTGTTGGTTACAGTGCTGAGAGCAAGGGTTACAGATCGTATCATCCGCAGTCAAAGCGCCTCTTGATTAGTCGAGATGTTGTTTTTGTGGAAGATGCTGTGCAGCCTTTGTTATCATGTACCAAAGAGACAGGTGTGAGCTCACGGGATGTATTTGATACGTTGTTGCCTCTGTTTACAGGTGGGAATTCAAATGTAATGAGGCAAATATTCAACCTATGTAGATTTCAAATGACATCATAGATCAGCCTATTTCTGATGCAGATTTACAGGATGTAATTTATGAGGATAGGGCTGAAAATAAGTAGGCTAGAGGTATGCCTAAATGGCTGGTGCAAACCTTGTGTGATAGTAAAATTGATGCACCTATTTCTAGTCGTACTCGTTTAGGTTTTTAGCATGCCTCTTATGCATCAGATTGTTATGCATTGGCTGTGTCTGGTATGTGTGAAGAGGAAGAACCTCTTTTATTTGATGAGGCACAAAAATCAAAAAATTGGTTGGCTGTAATGCAAAGTGAATATGATGCTATAATGAAGAATGGTACATGGTCTTTGTGTGATTTGCCTATTGGTAAAAAGGTCATTAGATGTAAGTGGGTTTTTAAGTTGAAACAAAAGCCAGATGGCAGTGTTGATCGCTATAAGACTAGACTTGTTGCAAAGGGTTATGCTCAAGAAAAGGGCATTGATTTTGATGAGACCTTTGCTCCCACTTGTCGTATGACTACTATTCATAGCATTTGTGCATTGGTAGCTCATAATGGTTGGAATGTACAGTTGGACATAAAGACTGCGTTCTTGAATGGAGATTTGCATGAGGAGGTGTATGTATCGCAGCCTCGTGGTTTTGTTCAAAGACGGTAGGAAAACAAAGTGTGCAGGTCGAAAAAGGCTTTGTATGGTGTAAAGCAAGCTCCACGAGCTTGGTATGAAAAGATACATGCATATTTGACTGCACATGGTTTTCAGAATAGTCCAACAGAAAGCACTTTGTATGTTAAATGTGTGGATGATGTACATCTAATCATTGCTCTCTATGTCGATGACATGCTGCTCACAAGACCAAATGAGAGTCATATTGCTGATTTTAAGGCTGATTTGAATGCCTCTTTTGAGATGTCAGATTTGGGGAATTTGCATCATTATTTGGGAATACAATTTAAGCAGTGTGATGGAGGTATTGCTTTGTGTCAGACAAAGTATATTGAGACATTGTTGCAAAGATTTGGCCTTGAAGACAAAGTATATTGAGACAAAGTATATTGAGACATTGTTGCAGAGATTTGGCCTTGAAGACTGCAAGCCTACTGCTACTCCAATGGAGACAGGTCTGAAGTTGAGTCTTCATGATGCTGGAGATCACTTTGATGTCACACTCTATTAGACAGCTGTTGGTTGCCTCATTTATGTATGCATTACGAGGCCGGACATTCAGTTTGCAGTCTCACAGGTGAGCAGGTTTATGCATAGCCCAGGGTCTCACCATCATTGCAAGGCAGTTAAACGCATCTTTCACTACTTGAGTGGCACCATACATCTTGGGTTGTTTTATCCCAAGGGGGGATCGTTGCCGCCAAATTTACATGCTTTTCGTGGGCTGGTTGCTATGACACAAGAGTGTCCACAAGTGGTTTTTGTTTCATGCTCGGTAGCTCATGCATATATTAGTTGAGCAAAAAGCAACCTAGTGTGGCCACTTCTAGTTGTGAAGCTGAGTACAGGGCAGCTTTCATAGCTACAGTTGAGTGTGTGTGGCTCAGACGGCTTATGGCTGACTTGGGTGTGTTGGACAGGAGTCTGCCACCTCTATCTACACTGACAGTCAGAGCGCATCGGCAATTTTTACGAGAAACCCAGTTTTTCATGCTCGCACAAAGCACATTGAGGTGCATTATCACTATGTCAGGGAGAGACTCTCAGTAGGAGAGATCAGCTTGGCATATGTGCCAACACAGGACAACTTCGCCGATCTTTTCACAAAGGCACTTCCTCGCGTGATGAGAAGTTTGAAGCTTTCCGCAAAGCTTTGGGCTTGCTTGTGGACTGATCTACTTCGGGCATGGCACTTCCCTATACATGAGTGCCAGCTCTCGTTCACACCATCACTCCCAGGGGAGATTTATTGCCATATAGGCAGTGATGTGTGTGAACACACTTAGGACCGCTGGGGTACTTTTTTCCTCCTTAGAAGGTTTTTTCCCCCGGCTTGTATATACGCCCATCCTTCTAGGGCTAACTAATCTTTTGTACATTGACACAATCTAATACACTGTGTGTTGTGTGCATTCTTGCTTCTTCTTCTCCAAGCTTTGTGTGCTTTCTTGCAATCCTAATTCCAACACGCATATCACCGATGATCTCACCAACCATGCTAGTGGTGTAAGTGTGGGGCCTATCCCCCAGGTGGGTCATCAGTGTCCACCGCCTCACTAGATGAGCTCGATATCTCATTACTCCCCCTCGAGCTCAACTCCATCTCATGTACACCAAGCAAAGCCCTGAATCGGCGGAGCTTCTTTGTACCCAACGCTTTGGTGAAGATGTCAGCGACTTGATCCTGTGTGCTGACATAAACAAGGTCAATGTCTCCTACCAAAACCTTCTCTCTGACAAAATGGTAGTGGATCTCTATATGCTTCATGTGCGAGCATGAAAAACTGGGTTCCTGGCCAACTGTATACTGCTAATGTTGTCACAGTAAATGACAACTTGTCTACCACTGATAGCAAATCTATAAGTAGCTTTCTCAACCAAGCTACCTCACATGTTGCCATAGCAGAAACTCTGTACTCGGCCTCTGTATTGAATAGAGCAACCGTAGGCTGCTCTCGGGGGGTGCACTATATGGAAGCCAATCCTACGACGTGCGTTCAAGGGGTATTTAAAAAACCCCTTATCTGTGAATTTTGATCTGATAAAACTACCCCTTTTTCTTTATAGACTTACGGGTTTTTTTCCAAAGTACAATTAAAATACCCCTCTTGTAATTGTATTTCTGTAAATTTACCCAATATTTTGGATTAAAAAAACCCCACCTAATGATCGCACGTGGTAGACTTACATTTTTTGAGGTGCACCCCCCGAGAGGCTGCTTCTTGCTGCTCCAAGTCACAGCAGCACTCCCCAAAGAAAACATGAAGCCACTAGTAGATCTTCTATCTGAGATACTACCAGCCCAATCAGCATCTGTGTACCCATGTACACATCTCTGTCCTAGTTTCATAAAATAGTCTACAATGCAAAGTAGACCTCACATACCGTAGTATGCATCACAATGCTTTCAAATCTGGCCTGGTGATCGTCATGTAGATCAAGCTTCCTACTATGCGCCTATACATAGTAGGATCCTCCAAAATCTCTCCTAAATCTGCACTCAACTTGCCATTCTGATCCAATGGCATTGAGATAGGCCTACAGCCTGTCATACCATACTTGCATAGCATGTCCAAGCCATACTGTCTCTGCAGTAATCCAATACGATGTGGTGACCTAATCACCTCAATGCCCAAGAAATATCTGAGCTCCCCGAGATCCTTCATCTCAAACTTCTGTCTAAGCAAGATCTCTGCATCATGGTCCCCCGTAATGATCAGGTCATCTACATAGATGACAACAAGCACAACCCCTCTATCACTGTGTCTCACATATAGCGAGAAATTTGCATTTTTGCTACATGAAAGCCAATAGTGACAAGATATTCAAAAATCTTGTCAGACCATGCTCTTGGTGCTTGTTTTAAGCCATACAAGGCTTTCTTCAACCTGTAAACATGCTCGGGGTGACTCACATCCTCATAACCAGGTGGCTGTAACATATACACCTCTTCCTGCATATCCCCATGCAAGAATGCATTCTTTACATCCATCTGATGTAAAGACCATTGCTTTGATGCAGCCACTGCTATCACAACTCTCACTATTGCCATCTTGCAACTGGGCTGAAAGTTTCCTCATAATCAATGCCATGTCTGCGCATATCCTTTGGCTACCAATCTAGCCTTGTACCTGTTTATGCTTCCATGACTGTTATGTTTTACTTTGTGTACACCCACTTGCATCCAATGGCTTTCTTGCATCCAATGGCTTTCTTGCCTTCAAGCAATTGCACTAAATCCCAAGTCTCATTTTCATATAGTGCATCCATCTCCTCATCCTCCATAGCTTTCTCCCAACACACATTTCCAATAGCCTCATCAATGCATGTGTGCTCTACAACCTGGACAACTTTGCCATGTATGCATAGTGATGTGCCACATAACCATCATAGGTAAACCTTTGCACAGGATTCTTCATTCTCCCAGCTTTGCATTCATGGCTTCCATAGCCTTCTTTACACCATGTGTTCTCATAGCCGGTATCCAAGCTCCTCATCAAGGCTCATCTCTGAGCCACTAGACTCTCCACCATCAACATGAGAATGCCCTGCAGAAATGTCAAGCATACTAAGGGGCTTAACCACTTTCTCTTTGCCTTTATGTGATGTACCAATCACATTTGCAAGACTGGTATTATGATGTATCCTGCCACTCCATGGTCTATCAACTAAACCACTAGAGGAGGACTCTCCTTGTCCACTCAAAGACTGTGATTACTGACTTGCATTCTGTGCAACCACATTTCCACTCACATCAGCCCCTATAGCTTCTTTTTCAGCAGCATATTAGCTACTCATCTCATCAAAAACAACATCCCTACTTACCCTCAACTCACGTGTAGCAGGGCTATAACACCTGTATCCCTGCTTACCCTCAACTCACGTGTAGCAGGGCTATAACACCTGTATCCTTGCTTACCCTCAACTCACGTGTAGCAGGGTTATAACACCTGTATCCCTTTTGCTCAAGGGAATATCCAATAAACACACATTTTTTAACTTTTGGATCCAGCTTAGTTCTCAGCTCATCTAGCACATGCACATATGCAATGCATCCAAAGACTTTCAGATGAGACAAATCAGGTTTTCTACCAGTAAACCTCTCCTCTGGAGTTACATCATGTATGGCTACAGTTGGAGTTCTATTCATGATGTAAACTGCTATAAAAACAGCCTCAGCCCAATAGCTATGCGGCATATTCTTCTCTTCCATCAATGCTCGTGCAATCTCAGCAATGTGCCTGTTTTTTCGCTCAACAACTCCATTTCGCAGAGTGTATCTACATGTAAACTGTCTCCGAATACCATTCTTCTTCAAAAATTCAAAGAACTCATTGGAGAAGTACTCTCCCCCTCCATCTGACCTTAGGCACTTTACATATTTCCCTGTTAGCTTTTCAACCATAACTCTGAAATTCTGAAAGTGAGTGAACACCTCACCCTTCTCCTTCATGAAGTATACCCACACTTTCCTTGTGTGGTCATCAATAAATGTCACATAATATCTGTAGCCTCCCATAGACATGGTCTTCGTAGGACCCCATACATATGAATGCACAACATCTAGTGCATTTCTGCTCACATATCTGTTACGTGGAAATACATGCTTTGTTTGTTTTCCAAATTGGCATGCTTCATATATTTTCTACATACCTTCAACTTTAAACTTTGGCAGCCCTATCACAATTCCTTTAGTCTACATAGACTTCATTCTCTGCACATTCACATGTCCAATTCTTTTATGCCAAATGTCTATGTCTATAACAATTCCTGAACCATTTGCAAACATCGCAGCACTCACTTTAGGCATGTTTACATTCAACATAAACATTCTGCCCACTCTATTGCCTTTTGCAACCAACCTGCACTTGTCTTTAAAGTCTTCAACACATAACAACCATCAGGGTTAAAACAAACCTACAAACCCTGCTCAATCATCTGGCCAACTTAAACCAGATTCTTTGCTATGTTCAGAACATGAAGTACATCTGCAAGGTACTTCACTTTACCATCCTGCATAGAAAATGGCACATCTCTAACATGGGCAATTGGATGAGCAGTGTCATCCCCTGTTTCCACAAAACCTGGTCTTTCAAGGTTTTTCATCTCCTTGAACCACTCCCCATGACTTGTCATGTGGTTCGAAGCACCTGAATCAATGTACCATACATCATCTTTATGTGCTGCTTCAACATTTTCAGACATGGCATTAACAACATGTTGCATAACAAACAACCTTTCATTATGCTCATTGTTTCTGCTCGAGGATGCATAGTTATTTTGCTGCAATTTTTCATTTTACATGTCAACCTGCTTCTTATAACAATTTGCCAGGCTTACCCTAATAAAAGCATCCACGTGTATCATTATATTGCCTTTGCCAATTTCCACGACCTCTTTGACTCCCCTGTCTCTAAATTGGCCTCTTCCACCTGCGTGTTGTTGTTGGAAAATCTGGGACTGTTATTGTTGCTGCTGTTGGCCATAATTCTGATTACTTGATCGGCCACCTCCTTAACGGCGTCCACGGCCTCCTCTACCTAGTTCTCTTCGTGAACTTGTGTAGAAGGCGTGTTGCTCTGAACTATTTTTGTTTTTTGAAGA
Organism: Cibotium barometz; assembly: GCF_041138505.1. Taxonomy (NCBI): domain Eukaryota; kingdom Viridiplantae; phylum Streptophyta; class Polypodiopsida; order Cyatheales; family Cibotiaceae; genus Cibotium; species Cibotium barometz. The sequence goes on from NC_141061.1 coordinate 25,526,437, forward strand.
CTGTTGGTCTTCACCCAAGCTCTTCTCTTCTATGATCAACATAGATACCAAATCTGTAAAATTGGGAATGTTTTCCCGAGTCTAAATAGACATCTTGAACCCCTTGTATTGTGGCCCGAGACCACGTAGATAGACTTTCACCTTGTCATCATCATCTACTGAAATGCCAATAGATGCAAGGGAGTCCACAATACCCTTGATCTTCAATGCATAGTCATTCACAGACATACTCTTTTTCTCCACAGTATGAAGCTCATTTTTCAACTGTATCTTTCGTGCCTTCGTATTCATTTCATAGAGTTTTACCAAGGTGTCCCACGCCTCCTTGGGGGACTTGGCATCCTATATGTGCCCAATCATGGTGTCCTGTATACTGATAGAGGGCCAATACATAACTTTTCTAACTCCTTGGTTCCAGTCCTTGAACTCTTTCACATCTGCAGCAGTCGGATTGATCTCCGGTATCTCTGGTGTCTCTTCATGCTGCTCACCTTCTATATAGTCCCAGTAACCCTTTCCCATCAGGAAATTTGTCAGCTTGAACCTCCAAGCATGGAAGTTGTTCTTATCAAGCTTCTCAGCAACAATCTGGTTTATGCCATCATTTGACATCTTGCCAGACACACAAATTTACCAGAAACAGCACTCTGGTTTGTACTGCTGTATTTTCTGCAGCGGTATTGTACTACACTCAAATGTCACAACTAGTGACATTTGAGTGGTACTGTACTACACTCAAATGTCACAACCAGTGACCTCAATATGCATACATACACCCAATGATAACTGTTGACCTCCTTGCAGCACACACAATGTTTGCACAACCAATCTGTCTTCTTGCAGTTCTTAAAATAGAGTTCTCCAGAGAATCGATGACTTACTCGCAGTGCTCAAAATCGCTTGCTTTCTGAAAAACGGAGGTCCTATCATCGCGCCCGAAACGCAATTTTGTGGAAAGTGAATGGAAGACCCTGATGCTCATGTCAGACAGTTCGACAAACATTATGCATTAAGCGTGCGGGGCAGTGGATGCCGCACGTAAGGAGGCAGTGTTTGAGACAACGCTACAGAGCAAAGCAGCGAGAGTATCCACCAGTGGATCACTTCCTGACTTATGATGATGTACAAAGGGAATTTCTTCGAAGATTCAGGAAGGAGAAGACAATGCCGCAGATCCTAGAGGGCCTGAGGGGATTAAAGCAAGGCCAGAAGGATGTGGAAAATTATGCAACCTATTTTAGAATCTTGTTGGCAGAGGGTTCGTGCTGCTCAGTGACCAGCTCCGGAGGTGTTGAACTCTTACTTTGTGTCTAGCCTTACTAAGGACCTTCGGACAGCGATGGCAAGTGTAGATATGGTAACTATACCCTTGGAAGATGTCATTGAGTAAGCTATACGGGCGGGCTGCTCATTAGACACTTAGGGGAAAGCCAAGGGCAGCAAAGCCAAAAAGAAATCCAAAAAAGGGAACAATAAAGACAGTGACAGAGTGAGCATTCTAATGGCAGTTTAGATTCTGATTCAGTGAGGACTCAGAGGATGAGGAAGCCCAGAAGTCCAAACATGAGCTAGCACCTTCGACCAGAGTGTAGCCGGAAGAACAGCTGACAAAGAAATTTGGTGTGGAAAATGCAAAAACCCGAGACACCCTGCGCACGAATGTGCCTTGAATCAACGCTGGTGTCTTCTACCCACAATACGGAGGACTGCCATTATAATGGAAGGGCACGAAAAGTGAAAAGTAGGCAGAAGGGGTTGGCATGGTACGGAATCATCTGACCCGACGGTCTCTTTTGCACAAACACAGCAAGAGTCTCCTTGCGGCTCATCTAGGGGAGGTAGAGGTGGAGGAAGAGGCCGAGGTTGTGGGACTGCGGATGTGATATGTGAGCGTGGTTTTTTTTTTTTAAGCAAAATATATTACGACAAAATGTAACCTTATTTACGGGCTTAGGAAGCAAGGTTCGGAGTGTGGAGAGGAAGGTGCTCATTTGCCTCCATCGAAGGCTCTCAGAAGACACCTTGCGAGGCGGTGATTTCAAGGCATGGCGTCGAAGGGCGGAGCGGGCGCCCCAGGTGCGATAGCCTCACGTTTCGGATCATGATGTGTCTGTGGTACCTTCGTTGGACGCCGCCTGGGGAAGAGATCCAGGCCGTTGCATGGCCGTTTGCGTTTGGTGCTCTCACGCGTGGATGGTGGCGATGCAGTTGGTACTACAGATGTTCTCATCTGATTGGCTGAAGGGGATGGCGATGCAGTTGGTACAGATGTTCTCATCTGATTGGCTGGAGGGGATGGTGGCCGTTTGAGCAAAAGCCGGCGTAGAAGGCTAGCATCAAGCACGGGAGGAGGAGCGGCACAGTGATTAGATACAGGATACGGGCGAGGGCACAGTAATTTATCACTGTTTTCATGGGCTGCTTCAACAGGTTGGGGTAGACAAGGATTATGGCAACTAAAGGATGGCCATTTCTTGTTTTCCAAAATGAAACAAGAATCATTATCAAAATTGAGTGCAGAAGAAGCAACATTAGTAGTCTAATTGTGAGGAAAACCAGAGCTCAGGCGACATCTCATGCAGTAGCTCATTAATCCGGCTGCAGGATGTAACATTGTCATTGATAACACTATCATTAGAAGCAGAGCTAGCTAAAAGGCTGGCAGCAGCAACGATTCCACTAACCATCGTATTAGCATGAAAATGAGGACTATAATTATGAGAACCAGGCTCTAGCAGGACCTGTTCTTCACTGTGGTGATCTTGTAAAGCGCAAGGGCTGGTAGCTTCGCGTGAACCTGCCCACTTACATTTGCAAGTAATCTTATCTTGCACACAAAGTGCATACTCCCTGTACCAACAGCACGTCCTTCTATGGCAAAATAATACTAATAAATATAAAACTACGGCGGCACACACTTCCCTCCCCCCCCTCCCCCTCGCTTTTTTATAAGCGATTAGTACTAAAGTGACACATTTTTGCGTGAGGCACCAACGGATGTTCAGGTCCTGGTGGTCGGTTGGGTGGGTTTGAACTTTGAACCTAGGTCCCTGCCGTCGTGACAAAGTTGCTTTTTGATGGGGGCATCATAGCCCCCTTTTTAGGTATTTTCGCCATAAAATATAGCCACGTGACCGTCACAAAAAGGTAAAGTATGAAAAACGTGCATTATTTTTACTAAACCCGTCATTTTGAACGGTAACACAGCTCATCAAAAATCATCCTTGGGTGGGTGGGTCCATGCCTTAGGAATCGTATCCCCCCACAGGCGGTCAGAATATCCGGAGGCAGCAGCTTATGATGCTCAGAAGGCGAAAAAGCAAACCAAAGCAGCAAGGAAGATGCCCAGCGTGAGTATGGTACAGTTGGTAGCACTAGATGAAGACCCCAGTGTCCACATTGTAACAAGATCCGGTGCCAAGGTGAAGGCATGAGCCGTTGACGATGACAAGAACCCAATTGACTGGCCACAACAGGAGGCGGTAAGGCATGAACTAACAACTTGGGTTGCCAATCAGCCTCCACTGTTTCCAGAAGTAGGGAGGAGTATGGTCCCTGTCTCACAGAAATCGGAGAAAGCAGTACCGGTAAAGAGAGTGCCACAAAGATAGTGGATACACCAGATAATGCTGGTCAGCAAGGTGAGTTGGGGAAGGAGGATGCTAAGACACCAAGTTTAAATCAGGAAGCCCCATCTTTATGGTAGTTTTCCATCACCATACCACCGGGGCAATTGTTGTAGCCGGTGCCCACATTCAAGGATCAGATTACCAGACCAAGGGGGACAGGTTCCTACAGATCCAGTAGCCCATTCAGTCTAGCAGATGGAAGGACCGATGGTGGATGCTTTACCACTGTCAGATACTTGTATCTCGGTTACCACAGTAAAGTATAGGGGGCACTTGATCGATCAAGTACTGCTGGATGCTGGGTTTGGGGTCAATATCATTACCACCGCAACTTGTCATCGAAAATATGAGTTGATGCAATGGGACTTGGCACCGTTCCTGGTTTGAATGGCGGATCAAAGATGGGTGCACCCCTTGGGAATTCTTAAAGATATGGTGGTAGAGATAGCTAGAATTCAGTTTCGGCTATCCTTGGTGTGGTACTTGTTATGGAAGGAGCTCAGGCTGATTTCAATCGGTTGCTAGGACAACCTTGGCTCAGGCAGGCGAGAGTTAAGCATAACTGAAAGACTAATGTGCTGACGATCCGCTAAGACAACAAGAAAGTTAAGGTGACTCTGGAGGTACGATGTTCATGGACGACTGCTATCACCGATTGTTGCAGAGACTGTTAATATAGTGAAAGGCCTGGAGGATGACAAGGAGGAAGAGTTTTTGGCAGCCAATGAGGATTTGGTATCACTCTGTGTCATTGATGTAGAATAAATTCAGCAGGTATATCAACATTCGGAGGGAACCAGCAGTGCAGCAGAAGTCAGGAAATGGTTGAGAAGTCAGTGACAGTCAGGAAATGGTTGAGGAGTTGGCCGAGGTTCACATTAAAGAGATTTTTTGGCAGGAAAGGAATTTTGAAAAGCAAATGCAAAAGGTGACTAGGGCTAAGGAAGAGGAATTGCAAAAGGTGACTAGGGCTAAGGAAGAGGAATTGCAAACGGTAAATTTGGGAGAACCACCGGAGGAAAAACGGATGAAGATTAGTTCCTCTCTCTGATATGAAGGGTTTAGACCTGAAGTTTTATCAACATAAGATCAATCTAAAACCCAATGCAGTACCAGTTAGGCAGTAGAGATATAGAATGAATCTGCATGTGGCCAAGCAAGTTAAAGAAGAGTTGGATAGACTGCTATGGGTTGGATTCATTACGCCAGTGGATAAAGAAGAATGGATATCGCCCATTGTGATATTGCCCAAGAAGAACAAGAAATTGCAGATCTGTGTGGATTACAGCAAGCTTAATGAGGCCACCATCCCCAATCCTTTTCCCTTGCCATATATTAATAGTATTTTGGATGATGTTGCAGGCCATGAGAATTGTTCTTTCCTAGATGGGTTCAGTGGATATAACCAGGTGCGAACGGCCCCTAAATATCAAGCTAAAATGGCATTTATTACAAATTGGGGAGTATTTATCTATACAGTCATGCGGTTTGGTCTCAGGAACGCACCATCCACATTCCAATAGGACATGCAAGAAATTTTTGGAGATTATGTGTTGGATTTTATGAGGGTATTCCTAGATTATTTCAGGGTTTTCAATGAACTATGTACACACTTATTGCATTTGCAGCTGTGTTTACTGAAATGTTGGGAGGCTGGGTTAAGCCTCAATCCGCTAAAAAGTGTGTTTGTAGCAGTAAAAAGTGGCGTGCTGCTTGGGCATATCATCTCAAAGGACGGCATTGCAATGGATCCCAGCAAGGTGGCAGCCATTATGCAAGCCAGCACACCTCACAGTCCAGTAGCAAAATAAGCAGATTTTTGGGACGAGTCAGATGGCATGGAAGACATCTCCGGTTATTGGCTCATATTGTGGTTCCACTAAATCAGGTTGCACACACCACAAAGAATTAGTTCTAGGACCCAGGAGTGTGATGTGGCCTTTCAGAGGTTGCGACTGTTGCTATCTAATTCCCCTGTCCTTATTTCTCCCGATTGGGAGCAGCCCTTTTATATATTTGTGGATGCATCGGATACCACAATACGTAGTGTTAATGCAAAAGAATGCTGATGGATGGTTTCGGCCAGTGTTTTATGCCAACTGTCGCCTATCTAGTGTGGAGAAAAATTACATGGTTAACAGATTTGGAGAATCTGGAGGAAAACCGATTGCAGAGTTTCTACCTGCTCACAGAATTGTAGAACCGCAAAAAGGCACAGGTGGTTCGCTTTTCCAAAAAGCGTGTTTTCGAAAGAGATCAGGCAGTTTTGATTTTTAATACCCGTATGGGGAAGTTACCGGGTAAGTTTAAGTTTCGATGGTCAGGGCCATTCTGGATTTACCGCAACGTTGGAAGTAATGCTTGATGTATTTCGCATGTTGTTTGCTGCTGCTGCTGATGACAAATTGGATGGAGACAGCAACTACCCACTTTGGGCATACATGATGCAGCATGTTTTAGTTGCAAAAGGAGTGTGGAACATTGTGCACGGTATGGATGTACATCCAGATTCTGTGGATGTAGGATCTGTTGAGGATGTTGCAGGTTCTAGCAGCTCTAATGTTGTTGCTGTTTTACCCACTGCTGCTGAACAAGCTCGTTGTTGGGATGGTAAAGATGCGCAGGCTCATGCCTTGATTGCACTTTCTGTCAAATGTAACATCACTCCACATATTCGTTTAGCTAAAATAGCAAAACAGGCTTGGAATATTCTAGCTGGTTTGTATGGAGGTCGTAACGAGGCAAAAATCTCTTACCTGCGTAAAGAGATAGAATCGAAGATTATGCAAGAAGATGATGACATGAATGTTTTTCTTGCTGAGATTAAAGATCTCAAGGAACAGTTGATTTCTGCAGGTAGATTATTCTTGATCATTCTCTTGTGCAGACTGTTCTTGAGGCTTTACCTGAGTCATATCAGACTTTTGCTTCCACGTGGAGACTTTACTGAGGACAGACCTGATGTTGTCAACCAAGTATGATACTTTAGTCAACAAGCTCTTGCAAGAAGCGCAGTCCAGGCAAAACAGGGCTAGGTAGCATGCAGTTGATCAGGCATTTGTTGCTGCCCAGTAGAGAAGAAGTGGTAAGGCAGCATGCAGTTGATCAGGCATTTGTTGCTGCCCAGCAGAGAAGAAGTGGTAAGGCAGCCCCTTCCACTGTTTCTTCTCCTATTAGTAGGTCTACAACTTCTTCTCCTTCCACAGGTAGCAACAATAGGTCTGAGAAGGCTCTTGATAAAGGCAAGAAAAAAATCAGGTGCAACTATTGTAAGGCAACTAATCATGTCATTAAGAATTGCCCTAAGCTAAAGGCTAAAGAGGCAAAGAAGAAAGAGTCAAATGCAGCCACAATAGCAGATGCTTCTACAAAATAGATTCTACAAATGTTGTGCAGGATACAGAATGGGCGTTTAGCGTGTATTGCCAGTATGACCCATCTGTACATGATGCATGTTTGGCAGTTTCTGTTGACTCTAATGTATGGTATTTTGATAGTGGTGCTACAAAGCACATTACCTCACATCGTGATATGTTCACTTGTCTTCAGGCTGTCCCTAATGTGAATACTATCACATGTGCCAATAATGCTTCTTACCCAGTGAAGAGCATTGGTAAGATTATGCTTACTGCTACAAATGGCAGTGCTGTCTCACACTTTCAGATGCTTTGTATATGCCAGGGATAAAGAAGAATCTATTGTCTGTCTCTGCGCTTACTAGACTTGGACTGTAGTCAAATTTGTGGATGACAGATGTACTGTTTTGACTTCTGGTGATACGATTATTGCATCTCGCAGCTTGTTTCGTGGGCTGTATAGGCTGAATTCTTATGACAAGTGTGTGGAAGATTCAGCAAATGCAATTTCTGATGAAAAGGCAGTTTCAGATGCAAAACTATGGCATGCTCGTTTTGGTCATTTGAACTTTGCTAGTTTGCTACATTTGCAGAAATTTGATATTGTTGCTTCATTGCCCCCTCTTGAGGCACCATCAAAACATGTTTGTGAAGGCTGTATTTTGGGCAAAATGCAGCGTTCTGCGTTTCCAAAGGATGGTTCTGTGCGGGCCACTCGCAAATTGCAACTTGTACATAGTGATGTATGTGGGCCTATGCAAACTCCGTCATTTGGTAAACACTTGTACTTCGTGACTTTCATTGATGATTACTCAAGGTATGCATGGGTATATCCCCACTGAAGGCAAAGTCCAAAGTGTTTTTGTACTTCAAACAGTTTTTTCTTATGGTTGAAAATGTATCCAATTGTACTGTGGGCACCCTCCGTTCGGGGGGGGAGTACATGTCTAAAGAGTTTGATGCATTTATGGCTAGTCGTGGGATAAAACACCAATGTACAGTGCCATATAACCCTCAGCAAAATGGTGTTGCTGAGAGGAAAAACAGGTCACTTATGGAGATGGCACGATGTATGGTCAAGAGCCAAGCTTTGCCACATGCGTTTTGGCTTGAGGCTGTCATGTGTGCTGCATATGTACTCAACAGGTGTCCCATTAAGGCCTTGCAGTCTGTTACTCCATACGAAGCTTGGCATGGTAGGAAGCCTTCTATTGGTCACTTGCGTGTCTTTGGTTGCTTGGCCTATGCTTTAGTGCCTGTGCAACAACGTAGAAAATTGGATGATAAGGCTGTCAAATGCATTTTTGTTGGTTACAGTGCTGAGAGCAAGGGTTACAGATCGTATCATCCGCAGTCAAAGCGCCTCTTGATTAGTCGAGATGTTGTTTTTGTGGAAGATGCTGTGCAGCCTTTGTTATCATGTACCAAAGAGACAGGTGTGAGCTCACGGGATGTATTTGATACGTTGTTGCCTCTGTTTACAGGTGGGAATTCAAATGTAATGAGGCAAATATTCAACCTATGTAGATTTCAAATGACATCATAGATCAGCCTATTTCTGATGCAGATTTACAGGATGTAATTTATGAGGATAGGGCTGAAAATAAGTAGGCTAGAGGTATGCCTAAATGGCTGGTGCAAACCTTGTGTGATAGTAAAATTGATGCACCTATTTCTAGTCGTACTCGTTTAGGTTTTTAGCATGCCTCTTATGCATCAGATTGTTATGCATTGGCTGTGTCTGGTATGTGTGAAGAGGAAGAACCTCTTTTATTTGATGAGGCACAAAAATCAAAAAATTGGTTGGCTGTAATGCAAAGTGAATATGATGCTATAATGAAGAATGGTACATGGTCTTTGTGTGATTTGCCTATTGGTAAAAAGGTCATTAGATGTAAGTGGGTTTTTAAGTTGAAACAAAAGCCAGATGGCAGTGTTGATCGCTATAAGACTAGACTTGTTGCAAAGGGTTATGCTCAAGAAAAGGGCATTGATTTTGATGAGACCTTTGCTCCCACTTGTCGTATGACTACTATTCATAGCATTTGTGCATTGGTAGCTCATAATGGTTGGAATGTACAGTTGGACATAAAGACTGCGTTCTTGAATGGAGATTTGCATGAGGAGGTGTATGTATCGCAGCCTCGTGGTTTTGTTCAAAGAGGGTAGGAAAACAAAGTGTGCAGGTTGAAAAAGGCTTTGTATGGTGTAAAGCAAGCTCCACGAGCTTGGTATGAAAAGATACATGCATATTTGACTGCACATGGTTTTCAGAATAGTCCAACAGAAAGCACTTTGTATGTTAAATGTGTGGATGATGTACATCTAATCATTGCTCTCTATGTCGATGACATGCTGCTCACAAGACCAAATGAGAGTCATATTGCTGATTTTAAGGCTGATTTGAATGCCTCTTTTGAGATGTCAGATTTGGGGAATTTGCATCATTATTTGGGAATACAATTTAAGCAGTGTGATGGAGGTATTGCTTTGTGTCAGACAAAGTATATTGAGATATTGTTGCAAAGATTTGGCCTTGAAGACAAAGTATATTGAGACAAAGTATATTGAGACATTGTTGCAGAGATTTGGCCTTGAAGACTGCAAGCCTACTGCTACTCCAATGGAGACAGGTCTGAAGTTGAGTCTTCATGATGCTGGAGATCACTTTGATGTCACACTCTATCAGACAGCTGTTGGTTGCCTCATTTATGTATGCATTACGAGGCCGGACATTCAGTTTGCAGTCTCACAGGTGAGCAGGTTTATGCATAGCCCAGGGTCTCACCATCATTGCAAGGCAGTTAAACGCATCTTTCACTACTTGAGTGGCACCATACATCTTGGGTTGTTTTATCCCAAGGGGGGATCGTTGCCGCCAAATTTACATGCTTTTCGTGGGCTGGTTGCTATGACACAAGAGTGTCCACAAGTGGTTTTTGTTTCATGCTCGGTAGCTCATGCATATATTAGTTGAGCAAAAAGCAACCTAGTGTGGCCACTTCTAGTTGTGAAGCTGAGTACAGGGCAGCTTTCATAGCTACAGTTGAGTGTGTGTGGCTCAGACGGCTTATGGCTGACTTGGGTGTGTTGGACAGGAGTCTGCCACCTCTATCTACACTGACAGTCAGAGCGCATCGGCAATTTTTACGAGAAACCCAGTTTTTCATGCTCGCACAAAGCACATTGAGGTGCATTATCACTATGTCAGGGAGAGACTCTCAGTAGGAGAGATCAGCTTGGCATATGTGCCAACACAGGACAACTTCGCCGATCTTTTCACAAAGGCACTTCCTCGCGTGATGAGAAGTTTGAAGCTTTCCGCAAAGCTTTGGGCTTGCTTGTGGACTGATCTACTTCGGGCATGGCACTTCCCTATACATGAGTGCCAGCTCTCGTTCACACCATCACTCCCAGGGGAGATTTATTGCCATATAGGCAGTGATGTGTGTGAACACACTTAGGACCGCTGGGGTACTTTTTTCCTCCTTAGAAGGTTTTTTCCCCCGGCTTGTATATACGCCCATCCTTCTAGGGCTAACTAATCTTTTGTACATTGACACAATCTAATACACTGTGTGTTGTGTGCATTCTTGCTTCTTCTTCTCCAAGCTTTGTGTGCTTTCTTGCAATCCTAATTCCAACACGCATATCACCGATGATCTCACCAACCATGCCAGTGGTGTAAGTGTGGGGCCTATCCCCCAGGTGGGTCATCAGTGTCCACCGCCTCACTAGATGAGCTCGATATCTCATTACTCCCCCTCGAGCTCAACTCCATCTCATGTACACCAAGCAAAGCCCTGAATCGGCGGAGCTTCTTTGTACCCAACGCTTTGGTGAAGATGTCAGCGACTTGATCCTGTGTGCTGACATAAACAAGGTCAATGTCTCCTACCAAAACCTTCTCTCTGACAAAATGGTAGTGGATCTCTATATGCTTCATGTGCGAGCATGAAAAACTGGGTTCCTGGCCAACTGTATACTGCTAATGTTGTCACAGTAAATGACAACTTGTCTACCGCTGATAGCAAATCTATAAGTAGCTTTCTCAACCAAGCTACCTCACATGTTGCCATAGCAGAAACTCTGTACTCGGCCTCTGTATTGAATAGAGCAACCGTAGGCTGCTCTCGGGGGGTGCACTATATGGAAGCCAATCCTACGACGTGCGTTCAAGGGGTATTTAAAAAACCCCTTATCTGTGAATTTTGATCTGATAAAACTACCCCTTTTTCTTTATAGACTTACGGGTTTTTTTCCAAAGTACAATTAAAATACCCCTCTTGTAATTGTATTTCTGTAAATTTACCCAATATTTTGGATTAAAAAAACCCCACCTAATGATCGCACGTGGTAGACTTACATTTTTTGAGGTGCACCCCCCGAGAGGCTGCTTCTTGCTGCTCCAAGTCACAGCAGCACTCCCCAAAGAAAACATGAAGCCACTAGTAGATCTTCTATCTGAGATACTACCAGCCCAATCAGCATCTGTGTACCCATGTACACATCTCTGTCCTAGTTTCATAAAATAGTCTACAATGCAAAGTAGACCTCACATACCGTAGTATGCATCACAATGCTTTCAAATCTGGCCTGGTGATCGTCATGTAGATCAAGCTTCCTACTATGCGCCTATACATAGTAGGATCCTCCAAAATCTCTCCTAAATCTGCACTCAACTTGCCATTCTGATCCAATGGCATTGAGATAGGCCTACAGCCTGTCATACCATACTTGCATAGCATGTCCAAGCCATACTGTCTCTGCAGTAATCCAATACGATGTGGTGACCTAATCACCTCAATGCCCAAGAAATATCTGAGCTCCCCTAGATCCTTCATCTCAAACTTCTGTCTAAGCAAGATCTCTGCATCATGGTCTCCCGTAATGATCAGGTCATCTACATAGATGACAACAAGCACAACCCCTCTATCACTGTGTCTCACATATAGCGAGAAATTTGCATTTTTGCTACATGAAAGCCAATAGTGACAAGATATTCAAAAATCTTGTCAGACCATGCTCTTGGTGCTTGTTTTAAGCCATACAAGGCTTTCTTCAACCTGTAAACATGCTCGGGGTGACTCACATCCTCATAACCAGGTGGCTGTAACATATACACCTCTTCCTGCATATCCCCATGCAAGAATGCATTCTTTACATCCATCTGATGTAAAGACCATTGCTTTGATGCAGCCACTGCTATCACAACTCTCACTATTGCCATCTTGCAACTGGGCTGAAAGTTTCCTCATAATCAATGCCATGTCTGCGCATATCCTTTGGCTACCAATCTAGCCTTGTACCTGTTTATGCTTCCATGACTGTTATGTTTTACTTTGTGTACACCCACTTGCATCCAATGGCTTTCTTGCATCCAATGGCTTTCTTGCCTTCAAGCAATTGCACTAAATCCCAAGTCTCATTTTCATATAGTGCATCCATCTCCTCATCCTCCATAGCTTTCTCCCAACACACATTTCCAACAGCCTCATCAATGCATGTGTGCTCTACAACCTGGACAACTTTGCCATGTATGCATAGTGATGTGCCACATAACCATCATAGGTAAACCTTTGCACAGGATTCTTCATTCTCCCAGCTTTGCATTCATGGCTTCCATAGCCTTCTTTACACCATGTGTTCTCATAGCCGGTATCCAAGCTCCTCATCAAGGCTCATCTCTGAGCCACTAGACTCTCCACCATCAACATGAGAATGCCCTGCAGAAATGTCAAGCATACTAAGGGGCTTAACCACTTTCTCTTTGCCTTTATGTGATGTACTAATCACATTTGCAAGACTGGTATTATGATGTAGCCTGCCACTCCATGGTCTATCAACTAAACCACTAGAGGAGGACTCTCCTTGTCCACTCAAAGACTGTGATTGCTGACTTGCATTCTGTGCAACCACATTTCCACTCACATCAGCCCCTATAGCTTCTTTTTCAGCAGCATATTAGCTACTCATCTCATCAAAAACAACATCCCTACTTACCCTCAACTCACGTGTAGCAGGGCTATAACACCTGTATCCCTGCTTACCCTCAACTCACGTGTAGCAGGGCTATAACACCTGTATCCCTGCTTACCCTCAACTCACGTGTAGCAGGGTTATAACACCTGTATCCCTTTTGCTCAAGGGAATATCCAATAAACACACATTTTTTAACTTTTGGATCCAGCTTAGTTCTCAGCTCATCTAGCACATGCACATATGCAATGCATCCAAAGACTTTCAGATGAGACAAATCAGGTTTTCTACCAGTAAACCTCTCCTCTAGAGTTACATCATGTATGGCTACAGTTGGAGTTCTGTTCATGATGTAAACTGCTATAAAAACAGCCTCAGCCCAATAGCTATGCGGCATATTCTTCTCTTCCATCAATGCTCGTGCAATCTCAGCAATGTGCCTGTTTTTTCGCTCAACAACTCCATTTCGCAGAGTGTATCTACATGTAAACTGTCTCCGAATACCATTCTTCTTCAAAAATTCAAAGAACTCATTGGAGAAGTACTCTCCCCCTCCATCTGACCTTAGGCACTTTACATATTTCCCTGTTAGCTTTTCAACCATAACTCTGAAATTCTGAAAGTGAGTGAACACCTCACCCTTCTCCTTCATGAAGTATACCCACACTTTCCTTGTGTGGTCATCAATAAATGTCACATAATATCTGTAGCCTCCCATAGACATGGTCTTCGTAGGACCCCATACATATGAATGCACAACATCTAGTGCATTTCTGCTCACATATCTGTTACGTGGAAATACATGCTTTGTTTGTTTTCCAAATTGGCATGCTTCATATACTTTCTACATACCTTCAACTTTAAACTTTGGCAGCCCTATCAAAATTCCTTTAGTCTACATAGACTTCATTCTCTGCACATTCACATGTCCAATTCTTTTATGCCAAATGTCTATGTCTATAACAATTCCTGAACCATTTGCAAACATCGCAGCACTCACTTTAGGCATGTTTACATTCAACATAAACATTCTGCCCACTCTTTTGCCTTTTGCAACCAACCTGCACTTGTCTTTAAAGTCTTCAACACATAACAACCATCAGGGTTAAAACAAACCTACAAACCCTGCTCAATCATCTGGCCAACTTAAACCAGATTCTTTGCTATGTTCAGAACATGAAGTACATCTGCAAGGTACTTCACTTTACCATCCTGCATAGAAAATGGCACATCTCTAACATGGGCAATTGGATGAGCAGTGTCATCCCCTGTTTCCACAAAACCTGGTCTTTCAAGGTTTTTCATCTCCTTGAACCACTCCCCATGACTTGTCATGTGGTTCGAAGCACCTGAATCAATGTACCATACATCATCTTTATGTGCTGCTTCAACATTTTCAGACATGGCATTAACAACATGTTGCATAACAAACAACCTTTCATTATGCTCATTGTTTCTGCTCGAGGATGCATAGTTATTTTGCTGCAATTTTTCATTTTACATGTCAACCTGATTCTTATAACAATCTGCCAGGCTTACCCTAATAAAAGCATCCACGTGTATCATTATATTGCCTTTGCCAATTTCCACGACCTCTTTGACTCCCCTGTCTCTAAATTGGCCTCTTCCACCTGCGTGTTGTTGTTGGAAAATCTGGGACTGTTATTGTTGCTGCTGTTGGCCATAATTCTGATTACTTGATCGGCCACCTCCTTAACGGCGTCCACGGCCTCCTCTACCTAGTTCTCTTCCTGAACTTGTGTAGAAGGCGTGTTGCTCTGAACTATTTTTGTTTTTTGAAGACTGTTGGTCTTCACCCAAGCTCTTCTCTTCTATGATCAACATAGATACCAAATCTGTAAAATTGGGAATGTTTTCCCGAGTCTAAATAGACATCTTGAACCCCTTGTATTGTGGCCCGAGACCACGTAGATAGACTTTCACCTTGTCATCATCATCTACTGAAATGCCAATAGATGCAAGGGAGTCCACAATACCCTTGATCTTCAATGCATAGTCATTCACAGACATACTCTTTTTCTCCACAGTATGAAGCTCATTTTTCAACTGTATCTTTCGTGCCTTCGTATTCATTTCATAGAGTTTTACCAAGGTGT
Source organism: Cibotium barometz (assembly GCF_041138505.1). Taxonomy (NCBI): domain Eukaryota; kingdom Viridiplantae; phylum Streptophyta; class Polypodiopsida; order Cyatheales; family Cibotiaceae; genus Cibotium; species Cibotium barometz. Next base: position 25,541,518 of record NC_141061.1, read on the forward strand.
CCCACGCCTCCTTGGGGGACTTGGCATCCTATATGTGCCCAATCATGGTGTCCTGTATACTGATAGAGGGCCAATACATAACTTTTCTAACTCCTTGGTTCCAGTCCTTGAACTCTTTCACATCTGCAGCAGTCGGATTGATCTCCGGTATCTCTGGTGTCTCTTCATGCTGCTCACCTTCTATATAGTCCCAGTAACCCTTTCCCATCAGGAAATTTGTCAGCTTGAACCTCCAAGCATGGAAGTTGTTCTTATCAAGCTTCTCAGCAACAATCTGGTTTATGCCATCATTTGACATCTTGCCAGACACACAAATTTACCAGAAACAGCACTCTGGTTTGTACTGCTGTATTTTCTGCGGCGGTATTGTACTACACTCAAATGTCACAACTAGTGACATTTGAGTGGTACTGTACTACACTCAAATGTCACAACCAGTGACCTCAATATGCATACATACACCCAATGATAACTGTTGACCTCCTTGCAGCACACACAATGTTTGCACAACCAATCTGTCTTCTTGCAGTTCTTAAAATAGAGTTCTCCAGAGAATCGATGACTTACTCGCAGTGCTCAAAATCGCTTGCTTTCTGAAAAACGGAGGTCCTATCATCGCGCCCGAAACGCAATTTCGGCCTGAAAAATAAAATCCGATAGGATAGTATAGTTGACCTATATAGCTTTACTCCCACGAAGAAAGCTCCTCAATCAGAGATCGTTTGCCGGTGCCTCCTGTAGAGCTCCCGACAAGGGTGTAGTCACCAACACAAATAGGGAAGAGTAGTTGAAGCTCTTACCCTCGTACCGCTTCCTGTGCTTCTCTTACTTGCAACTGAGCCCTTAGCATGAACTAGGCTCTGATACCATGAAAAGATGCAGGGGAGAAGAGAGCTTGAGCTCTTGCAAGCACACACACTGTAAGATTCCTCCCCAGCCTCTCAGGATGTCCAGTATCTTCCCCTGTAGTCAAATCCCTCTTTAGAAATATAAAAGATCTTGTTTCTACCAGTTTTGGCCTAGAGAGAGAAAATCTTCTAGAGAGTGGTAATTCAGTTTTTAAATATTTTTGGATGGAAAAATATCTCATCTTATTAAAATAAGTTTCCCTGAAACAGAAGTTCAAAAAGATTTTCAGAAGGTGCATTAGAAATTAAGTATAATCTATTCAAGAGGCATTATCCTAGGGGTCAAGATTTTTTCGAAATTTTAAATTAAGGTTCCTATGGACCAATAAGATTCATCCAAATTTAGGGAGGAGATAAATGGAGAAATAAAAGAAAAATCTCCCAAAAATGAGTAAATACTTACATAAGATGAAGAGTTGACTAAGAACAAGGTTAATAGTTAAAAAAGAGAGATATTTAGAAGAAATGATGCATTTTTGACACCTCAGTATGGGGGAATTCCCCTCATGAAGGAGGCGCCTATTTCACATGTGGGGGAGAGTTTTAAACTCCCAAAGATATTTTTATCTCTCCTCTCTCCTGTTTCAACTAGATCCAATAAGTGAGCTAAACTGACCTAAAAATGGTCAAAAATTGACCAAACTGATCTGGAAAATTCTAGAATCAGTTTTCTTGGTTAGAGGCTCACTTTTTCCTATAAATAGAAGTCTCCCCCTTTGTTGAAGCTTAATATTGTTTTTTTCATTGTTACCCTGCTTCTCCCAAGAGCCAAAAACTGTGAATTTACTCATAATTGATTAGTTTTTGACCTTCCCTCTTCTAAAGATTGGTGGCCACTCTTGTTTCAAACAAGAGTAGATCCCTCAAACCATCAAGCCAAAGGAAAGCTCTCAAATTCTCCTTGTAAGTTGGAGGTTCTTCTCTTTTCTATTTCATTTTATGGTTTTTATGATTTTTGTCTTCTCTAAAATGATTATAATGTTATGCCTCATTGAAAAAAGGCATTCCCCTCTCTTCTTTAGTAAATCCAACCATTCTTTATCCTAGATGAATGATTAATGGATAAAATCAAGTTTTTCATAATGTTTCGCTTTGATAAGTAGAAAATGTTTACATTAGAATGATTTAAATACTCTTGGTGAACTTCTAATTAATTTTAGAGAATAAAAAATTAAAAAATGGTCATCCATACAAAGGAGGTTATGGCGAAATTTTCTAAAATTATGAAAAATAAGTTTTAAATTTTTTTAATTCAAAAAGAGTAATTCCCATCGTATATGTATTCTTAAAGTGTTAATTTTCATCCTAGGTATAAGAAAATGCATACTAAAAATTTTTTATTAAAAAAGCGTTACTTTCTTTATAATTAAATTTCATGCATAGAAGGAAGTATATTGAAATTGTTATTTTGATTATAAAAGTGTGATTTTCATCATAAATAATTTTTATGCATAAATAGATGCATAAAAGAAATTCTTTTATATTAAAAGAGTGTTTTTCATCATAAATGATTTGTATGCATAAAAGATATTTTTTTATATTAAAAGTGTGATTTTCATCATAAATGATTTTTATGCATAAAAGAAATTCTTTTATATTAAAAGAGTGATTTTTATCATAAATGATTTGTATGCATAAACATATGCATAAAAGATATTTTTTTAATATTAAAGTGTGATTTTCATCATAAATGGATTTTATGCATAAATTAGATGCATAAGAGAAATTCTTTTATTCTAAAAGTGTAATTCCTACTAAATTGGATTTATGAATGGAAAGATGCATAAAGAATTTATTTTAATCCAAAAGTGTTATTCTCATCAATTTTGATTGTATGCATAAATAGATGCATAAAGAATTTTTTTAACTTCAAAAGAGTTATTTTCATCAATTTTGATTTTATGCATAGAAAGATGCATAAAGAAATCTATTTTTATTTCAAAAGAGTTATTTTCATCAATTTTGATTTTATGCATAAATAGATGCATAAAGAATTTTATTTTTATTCCAAAAGAGTTATTCTTATCAATTTTGATTTTATGCATAAAGAATTTTATTTTTAATTCAAAAGAGTTATTTTCATCAATTTTGATTTTATGCATAAATAGATGCATAAATAGATGCATAAAGAATTTTATTTTTATTCCAAAAGGGTTATTCTTATCAATTTTGATTTTATGCATAGAAAGATGCATAAAGAATTTTATTTTTGATTCAAAAGAGTTATTTTCATCAATTTTGATTTTATGCATAAATAGATGCATAAAGAATTTTACTTTTAATCCAAAAGAGTTATTCTTATCAATTTTCATTTTATGCATAGAAAGATGCATAAAAGAATTATTTTACTTTGAAAGTATTATTTTCATTGAAATTGAAATTATGCATAGATAGATACATAAAAGATTTATTTTTTTATTTTGAAAGTGTTATTCTCATTAAAATGGAATTTATGCATAGTAAAATGCATAAAAGGTTTAATTTTAATTCGAAAGTGTTATTTTCCTTAAAATTGAATTTATGCCTGAATAGATGCATAAAAGGATTTTTATAAAAGTGTTATTCCTACTAAAGTTGTCTTTATGCCTAATTAGATGCGTAAAGAAGCTTTATATCAAAAAATATAATTCTCTTACATTCTATAAATAGATGTGATGAGATGTAATAGGAATCAGATAGATGTAAATGGATGGATGGAAGTGATATGAATTAGATAAATGAAAATGAATGAATGACGGCATATGAATGCGGATGTGGAAGTGGATGTATGAATGTAGATGTGGATGTGTGAATGTAGATGTGGATGTGGATGTGGATGTATGGATGTGGATATGGATGTGTATGTATGAATGCGGATGTGGAAGTGGATGTATGAATGTGGATGTGAAAATGGATGTGTGGATGTATGAATGTAGATATGGATGTGGATGTATGAATGTGAATGAGGATACGGATGTATGAATGAGAATGGGGATGTGGATGTATAAATATGGATGTGGATATGGATGTGGATATGAAGGTGGATGTGGATATGGATGTGATGTGAAAATGGATGTATGGATGTGGATGTGGATGTGGAAATGGATGTATGGATGTGAATGTGGATGTGGATGTGGATGTACGAATGTGGATGTGGATGTGGATGTACGAATGTGGATGTACGAATATGGATGTGGATGTATGGATGTGGATGTGGATGTACGAATGTGGATGTGTATGTGGAATAATGAATGCGAATGTGTATGTGAAATGATGTGACGTCGATATGAGTGAATGGATGAGATGTCGATATGAGTGAATGGATGAGATGTGAGTGAATGGATGAGATGTGATGACATGTGAATTGGGATGTGAATAAATGATATGTGATGTGAATGAATTTGATGTGATGAGATGGAAAATGATGTGATTGGATGAGAATGAGTACACATATGAATGGGATGTGGAATAAGTAATGTGGATTAATGAGGGATAATGTGGAAAGACGAGAGTTCATTATAGAAACTGTTTTTGTGACCTGTTTGTAAATGACTGTTTTATGTCAAGAATGTTGGGGAAGCATTTTGACCGTCTTGTGATTAAGGTCGTGGAGACCTATTTGATAAAGTTGCAACTGCTGAGGACAGAGAGTCAATGGAGGACGTCTCGCATAGCAAGGTCAGCCGAGGTCTTGACCAGCCTCGGTTTGATTAAAATGGTGAGCTTCCGGTATAGTGGATGAGGGACCAAGGAAGCGGCCTATGATTGAAGCGCTAGGTGACCTGCGAAGGATCCTAAAGGGTGCTGACCATACGGTGCTCGGGCTCTGGGTCACCGAAGATACCCACACGTGCGTCATGGAAGATATTGGAACAAGGAGTAAGAGTTGTTTTCTGAAACCAAGTATGGATCTAGTTGATTGACCTTGCTGGTCCTAAACTCATGAGTCCATAGCTCTATTATATGGATCTGTTGGTTGATCTTGCTGATCTTCAACGAGGATTCCATCTTGATTTTTATAAGTGATTATCTACCGGGTACTATGAGCTAGGAACTATAGAAAAGGCCCCTGAATGAACAGGTGGTGAGCATTCTGGTTGCGAATGATGCAATAGATACTACGATGAAGGAATGATTGGAAATTAAGATTCAACCGGATACTTGAAAGTTTATGATCAGTAACACTATGATTTCATTAAATGACTGAATTAAATACATTTGAATCTAAGAAAAAGGCAATTTCATATTGGGTGTGTAAGTGGTATGACTGGAGTTAAATTTGCTTGAAAATCCGGCTAGGGGGCATGGGAACTCTTTTCCCTGGTACCCAGGACAAAACCTAACCAAATTCCTAATTGGATCCCATCACTACAGTGGTTGGGCAGTTGGCTAACCCATGGGACTGTAGGCTGGACTGATGGATCCGTAAATCAAGACTCAATTTCTGCTTAGTTCGATAGATGAAGTAAATCCCGGACAAAAATTGTTCTATGGAAAAGAATCAATGGCTGTGCCTCTCAAAATGAGGAAAAAATCGTTGGTCTCTATGATCCGAGTATAGTCTTTTTCCCTGATCTGACTATGGGACTTACGGGTTTGATCAGATGAGCTCAGTTAGTTAAGGCTTTTGACTACGTTAGGGAAAAGTTATCCTGGTGGAATCGCCCTTGCTTTCCGGGCAAAGGAAGTTTTTTTGTGTTCGGTTTTAGAAAAACCGATGGATTAGTCTCTTGTCCGGATATCCGTGTGGGCGAGCCCCCGAGTGTGGGACCCTGCCCCACGCAAGAAGTGCTACTTCCACTGCTAGCACCCCTAAAATTGTTGTGCAATGGGGACAGGGATCTTACACACACACTCACAAAACCCTAAAAGAGACCACACACAAGGTGAGAGGCTGAAAATCTTCTTCTTCTTTACTCAACACTCAACACACCATATACAAAGATAAGAGTATGAAAGGTACTCAACCAAATACATACTAGGGTTCTCTATAGTGTGAACCCAACTAAATGAGCTGGCACTATAACTATGCTAGTCTCTAGAATGGCTGTCACATAGCCTATCATCCCACTGGCTGCATATCACCCATGATCTCACCAACCATGCCAGTGGTATAAGTGTGGGGCCTATCCCCCAGGCGGGTCATCAGTGTCCGCCTCCTCACTAGATGAGCTCGATATCTCAACATATCCTCTAATCCACACACTTGGTAATAAACTTACATCCATCTGGGTACTAGTCGTTTGTAAGAAACCGTTACCAAGTTGTTACAAAGCAAGAAAGCTTAACCCATAATAGTTTGTTACAAAATGGGATAATCTGGGCGGCAGTGACCTAGGGGCAGCCAAACGAGCTGGTTGCCAACACCTAGTCATGGTGGATGCTACGTCAACAGTGAATCCCACTGTTCCTGCTGTTGATTTATTTTTTTTAAAAAAAAATTCGACTCCAGACCATGTTGTCTAGACTACTACGGCATATTCCATCCTCCTCCTTCTAGTTTAAGCTATGCAGAAGCTCCCCCTGAAACAAACTTTATTGGTCGGTCTTGGCCATATATGGGCTCATAAGCTCTTTTCTTGCTACTCACCTAGGCATGTTTGAGCCCTGTCCTTTCACCAGCTTGTCTAAATTTCATGTCTATGGGTTGCACTTTGCTCTAGCCCACTTCATAGCATCCACTGCCATGTTGGCCACAAAGGCATGGGGCTCTATTACTTTCGAAGAGATAACATCTTCTTCAAAAACAATTTGATCCAGTCCTCTTGGCCCTCTTCTACCACCTTGGCTCCATTTCCACCCATAGGGTGGTCTTCTAGATGGTTTTAATCTTGGCACTCGCTTCTCTTTGTCTGCTCCATTGGTGAGGGGCACTAGCAATGTTGCTCTTTGAATGAGCCATTACATCCTCACCCGGATTCGTGAGTCATAATCGCCCATTGCTTCCCCGTATGGCTCCGAATCTAAGGGAAGGGCTTCAGCCTTGTCTTGCTACTGCTACTTGGGAACTACCTTGGCCTTGTCCTGCCACCTTTGGCACTTTCAATTGGTTCATAAATTTGGCAATGTTATCTCAGTTAGAAGGCCTCATGACACTAACCTATTGTGCCAATTGCACCAAATTCTGCATGCATTTAAGAGCAGTTTCCTTCCAGGAACTTAGGCTCTTCTCGCCTAGTTCCCCCTGCAGCTTTCGTTACATATCTTCCAGCACCCTCTTCTCTCTTTTGGTCTAGCTTTGGAAGTCCTGAAGCATATTTTCTTTGGATTGTATTTCCTCAGCATGGGCTTTCTTCATTGCATCCATCTACTCGACCTTCTTCCAGATGTCTACATTTGCTGTTATCATCAATGTGATGTTTAGCTCGTTTAAACCCATCTTTCCACCCTTGTGGGTATAGCTTCTACTACTTCCTTCTTCAACACCTTGATGATCTTGCCATCCTGGTTTTGTTGTTCTTTATATTCTTTGATGAGTGCTTCTAGTTTTTCTATCTGGACCCGTGGAGCTGCCCCATTGTTTGCTTTCTCTTTCAGCTTCTTTGTGGCCACCCGTGCATACTCCTTTAGTTAATTTGCAAGGATGAGATCAATTGTGCAAATGATGAGATCAATTGCAGAGCTATTCCACACTACAATCTCCTTACCTTTCATGTTCGGTTTAGCAAAAGGCTTCTTCCCCTCTCCTTTCATGATGGCGAACCTCTTTTTCCAAGTCTCCACTTCGTGACATAGCTACTAATCTTCCTTGAGCAACTCCTTGTCTCTGTTGGTGCCTCCTCTGCTCCGCTTCTTGCTTCTTTTTCCACTTTGTCTAGTGGCTAGTGCCTCTAGTGCCTTTACTGGTTTTGGGCTTGAGGTCGGAGTCGAATTCGAATGTCCAGATCCTCCATCCGGATTTTTGTCTCCTGATTTGTGGGGAGCTATTTGTTTGCAGGAAGGTGTGGGTGCTTGCAATACTGCTTTCAGATTTTCCAAATAATCTCCCCACACCTCCTTAAGGTTATCTATTGTGTGACCCTCCCACTTCTCCATCCTTTCCAGCTCGTAGACTTTCAGATACTCCTTCACATCCAGTAACTGCAAGCCTTACCTCTGCCTTTACCAAATCTTTTTTATCTTGGCGGCCCTGTTTTGGACATCCCTTAATGATCTTGAGGTGCTCTTCGTGGATCAAGGCAACTTTTCCTTCCATTCTTGCTTGCTTTCCTATGGCTTGATTTAACTCATCTTGCATTTGCAGTGTTTCCTCATTCTTCCTAGCCATATTTTCCTTCATCTCCTCCACCTCCTTCTTCATTCCTTTGAGGCATGTTGGAGATCCTTAATTTTCCTTTGCATGTCATCTAGTTGGCCCTCTTCTTCCCTTCTTCTATGCAGCTCTTCCTGTAGAGGTTCCTATTGGTTCATTATGCTCTGCAAAGCTGCATCTTTCTCTTTGAAGATCAATTGTAGTTTTGTTATTTCATTCATCCCATTATTCATGTATCTTTGTAGATAATTTAGGGCTCCCTGCACCCATTCCATCTCAATCGTGTCTGGAAAGCTTGCCTGAGCTACCACCATTTGCATTACGGAGAGTTCTGGCCGTGGATGATATGTCTCTAGCTATAGAGTTGCAGCGGACGTGGCATCCTATTTTGCTGCTCCAGCCTCTGGGACAACACGGACTTGCCCAGCTCAGCTAGGGCCTCCTTCAATTACCAGCCACTAGGCACTTCCATTCCTCTAACGGAATCCTCCTTAGACGTCCTTACCTTCTTGCTTGCTGATCTTTTTACCCCCAAGTCAAACACTCTCTTTTTCCTTGTCCTAAGGCGGCATGTTCTTGAGACTATCTAGAGACTAATTCAAATGTACCCAATGGGACAAGCCAACGCTGGCGCATTGAGCTGCTAGTTTTCTCAAGCTTTGGGAGTTAGTGTGATGACACACAGGTCAGCTCCTAGTTCCTTCATGATTTCGGATAGGAGCTCACTTCCAGACAAGCAATGCAATTAACACAGAATGGACACATAATAGATAGAACTATATGCAATGCATAATAGAGACAAGTTAGAGGCCAACCCATGAGACATTCTTCAATATTAGCTTGGACTCTTAACAGTATAATACACTGGCAAAACTCAAAACACTAGCAAAACTCATCTCATGAACTCCTAAGCTCAACTATCCATGCAGTTGACTATCCTCTAATCCACACACTCAAGAATAATCCCCTTTTCTGCTTACATCCATTTGGTAATACTCATTTTCAAGAAACTGTTACCAAGTTGTTACAAAGCAAGATAGCTTAACCTATAATAGTTTGTTATAAAACGAGACAATCTGGGTGGCAACTTGGGTGGTGGCCAAACGGATTGGTTGGCTACTGCCAACACTGGCTCAACTTAGAGTTTCTTCCTCTTTTGTCACAATGTCCAATAGAGTTTGACAGGCTGCACAAACTTGTGTATTGGTATGTCAACAAAATGCTGTAAACATACCTCCTCAAGTTACATCTTGTTTATGGACCATTGACCATTGTGTTGCTTTACATGCACTTTGGATTACCTTGCCTTGAAGAGAGGGATGTAATCCTTTGAAGAAATCTTTTGAGGAACAACCTTTATCAAGCAATGGTTTGCCATTTTTGAAGCTTTCTTTGGTTATTGGTTTTTAGGGATTTCTACACATTCCATAAAATGTCCTTCTCTTTCACACACACACACACACATTTTTTTGTGAAAACACTATTTTATCTTATATTCGAGAAACCTTAAATTGAGAGGCTCTCATTAAAGTACATCTAAAGATAGTGTAGAAATACTTCATAGTTTTATTAATCAATCTACTACAACTCAAAACTATCATGCAATGATTGACTGACTTAATAATCTACAGAAGTATACGTACTTGTTGATCCATGCATATTAGTTTGATGCTTTTACTTGCACTATGTCCATAGACTTCTCTATGACAACTTCATAGCATTTCCCTTTGTGGATGATTTTATATTTTGGCATGACTACGCATGATGTATCTTTGCCTCATAAGAAATTGCTTAGAGTTAATTTGACATATCAACAATTTAAATTTTTGGTGGAGGCTGAATTCGGCTTGTAAAGAATCAGTGCCTTCTACTATTTGGCAATACGATTTGTGTAGGGTTTAGTTCAATAGGTAACACTGGGTTTTTGCCGATCACGATAGGTTGTTCCATGTGGACAAGAATCTCTACATGCATGGGGTTTGTATGTGACAAGGCTACATCGAGTGTGGCCTTGGAGTTAACATCAACTCCTTCATCACCAATTTGATACGGTGCATGGGTTAAGAACTATCATAAATTGATCAATGTGATAAGTCATGTAGTCTTTCATTGGGCTACATCTGATGTGGAGATACTTGAATATAGTCGTCCATTGTTTCTCCCTCCTCTTGTTTGATGTTATAGATTTATGCGATGGGGCTCCACTGGGTGAGCCAAACCCCTGAACTAATTGGTCATGCAGTCAATCAAGCTAATTGGCTAGTCTTGCATTCGTTGTTTGAGCAAGGTTCTCTCTCCCAAAGTTCTATAGTCCTTTCATTGATCTAAGATCAAAGGAGGTGTCACTACTTGAGAGTCTTAGGCCTTGCACCATGCTGAACCAAGTCCCTAAAGAAGGTCCCAAGCTAAGGGTAGGCTTGGCAGGAACCTAGTTGGGGGTGGGCTTGGTAGGAACCTAGTTGGGGGTGGAAGCACTTTCCTCTAAATCCATCTCTAAAACTTTCCCATATCATAATTGTATGTCATTTCATGCTGTTTAGGGCTATGGAGATATCCCATAAATGTTTTGATTTTTTAATTTTATTATTATTATTATAAAGTGTTGCCCAAGTTTATCCAAAGTTGATTTTAGGTATCTCTAGACAATACTATGGCAAGAAATGGTGCACTTTTTTCGAGCACTTTAGGTGTTACTTCCTATAGTTGAGGTTCCCTTAACTATGTAAATTTGTAAATTTTTTGGGGTCATATACAAGTTACGTCAAAATGATCGTAAAATAGGCCTAAAACAAATATCTAGCAAGTCTCTACATGCACTTTTTTAATAAATTCTATAGTTTTTGCTGCCAAGTGGGAACTATTTCTTTTTTCTTTTTAATTTATTATTTACTATTTATCTATTTTCATTTTCATTTTCAATGTTCTCTTTTGGACTTCGGGCCTGGATAGTTTGACTATTTCTAGAGTGTAGCCACGTGCATTTATTACGTTACCTAACCCAAGGGACGCCTGGCATAACTAATGGACCGAATTCAATGGGATTAGTCGGTTTGACTAAGCCTAATGGAAGAAACCAAGTTTACATAGGAATTAGTAATCAAAAAATGTCTAATCCACCCACTCAAATCTGATTATTGGCAAGAGACTAACATTGGCTGTGCAGTAACAGGTCTAAACTAGGGTTTATCCTATGCCCAAATTTCCATTTTGAGGTCTAATTATGCAAATAAAATCAATTTTGAGACCCAATTACTGTTTTTTGAGAACAAAAAAGTTAACAAAATTCACAAAAAACCAAAAAAACCAAAAAAATTGTAGAAATTACAGAAATGGTAAACGAATTGAGAGATTAAGGGTAACAAGCATAAATTAACAATAGCAAAAAGCCAATATAAAGCAAAAACAAGCATAAAACAACAATATCAAAAAGCCAACATAAAGAAAAAATGAGCATAGAATACATCAACAATCCACAAACATAAATTATTTTCCTACTCTAGTCATTCCTTTTGTTAGCATAACCTCATTATTGTTTAAAACAAAAACAACACCCAAGCATTCAAGATGCAATTGGCGGCTAAGCGGTGCAACTATTCCATGGTAACGATGGGGGCACCAATTATGGTAAGCCCTTACGCTATGGGAAATGCATAGGAATCCCCCTTGTCATGGGGAGTTCACCACATCGCCCTCGAGAGCACACAATGCTAAAATTAAGAACTAATTGCACGCACACAAATGCACAAGCAAGAGTTTGGAGTTGACATAACAAAGATAGTCAGCACAATGTAATAGTGCCTGAGCACTAACAAGGGGGGCCTTTTGAGTAACAAAATGCACCCAAATGATCAACAACCAAATATTACAAAACATAGAATGGAAGAGATTTAGCCTTCCATAGCCTGATAACTTTAAGGATTGGATTCATGTCTTGGAAACCATGGACACTCTTCACAAAATCTTGAAACAAGGTTTATGGTTGCCTCTAAAATCTCCCCCTAGGTAAGGGCCTCAATATTAGCTATTAACTTTCTAATAGATCTGCACACCATTTTTCAATTGTTAATACTAACTCTTCTCTCTCTCTCTCTCTCTCTCTCTCTCTCTCTCTCTCTCTCTCTCTCTCTCTCTCTCTCTCTCTCTCTCTCTCTCTCTCTCTCTCTCTCAGTAATATAAAAAACACTCACGTGGACTTGCTGCCTCACGTTGCCATGAAATTCTACAGTTGAATTGACATCGCTTAGACTTAGTATCTACAATCAAACTCCAGTGTGCACTATAAAAGTAAATAAATAGTATAAGACGATAAATCTAGTATCTATGTTAGAATACCAAAAGTACAGTTTAGGTCACATGACACTTACTTTTCATGGTAGGCCATTACAAAGATCTAGGCTTGGTCCAAATCTACATTTCTAAACCATGGACATATATCCATGTAGGAAACCTCCTTTGAAACTAGAAGTGAGGATATAAGAGATTCCAAAATATATACCCTGCATGGAGCTTCCCATGGCAGATTTGATAAAACCAAGCTCCACAGATAATTCACATCGTATTACTTTGAGAAATAATAACAATTTAAATTAAAGTTTAGGGCATGGACATAGCAAATCTTAAAATAGTATGCATAACTCTATCATTGACCTCCTTGTGCATTCTAGATAACACGTCAATCTCCTCCATGTTGAAAGAGAATGTTGAAAGAGAAGTATTGAGGAGTGTTTCACATCGGCAACCTCACAACGAAGGAGAGGACCAAATACCTCAAATCTTCAAAATTAGAATCATGCAATTTTAGAAAGGTAGCTTCTCTCCTCGCCCTTTCAGCCTCTCTATTTTTGGCTTTGTTATTGGTCTTTTGTACGTTGTGCCGTGTGTCATGCGAATGATTGACCTTTGTCTCTTTAGTGAGACAGTAACTCTTTCCCTCAGGGGAGGGATCTCCAAGATACTTTTCATGTTTGTGTTAGTGAGGTTAACTGGCTCTAGGGTCTTGTGATATTTGAAATTAAGAAGCCGTAGCGAGTACATGTCCTTTGACATCACTATTACTCTATGTGCATGGGAAGCTAGAACGTAGCTGTCCTGAAAATGCTCAATGAGCCAATCCTCGACGGTAGCCCAAGCAACCTAGCCTCGAGACCTGCCACCGCATACCATAGTGGTTCCTTTCATAGATGGATTTGACAAGGCGCTGGAATGGGAGCTTCAGAATTACACTCTGCTTGTGCCTCTGTATCTTTCGCAGTTTATGTAAAACGGACCTATGTTGCTCGTACCTCTGAGTCCTCATTGAAGGTTGGATATATTCTTTCATGGTGTAACTTTTTGACCTATTTTAGAATCTTTCGACGAGGAGTCCCTCGCACTCCACTTTGTCTACACTATCTATAACAAAATCGGATGGATGGATGGCTCAAATAACTAACTAGGAAAAATTTGGGATAAAAATCACTAAAACGTGATATGTAGACAACCAACACATTCAAACCCATACATCACGTTGTACTGCATTAACAATCAAAGAAACTCCAACACTCAAAATAGGCTCAAATGATAAACAAGGAAAACATTTTGGATTAAATTCACTACAATGCGATAGGAATACTTCCAACACATTGAACCCCCCATATTGCATTGTATTGAATTCACAATGAAGGATACTCCAACACATAAAATCGGCTCAAATGACCAATAAGGATAAATTTTGAATAAAAATCACTACAACGTGATATACAAACAACTAACAGATTTAACCCATACATCGTGTTATACTGCATTCACAAATCAAAGGAGCTCCAACACGCAAAACAGGCTCAAATGAAAAACAAAGAAAACATTTTGGATAAAATTCGCTATAACGCGATAAGAAGACATCCCACACATTGAATCCCCCATATCGTGTTGCATTGAGTTCACAATGAAGGAAACTCCAACATGCAAAATCGGCTCAAATGATCAATAAGGACTATAACGCGATATGCAAACAACTAAAATATTCAAACCAATACATCGCGTTGTACTGCATTCACAATCAAAGAAACACCAACTAGAAAAATAGGCTCAAATGATAAACAAGGAAATAATTTTGGATTGAATTCTACAATGCAATAAGAAGACTTCCAACACATTGAAACCCCCATATTGCGTTGTATTTACTTCACAATGAAGGAAACTCTACACATATTAAACACCTATTTTACAAGTACGTGTACCAATAAATACTACATGAGATGAGAGGCTGTAAGTGCACTATCCTCATGTTGTAGTGATCATACTACAGGAAGCGCGGTGTTGGAGTGTTGTGTTTTTTGTTAGGAATATCTCAGGAGTCCACACATAAGAGGAAGAAGAAGACATGGCACAAGTTATTAAAAATTGAATTGAGAAATGAAAACTTCTCAACAGAATGTCATCCACGAAAGAATGAGATATCGTAGACAACGAAGAGAAAATCACACCATAAAAATAGATGAAAATAAGCTGCTGTTTATGAAAAGCTTGCTGCTTAATTTGATAATTAAGGGTTTAATTGAAGAGGTCCCACCTTAAGTATGTGTGACACTTCATAATGAATGGCATTAGGTGCACGTGGCATGTAATGATGATGATTGAATGCATGAGTGACACGTGTCTGTCGCCATCCACATATAAAGACCGTGGGACAATGCACGCACTCCCACATGCATTATTTATAGCGTGAGTTTCAGAAACTCTTGGCTTTTTTTTTTCCGTGCAACTATTTTCTTGCTGTTGCTTACTCCTCTGTGATGGTGCGACCTTTATTGGCAATTCTCCTAGGCGATAATCTTCCCGTTATTGATCCACCGTGAGACAAGTCTCCAACCCTTTGGCAATTTTAAGGTGAGTTCTCAAGTCTTATCAGTCTTATAATTTTCTTTCATAATTGGAAAATGATTTTGAGCGTCATTCCTTTACCTATGCAAATCATGTATAATTGAAAAATGATTGTGAGCGTCAGTACAACACAATGTAAGGCTTCACTCGAGAACATCCACCCTAAATTACGTTGTACTGACTTGCGTTATACAAGGTTAATACAGTGCGAATTTGGAACCCTATGGGCGATCGTCGGCCCCCATACTCGTGTTTTCAATAAAAACAGGCTAGATTCGCGAGCTTTAGAAGTCGCATTTTAGTGTTTCATACATATTTGTGCAATATAGACCTTCATTGTAATTCAATACAACACGATATAAGGCTTCACTTGCCAACATCCACCCTATATCGCATTTTACTAACTTGCAATATGCATGGTCAATATAGCGCAAATATGGAACCCTACGTCCGATTGCCGACATTGCATATTTGTGCAACGTGAAGCCTACGTTGTAATGAAAAATTGTAGTATCACGAGCTTTAGAGGGCCATTTGTTACATATTAGTACAATATATACCTTGTATATTGCAAGTCAGTACAACGCGATATAAGGCTTTCCCTCAGCAACGTCCAACCTAAATCACGTTGTACTGCCTTGCAATGTACAAGGCCTTGTTAGCTCGAATATGGAACCCTATTCCTAATCTTTGTCTCATAGTAGTGTGTGCTTAAATTTTAACAATACAAATAGTATAGCTTGAATATGGAACCTCACAACCGATTTACATCTGGCCCATATTTGTGTTGTAATGAAAAGTTGTAGTATCGCTAGTTTTTGATGCAACGTAGACTGTGTAAATTTCAATTCAGCACAACACGATATCAATCTTCACCCGCCAACATCCACCGTAAATCACATTATACTGACGTTTTGACTGTAAGTGCAAATCTTCATTATTCTTTCATTGTCGTGTAGTTAGCAATCATTTTGACATCTTTTTTTGCTTGTAGATGCATCCTTTTGAGATCGAGGTCAGACCCGATACTAGGTTTGAAGAAACGCCTAAGAAGAAATTGTTCAATTTTCTTCACAAAGTTAGCCAGCACCCTTACCAACATGTATGTTTTCTTGCAATGTCTACATCAAGAGTATGATCTTGTCTGGATGCTCATATCTCCAAGAGAAAGAGCAGCATTACCATGGACAACTTCAAATGATAGAGTCATCGTGGACAATGTTCAGTATGTGCATGAAGGTATAAGGTAAACATGGATATTTCAAAGGTGCCAGAGGATAATAAGAAGACACACAGTACACAAGCATAAATGTCATCTTGTTAACTAGCACTATGGGTTTATTTGCTATTTGCATCTACTACTTGAGGATGAGAAAGTTTTAATAGAAGGAGGTGAGGAGAGGTCAGAGGAACCTTCAAGATCAGAAGATGATGAGGTTCACAAGGTTGCAGAGGAAATAAACTAGGCTACAGAGAGGGAACTCAATAAGTAACATCTTGATATTAATGCCTCCAGAAGAGAAGACACCCAAGTTGTTACAGCGTGTTGACGAGGACCCCGTTGTGGTAGAGGAAACAGAGCACATTCCGACCTCATTCCTCCTAGCATATCCAATAGGTGACAACCAGTATGTCCTCTTCACAAATATTCAAGCATTGTTTGACATCAGGGAGGACTACTGTCTCACCATCATCGCACAGAATATTGAAGAAGATGATGATTTCGTCGATCCAAGTGTGGATAAGTATCTTCTACTAGATTCAAAATGTCAAGGACAGTGAGTTCCATATTCCTACTTAGATATTATCAATGATGTACAAGCATGCACTTCACTATGAAGCCAACCTTTGCACTGAAGAGGAATTTCAAGATATTCAGTGAAGACTCAATAGTCCACAATTGAGAAGGGAAGAGGAGTCTTCATCCATCTAGGATGCCAAGTCATCAATCAACTTATGGACAAATGATTTACTTGTTAATGACAAGAATTAGAAGGTCTGATTATAATAATTTTGAATATCATGATGAAGCTTCATATTGCATTTGTTTTGTTGGCTTATGGAAAACCTCCATATCTTGAACCAAGTGTTGGTTGGAAGCAAAAGAAACTCCTCCCCATGCATAAATCGCCGCTAGCTTCTATGGAGCTTTGGAGATGCAAATCACACAAACTATACTCAAGATAAGGCTCTAATGCTAGCATATGGTGAGTATGATGGATCTTAAGCCCTATGAAAGCTTGATAACACCATTTCTAGGGTTTCTTGACTCATGGAAAGATGGAGAAAAATAAAAAATTCCAAGCTTCAAAAATACCTCAAAATGGTTCTCTCTGTGTTGCTAAAGATGTCCAAGCTGCCCCAAGGTTGTGTGTGGAAATGTCTACTATGTGATTAACCCTAGCCATGGAAAGCTTGAAGAAAAGTGGAAGAGAAAGTAAAAACGTGATTATCAAAAAATTACCACTAATCACTCCCACTTAGTTCAAAGTTGGTCCACAACCTTTTAAAATTTGGTCATGTGCTTAGATTTGGTCCAAGAAATTGATCCAATGCCCAATTCTTGCCCAAAAACCTTAGAAAAATTTCTAGATGAAGCAAAATTCATGCAATCTCACCATTTTCCATTTTCTTGATCAAGAAAATCAAGAAAATTCAAAAGATTTTCAAGAAATTTCAAGAACATGGATCAAAATCAAATATCTAATACCAATTGAAATGGATCTAGACCAAATATCAAAGAAATCAACACGTAAAGTCCAAATCTAGCATCCATTTGTGATGAGCATCAAACACATATGAGAAATCCATGTGATTATGATGAAAAGAGAAGAAATCCACATGTACATGTAGCGAAGAAGGTATGTGCATAAGGCCTAAGTGATTTAACCTCTCACCATGAAGATGGCTATCAAGCTTGCCATGAGCCCTAGACCATGAAAGGCCATCTCCATGAGAGGAGCCAAGATATGAATGACTAAAAGATCCCTACAGTAAACTCAAGGCCCAATTTATAGTATCCTTGCCCATGGCCCATTATTTACATGTTTTGGACCTTAGTTTTTCTTCATTACAATATAATCTCGGATTATTATTATTATTTTGTATTATTTTGCTAGCCACGTGCTAAATGATTGTACATATTATTTATGCACACTTGTGTGTGGCGTTGCTATATTCCTAGCATATATGTTAGAGGAGTTCTAGTTATTTTACACTTAGTGTGTGACTCAGCTCTAGTATTTGAGCTATTTTTATAAAAATGATTGTACGTATTATTTATGCACGCTTGTGTGTGGTGTTGCTATATCAATAGCACACATGTTAGAGGTGTTCTAGTTAATTTACACTTAGCGTGTGAACCAACTCTAGTATTTGAGCTATTTTTGTAAATGCGAAAAAGCAAGCCCTATTTTGTACGCACAACTATTATTAGATCCTTGGGCTATGTATTGAATACAATTCTCAAACTACTCATGTCATGGAAGGGGGGAGTAGTGTGTTCATGGTGATGTCTACTCTATCTAATGTTTTATTTTATGCTCAATATTGTCAATTTTATGCTCAATATTGTCAATTTGATTCAAGGCTATGGTTTATACCTTGATGTATATGTGAATTTGATTAATTTCTTCAAGAAATACATGAGGTGACAGTTCAACTTTCTTGGGTCCATCTTTTAGATACCCACTCATAAGATTTGGCCTTACCCACAACCTTAGTCATGGAAACTACCTTTAACCTCAATGCTCAATCAAAATCCATGCCCATATCTAAGGTTTGTAAGTTCCATTAAAGCTTATCATAAGACTTTTACCACATCGAGAACACATAAGACCACTTTTAGTCCCAAATGACTCTATGTTCATGGATTGTTTATCTTAGTCTTAGATATGTTACCTAGTATACAATCATTACTCTATCTTGTCTCTCTAAGAAATTTATTTATTCCAAGATTCAATGGTAACCCACTATATGCTTGATAGTCTTTAAAACTAATAATTTGATTTAATTCAACAATCACTTTTAAGGAATCTACATACTTCTAATGGTATTCCTCTTAATTTACTCATGGTTTTTAAACATTAGGTATGTATAATCCCCAAATTTCTTTTTCTCTATTTAAATTTTCATTGATTTACTTACTAATATCCCATTCTCTTTCCCTTTATACTTACTTTTTCCTAAGCTTGAATGAATACTTTTGAAACTTGTTCCTATGCAAGGAAGATCACCAATCTCAACCTCTCTCTACATTCTAGACCTTCTCTCTGTAGAATTAAGTGCTAGTCTGATCCTTATTGATTAGATAAATTTGATTCTTCATAACTTCATCTCATAACTATTCTCACTTGGTTTATATATGTCTAGGTCACTTTTCAATACATTCTCTCTAACATGGCATAACTTCACCACTCTCTTTGTAGAAATTATCACATCTATGGTCCAAAAAAACTAAATAACTTCATCCCTAGACTAGTTAAGTCAATTAAAATTTATCTAGAGAACCTATTCATCATTTATGCCCATAAATTGGTTATTTAGCTAGATTCTCTCTCTAGAAGTATGAGCCTAAAGCTAATTATCTCTCTAAAATCTCACCTACTCTATTTCACGTCCTATTCATGAACCTAAGATTATTGGTTATCCTAGATTCATCATGATCACATTTTAATTTTAAAGGATCTAATAAATTAATATGATTGTTCTTTAACTCTAAAGAACATTAAACCATTTTTTAAAACAATATTTTTCCATCCTTGATCTGGATCTATCTTATTTTAACTATGGCTTTAAAAATCAACTAAAAAGGACTAGCTATGGTTCATCAATGAGTATTTTATCAAAAAATTACGCTAAGGTCTAAGATTAATCTTTGTTCTTTGAAATTGTGCAGAGGCATAAATTTAAATAATCAAAACAAAGGTTTGAAAGAGCCCATTAAAATCTAATTTTTTAATTAAATAAGCTGAAATAAATATCATTTTTTTAAGTTGAAGGGACTTGAAGTACCTTTCATAAATTGACTTGGGGGATGTATAGGGAGTTAATATAGAGTATTGCATGCCTCCTCCTCTCCTCAAAAGGCCATAGTCAGAAGAAGGTCTTTCCAACATGTAGAAGCACTCACAATACTTAACAAAAGCAAGAAAAAGGCCTATACAAGCCTAGGGATGGCATCAAGGCTTCATGTACAAGATATGACACAGAAAACAATGAAAAATTTAACTTCCCCTTGCTTTAGAAACTACATGGGAAATTCTCTCTCCCCCCTTCTTATTTAGTTTGGAAAGTGATGGCTTGAGAGATCATAATAGAAATTTGTCTTCTCCATCCCTTTTCTTCTTAATTTTTGGTAAATTGTTCTACATATACATATGTAAACCACTCCTTGGCCATGCTTCTATCCCTTTCTCATAAAATTATCTTGGATGTATATGACTCCAGATATTTTTATGTCCTTTCATATAAACCACTCCATTTTTTATTTAAAGACCATATTTAACCTTCCAACCTTATTGATCCATTTCATGTAACATATGTTTGAAGATCTAGACTTTAATCATAGTGTTTGCCCAATTCAATAGAGTGAGGAAATCTTGTCCGTATATAAGGCTTTAAATGAACACATTTGAATACTTTGATGTAAGAAGAGTTATAAGAAAACACAACTAAATATAAATAGTTTATCCATCTTCGAGGTTCACGTCCATGATAGGCTTAAATGATGTCTTCTATCACCTAAATTACTCTCTCAATCTGACTGTTTATCTCAGGATTCTAAGTAGTACTAAGGTCAAGGGAGGTACCAACTACCTCAAAGAATGCTATTCAAAACCTCGATGTGAAGTGTCTCTATCACTTATTATCCTTCTGGTAAATCCATGTAACCTGAATACCTCTCTCAGGAAGACCTTGGCAATATCCATTGCTCTTGACTAGTATCAAATGGGTTACCTTTGTTAACCTATCACAACTATAAGATATAAGCATATCTTGCATTAATTAAGAAAGGTAATCCTATGAAATCTATACTAATGCATTTCCATTCCGTACTAATCCACGACGGTTAGCAGGATATAAGCATATCCTGCATTAACCAACAAAGGTAATCCTGTGATAAAATCCATACTAATGCATTCCCATTTCATCTAGGGATACCTAGCGGGTGTAACTTATCAATCACATTAGGGGATATCCAGGGATATCTAGCAGATGTAACTTATCAAGCACATTAGGGAAAATTCAAACTCCAAATGGTCCTTTTAAGGGCCTTCTCTCTCCTCTTGGAATAATCCACAAAAAGTGAACAAATAATATTATTATATTGGGTTTCTCTCTCTTCTTTTTTATTCTAAATTCACCTTTTTTATGATTTTCTAAAGAGATTCAATGCTTATTTTATTCTAAAGTGCTTACATTTTATGAAACTTTCAACTGGCGAGTGAAAATTCATAAATGTAAAAAGCTAGTACTTTATAAAGTAAGAAAACAAGTACGAGAATATTTCTGACATATGTAACTATGCAACTATATTTCTAACATAATTACAACATGGAATTAGAAAATGTTGATTGGAAATAGTGGCATTTTAACTCGACTATATCTTGAAGCAAACTTTGTATTTTGAAAAGTTTTTTTCAATGTAATTAAACATGCTTAAGCTCTATTCTAGTGCATTTTCATGAAGTTATGGTGGTTGCCATTGGGTGAGTTTTCCTCATTCAATAGCCACTCTTCTCCATTTGAATTTCCCTCCATTCAAATCTTCAATTTCCCAAGGAAGTCTCTAATCTTTCACCTAAATCTCCTACTTCATCATATACTATTTATGCATGGACAACAATGAAGAGAGATTTGACTTTCTGGTGCCTTTACTTATGATTTCACCTCTATCTCCTCTATCCTCACGTACTATTTATGCATGGACAATAAGGAAGAGTGATTTTACTTTCTGGTGCCTAAGTGGAACCAAAAAGTTATGTTTGCCTTTATTGATTTTCTATACCCGATTATTTTACTACCAAGAAGTGTTATTGCATCAAGAACGCATCAAGAAGTGTTGTTGGTGCAGTGCTTAATGGAGGTATGGATTTGTTTAGATGGCATTAAGTTTTATTTGATTTGTTGAAAGGCCAGTGTGTCTGAAATTAATGATAATGTTTTACTACACTGTATATTTTTTCAAAGAAACGAGTTAATTGCAATTTCAGTATTGTTTTATGGTCACCCTGATGGTGGCTGTTATGTAGAAGACTTTAAAGATAAGTGCAGGTTGGTTGTAAAAGGCAACAGAGTGGGCAGAATGTTTACATTGAATGTAAATATGCTTGGAGTGAGTGTTGTAATGTTTGCAGATGGTTCATGAGTTGTTGCAAATACAAACATTTGGCATAAGAGAATTGGGCATGTAAATGTGTAGAGAATGAAGTCTATGCAGACTACAGAAATTGTGACAGGGCTACCTAAGGTTAAGGTTGAAGGTATGCAGAAAATATGTGAAGCATGTCAATTTGGAAAGCAAACAAAGCATGTATTTCCACATGACAGAAATGTGAGCAGGAATGTAATAGATTTTGTGCATTTAGATGTATGGGGTCCTGCAAAGACTATGTCTATGGGTGGCTGCAAGTACTACGTAACATTCATTGATGACCACATGAGGAAAGTGTGGGTGTATTTCATGAAGGAGAAGAGTGAAGTGCACTCATTTTCAGAATTTCAGAGTGATGGTGGCATAGACATCAAAAATGTGAAGTTCCTAAGATCAGATGGAGAGGGAGAATACTTCTCCAATGAGTTCTCTAAATTCTTGTGAAAGAATGGCATTAAGAGACAATTTACATTTAGATACACTTCGTAGAAAAATGGAGTTGTTGAGTGAAAAAACAGGCACATTGTAGAGATATGAAAGATCCATGTCCCCATCGCGCAACGAACTCAAGGAGGGTGCTAGCAGCGGAAGTAGCACTTCTTGTGCGGGGCAGGGTCCCTCACTCGGGGCCTCGCCCACCACAGATATCCGAACAAGAGACTAATCCATCGGTTCTTCCAAAACCGATCCAGAAAAACTTCCCTCACCCGGAAAGCACAAGCAATTCCTCTAGGATAATTTTACGCTAATGGAGTCAAAATCCTTAACTAATTGAACTGATCTGACCAAACCCGTAAGTCCCATAGTCAGATCAAGGAAAAGATTACACTTGGATCATAGAGACCAATGCTTTTTTTCTCATTGAGAGGCACAGCCGTTGATTCTCTTCCATAGAACAATTTTTATGTGGGATTTACTTCATCTATCGTACCATAACAGAATTGAGTCTCATTTTAGGGACCTATCAGTCCAGCCTAACCCCATCGAGTCCCGTGGGTTAGCCAACCACCCAACCACTGTAGTGATGGGATCCATTTAAGAATTTGGTTAGGTTTTATCCCGGGTACCAGGGAAAAGAGTTCCCAAGCCCCCTAATCGGATATTCATGCAAACTTAAAACTAGTCACACCACTTACACACCCAATATAAAATTGCCTTTTTCACAAAATCATATGTCTTTAAAACAATCATTTAATGAAACCATAGTGTCACTGATCATAATCCTCCAAAATATCCGGTTGAATTCTAATTTCCAATCATTCCTTCATCGATGTACCTATGGCATCATTGGCAACCAAAACGCTCACCAGCTGTCCACTTAGGGGCCTTTTCGATGGTTCCTAGCTCATAGTACTCGTCAATATATTCACATATCAAAATGGAATCTCCATTGAAGATCAGCAAGATCAACCAACGGATCCATATAAAAGAGCCATGGACTCATCTATTGAGGACCAGCAAGGTCAATCAACCAGATCCATGCCCAAATTCAGAAAATAGCTCTTACTCCTTGTTCCAATATCTTCCCCGACGCATGTGTGGGTATCTTCGACAACCTAGAGCCCGAGCACCATATGGTCAGCACCCTCTAGGATCCTTCACAGGTGACCTAGCGCTTCACTCATAGGCCGCATCCTTGGTCCCTCATCCACCGTACCAGAAGCTCACCAGTTAAATCGAACCGAGGCTGGTCAAGACCTCGGCCTTGCTACGCGAGACGTCCTCCATTGACTCTCCATCAGCACAGCTGTTGCAACTTATATCAGATTAGTTCATGACCTCATTCACAAGACGATCAAAATGCTTTCCCAGCATTCTTGACATAAAACAGTCATTTAAAAACATGTCATAAATACAGTTTCTATAATGAACTCTCGTCTTTCCATATTGTTCCATATCAATCCTCAATTATTTCATATGTAGATGTCATAAAGGAAAATTCTTATGAGCATAGGCATAAGATAGAGTTTGAAGAAGGTGACTATGTGCTATTAAGCTTCCTAAGAGCCATCATAATGTTGCCATATATATATAGGCAGTGACGTGTGTGAACACACTTAGGACCGCCGGGGTACTTTTTCCCTCTTTAGGAGGTTTTTTCCCTCGGCTTGTATATACGCCCATCCTTCTAGGGCTAACTAATCTTTTGTACATTGACACAATCTAATACACTTTGTGTTGTGTGCATTCTTGCTTCTTCTTCTCCAAGCTTTGTGTGCTTTCCTGCAACCCTAATTCCAACAATTGGTATCAGAGCAGGCATCGGCTCTCCCAGGGCTACGCTGCCAGCACCCTCTGACTCATGTTCTCCGATTGAGGTGAGTTTTCACGAGCGCTTGCAGGTGACTCACGTTCTCAGAATTTGCATCTGAGGTCGTTTCGGGCTCCGTTTTTGCATTTCAAGTTCTGCACAGGTGTTTTCGTCATTTTCTGCAGAAATTTTGACAGTGCAATTTTCTACAAAACAGGCATACGTGTTCTATTGTAGACCGTGCTACATAGCACAAGTTGTCTTCTATTCAGTATTTGCTTCATTATTTACAGGTAGCTTTTGCATCAGTTTCAGTCAGTGGCCATGGCTGATAACAGCAATGATGTATTTCGCATGTTGTCTGCTGAAGACAAACTGGATGGAGACAACAACTACCCACTTTGGGCATACATGATGCAGCATGTTTTGGTTGCAAAAGGAGTGTGGAACATTGTGCAGGGTACGGATGTACGTCCAGGTTCTGTGGATGTAGGATCTGTTGAGGATGTTGCAGGTTCTAGCAGCTCTACTGTTGCTGCTGTTTTACCCACTGCTGAACAAGCTCGTTGGGATGGTAAAGATGCGCAGGCTCATGCCTTGATTGCACTTTCTGTCAAACGTAACATCACCCCACATATTCGTTTAGCTAAAACAGCAAAACAGGCTTGGGATATTCTAGCTGGTTTGTATGCAGGTCGTAACGAGGTAAAAATCGCTTACCTGCGTAATGACATGAATGTTTTTCTTGCTGAGATTAAAGATCTCAAAGAACAGTTGATTTCTGCAGGTGAGATTATTCCTGATCATTCTCTTGTGCAGACTGTTCTTGATACTTTACCTGAGACATATCAGACTTTTGCTTCCACGTGGAGACTTCTTAATGAGGACAGACCTGATGCTGTCAAGTATGATACTTTAGTCAACAAGCTCTTGCAAGAAGCGCAGTCCAGGCAAAACAGGGCTAGGCAGCATGTAGTTGATCAGGCATTTGTTGCTGCCCAGCAGAGAAGAAGTGGTAAGGCAGCCCCTTCCACTGTTTCTTCTCCTATTAGTAGGTCTACAACTTCTTCTCCTTCCACAGGTAGCAACAATAGGTCTGAGAAGGCTCTTGATAAAGGCAAGAAAAAAATTAGGTGCAACTATTGTAAGGTAAATAATCATGTCATTAAGAATTGCCCTAAGCTAAAGGCTAAAGAGGCAAAGAAGAAAGAGTCAAATGCAGCCACAATAGCAGATGCTTCTACAAAATAGATTCTACAAATGTTGTGCAGGATACAGAATGGGCGTTTAGCGTGTATTGCCAGTATGACCCATCTGTACATGATGCATGTTTGGCAGTTTCTGTTGACTCTCATGTATGGTATTTTGACAGTGGTGCTACAAAGCACATTACCTCGTATCGTGATATGTTCACTTCTCTTGAGGCTTTCGCTAATGGGAATACTGTCACATGTGCCAATAATGCTTCTTACCCAGTGAAGGGCATTGGTAAAATTATGCTTACTGCTGCAAATGGCAGCGCTTTCACACTTTCAGATGCTTTGTGTGTGCCAGGGATAAAGAAGAATCTATTGTCTGTCTCTGCGCTTGCTAAACTTGGACTTGTAGTCAAATTTATGGATGACAGATGTACTGTTCATGATTTGACTTCTGGTGATACGATTATTGTATCTGGCACCTTGTTTCGTGGGCTGTATAGGCTCAATTCTTATGACAAGTGTGTGGAAGATTCAGCAAATGCAGTTTCTGATGAAAAGGCAGTTTCAGATGCAAAACTATGGCATGCTCGTTTTGGTCATCTAAACTTTGCTAGTTTGCTGCGTTTGTGAACGCTGTATTTTGGGCAAAATGCAGCGTTCTGCGTTTCCAAAGGATGGTTCTGTGCGGGCCACTCGCAAATTGCAGCTTGTACATAGTGATGTATGTGGGCCTATGCAAACTCCGTCATTTGGTAAACACTTGTACTTCGTGACTTTCATTGATGATTACTCAAGGCATGCATGGGTATATCCACTGAAGGCAAAGTCCGAAGTGTTTTTATACTTCAAACAGTTTTTGCTTATGGTTGAAAACGTATCCAATTGTAATGTGGGCACCCTCCGTTCTCATCGAGGGGGGGAGTACATGTCTAAAGAGTTTGATGCATTTCTGGCTAGTCGTGGGATAAAACACCAATGTACAGTGCCGTATACCCCTCAGCAAAATGGTGTTGCTGAGAGGAAGAACATGTCACTTATGGAGATGGCACGATGTATGGTCAAGAGCCAAGTTTTGCCACATGCGTTTTGGCTTGAGGCTGTCATGTGTGCTGCATATGTACTCAACAGGTGTCCCACTAAGGCCTTGCAGTCTATTACTCCATACGAAGCTTGGCATGGCAGGAAGCCTTCTATTGGTCACTTGCGTGTCTTTGGTTGCTTGGCCTATGCTTTAGTGCCTGTGCAACAACGCAGAAAATTAGATGATAAGGCTGTCAAATGCATTTTTGTTGGTTACAGTGCTGAGAGCAAGGGTTACAGATTGTATCATCCGCAGTCAAAGCGTATCTTGATTAGTCGCGAGATGTTGTTTTTGTGGAAGATGCTGTGCAGCCCTTGTTATCATGTACCAAAGACACAGGTGTGAGCTCATGGGATGTATTTGATACGTTGTTGCCTCTCTTTACAGGTGGGAATTCAAATGTAAGTCCTAATGAGGTAAATATTCAGCCTATGCAGATTTCAAACGACATCATAGATCAACCTATTTCTAATGCAGATTTACAGGATGTAATTCATGAGGATAGAGCTGAAAATGAGCAGGCTAGATGTATGCCTAAATGGCTGGTGCAAACCTTGCATGATAGTAAGATTGATGCACCTATGACTAGTCGTACTCGTTCAGGTTTTCAGCATGCCTCGTATGCATCAGATTGTTATGCTTTGGCTGTGTCTAGTATGTGTGAAGAAGAAGAACCTCTTTCATTTGATGAGGCACAAAATTCAGAAAATTGGTTGGCTACAATGCAAAGTGAATATGATGCTATAATGAATAATGGTACATGATCTTTGTGTGATTTGCCTATTGGTAAAAAGGCCATTGGATGTAAGTGGGTTTTTAAGTTGAAACGAAAGCCAGATGGCAGTGTTGATCGCTATAAGGCTAGACTTGTTGCAAAGGGTTATGCTCAAGAAAAGGGCATTGATTTTGATGAGACCTTTTCTCCCACTTGTCGTATGACTACCATTCGTAGCATTTGTGCATTGGCAGCTCATAATGGTTGGAATGTACATCAGTTGGACATAAAGACTGCGTTCTTGAGTGGAGATTTGCATGAGGAGGTGTATGTATCGCAACCTCGTGGTTTTGTTCCAGTGTGCAGGTTGAAAAAGGCTTTATATGGTTTAAAGCAAGCTCCACGAGCTTGGTATGAAAAGATACATGCATATTTGACTGCACATGGTTTTCAGAATAGTCCAATAGAAAGCACTTTGTATGTTAAACATGTGGATGATGTACATCTAATCATTGCTCTCTATGTCGATGACATGCTGCTCACAGGACCAAATGAGAGTCATATTGCTGATTTTAAGGCTGATTTGAATGCCTCTTTTGAGATGTCAGATTTGGGGCATTTGCATCATTATTTGGGGATACAATTTAAGCAGTGTGATGGAGGTATTGCTTTGTGTCAGACAAAGTATATTGAGACATTGTTGCGGAGATTTGGCCTTGAAGACTACAAGCCTATTGCTACTCCAATGGAGATAGGTTTGAAGTTGAGTCTTCATGATGCTGGAGATCACTTTGATGTCACACTCTATCAGACAGCTGTTGGTTGCCTCATTTATGTATGCATTACGAGGCCGGACATTCAGTTTGCAGTCTCACAGGTGAGCAGGTTTATGCATAGCCCAGGGTCTCAGCATTGGAAGGCAGTTAAATGCATCTTTCACTACTTGAGTGGCACCATACATCTTGGGTTGTTTTATCCCAAGGGGGGATCGTTGCCGCCAGATTTACATGCTTTTTCGGACTCAGATTGGGCTGGTTGCTATGACACAAGAGTGTCCACAAGTGGTTTTTGTTTCATGCTCGGTAGCTCATGCATATCTTGGTTGAGCAAGAAGCAACCTACTGTGGCCACTTCTAGTTGTGAAGCTGAGTACAGGGCAGCTTTCACAGCTACGGTTGAGTGTGTGTGGCTCAGACGGCTTATGGCTGACTTGGGTGTTGGACAGGAATCTGCCACCTCTATCTTCACTGACAGTCAGAGTGCATTGGCAGTTGCGAGAAACCCAGTTTTTCATGCTCGCACAAAGCACATTGAGGTGCATTATCACTATGTCAGGGAGAGACTCTCAACAGGAGAGATCAGCTTGGCCTATGTGCCAACACAGGACAACCTCACCGATCTTTTCACAAAGGCGCTTCCTCGTGAGAAGTTTGAAGCTTTCCGCAAAGCTTTGGGCTTGCTCCCCTTTGTGGACTGATCTACTTCGGGCATGGCACTCCCCTATACATGAGTGCCAGCTCTCGTTCACACCATCACTCCCAGGGGGGATTTGTTGCCATATATATATAGGCAGTGATGTGTGTGAACACACTTAGGACCGTCGGGGCACTTTTTTCCTCTTTAGGAGGTTTTTTCCCCCGGCTTGTATATACGCCCATCCTTCTAGGGCTAACTAATCTTTTGTACATTGACACAATCTAATACACTTTGTGTTGTGTGCATTCTTGCTTCTTCTTCTCCAAGCTTTGTGTGCTTTCCTGCAACCCTAATTCCAACACATAACATCCTCAAGGGATCTTCCAATCCAAAATTAGCTCATAGATATTATGGTCCATACATGATAGTCAAGAAGGTGGGTCACTTGGCTTACAAGCTTGATTTGCCTTCTTCAACAAGGATTCATGATGTGTTTCATGTGTCCAACCTTAAGAGGAATAGAAACATTGAAGAATTCCTTGTTAAGTGGAAGCAATTGCCCATGGATGAGGCTACTTGGAAATCTTTGGAGTATATGCAACAACATGGCCTACTTGAGGAAGGTGTTGCTTGACCAACTTGGCATATTATAGGCATGCTATAATTTTTGGACACTTTTGGTGAGGTCCATTGTTGGGGTCGATGCTTTACTCCAATAAGCTTCAATGGTCATCTCACAATGGAAGAATATGATGCAGACATGTTTGGCTAAAGTGTATGCATAATTTGCCACCTATTTCATGGAGATTTCATGAACAATTTTTCAAAATATTTCATCTACAACAAGGGTTTCCACAACAGTTCCACACATATGCATTGGAGATGAAGTTTCATGGGCTTCCTTGCATTTGGAGAGCATATTTGGGACCTTCACCACTTTCCATTGATTTCATTTGAGTCTATGTTGAATTTTAGATATATTGTATGATTTTGAGGACAAAATCTTTGGGAAGAGATGGTTTGTAAATGAAGCAAAACTAAGGTCCAAAACATCTAAATAATAGGCCATGAGCAAGGCTACTATAAATAGGACCTTGGGTTCATTGTAGGGATCTTTTATTCATTCATATCTTGGACACTTACATGTACTCTTGGCTCCTTTCATGGTCTAGGTCTCATGGTAAGCTTAATAGCTATCCACATGGTGAGGTTAAATCACTTAGGCCTTATGCACATAACTTCTTTGCTACATGTGCATATGGATTTCTTCTCTTTTTATCGTAATCACATGGATTTCTCATCAAATGGATGCTAGATTTGGACTTTATGTGTCTATTTCTTTGATATTTGGTCTAGATCCATTTCACATATAGACAAGATCCTCTATGTGCGACACACGCACTGCTCGTCACCTATCTTACAAATGTAAACACATTAGTTGTTTCAATTAATTACCGTATCCATAATTAATCTCAATATGAAATGTTGATAGGTAACGTACACTTACAATTTGTGTCACTATGATGAGAGTATCATTATACACATCATCTAGCATGGCGTGTATTACCACTTGTTACTTTTCAATTAGCATGGCACATCAATTGCATAAACCACTTGTTACACTTCGACCATGTGTAGTTATTTAGCATAGTCCACTTGTTTCACTTTGACCACATACATTCATCAAGCATAGCACTACTTGTTACACCCATCAAGCATGGTCTTAAGCTATACCAATAACATTAGGTAGCTAATATTTAATGTGGGGTCACCCACGATACCAATTCACTAGGATGGTACACTAGTGTCAGCGTTCCCGTTCAGGTAAAGGGTGGACAATATGTAACATCCCTCTTACGTGGATAAGCAACTAACATCAGTTGTGTGTTTGCCTATTGTAAGTAAAGGAGATCAATGTTTTACCATATACAAATTCTAGTATCTTCTCTAATTATGACAAAGAGACATTGTATCATGGACTTCTATGTGTGATATATTCTAGTGTCCCATACTACCAAAAATTATCCCACATAAATGTAGAGATAACTATGCATCAGAATCCTTCACACATGATTAATCTTGTGTCCCATACCATAAGACTAGTACACAGTGAAAAAATTCATAAAGTATAGTTCAAGATGGAAGTTCCAATTCCTCCAAGAATTTCTACTTTTGGTGTATAAAAACTCTCCTTGAAATTTACAAAAAGTCTTAAATAAAATTTATTGTAAAAATAATGAAATGAAATGATTATGTTACCTTACCTTAAGAGTTGGAATACTCATCGTAGTAGGGGTATTCATCATCATCATCTCATCATCATTGATTATGTTTATTCCAAGTGAAATAAACTTTAACTTCCATGGACACTTGGATGTAATATGTCTAATCTCGTTGCACCTGTAACACTTCTTTGAATCATCTTTATTAGCTTGTTGTAGATCATCAACCTTGGTGTGTGAGCATCCTTATTGCCATCAAAATTTTGAAAAGTAAAAGCTTTGTGGCTAATCTTCTTTTCTTTCGTAGACTCCTGAGTTCTAAGAGTAGCTTGCATGGTTTTTTGAATTTGGTCACCATCAAAGTCTGAAGATTTATCACTAACATGTATATGCCTCTTCTTGTAGGATAACTTATCTTTTGGATCCATCCTCAGCTTCTTCTCAATTAGAATCTAGTTTTGGAGTGATTGAATTTTCTCTTGAATGGTTAGGGGGTAGAGGATTCATGATGAAAGAGAGGGGTGGAAAGATAAAGGCTGCAAATTTTAAATGTAGAAATGAAAATTTGCTGAAATAATAATACTTAGCTCATCTCATGTGCAGTCGAGTTATAAGGTGTCGTCGATGTGCTTGAAGTTGAGGAGTTGGCAAAATGTTCAAAGTAGAGCTTGAATGTCAAAAGATAAGTAGGAGAAAGAATTTTGTTGATGTTGAATAATCAACAAAAAGCCATGGTTCTGGAAATCTTCAAAAACTTAAAACACTCTGAGTTAAACCGTAAACTGATGTCATGAAACCCTTGCTTAAATTTTCCCACCAAGATGAAATTTCAAAATTTTCTACTATGAGTCCCCAAATCAAAAAATTTGTGGTTGAGAGTTATTGCTGAAAATTCTCTTGGAAATTTCCCTTTGAAGATATGAAGGGCTGGATTTGCAAGACCTTAAAGCTTAGTAACATAAGTTTTTTTTAAAGCTTACAGCAATAAGCCTTTAAACATTATAGAGCTTAATCACTTAAGCTTTAAAAGAACTAATTCACGGCTATTTTCCCCATGTAGCCAGACTATGATAATAAATTGTCGGCAATGTGCAATTATGAAATAAGCAAAAAGAAAACCGTTGCCTCCTCTGTGAAAAGATAGAAAATTTTACCTACGCCTATCTTCGTTGAATCACCCATTGCTGCCCCTTGATGCCATGATTGTAAGTAATAGCAAGCTTTTGTAATAGCTTAATCAATAGAATTGTCTGTAATTAATTGAAACCGCTTTGTTTATTGAGAAGAAAAGAAGAGAAAATCATGAACCCTCCATTATGGATTTTGAGTAGACATAGTGTGAGAATAGACCCGTAATCTCTTCAATATGTTGATTGCATCCATACAATTAGATGATAAGGATTAAGATTCATGAAAGTAGTTTTGGGAAGAAGAAGTGTGGTTTCTATTCAAAAAGAGTGCTTTTGTGCATAAAGGTGGCTTAAAACCTCAACCCTTGATCCAAACCTTGATCCTATGGCTCAAAAATATCCCATAAACCTTCCAAGCTTTGTTCAAGATTTCTTGAGCTTATTCCTTCTTTATCCTCTAATTTTTTGTGAGCTTCTCCCTATTCTGCAAATCTAAGTATCCATAGCTCTGATACCAATGAACGGGACCTCATGTACTTCTTGAAGAAATTAAATAAACTCACATATACATCAAGCTATAGACCATAGAGTTGAATCAAATTGACAAGATTGAGCATAAAATAAAACGTAAGATAGAGTAGACATCAGCATCAACAAACTATTGTGGGTACAATCTCCCCCCTCATGTGTGTAGCTCCAAGTGCCATGACATGAGTATTATAAGAATTGTATTCAATATATAGCCCAAGGAGCTAATAATATTTGTGCATGAAAAAATAGGGCTTGCTTTCCCACTTTTACAAAAATAGCTCAAACACTAGAGCTTGTTCACACACTAAGTGTAAAATAACTAGAACTCTTTTAACATATGTGCTAGTAATATAGTAACGCCATGCACAAGCATGCATAAATAATATGTGCAATCATTTGGCATGTGGCCAACAAAATAATAATAATAATCCGAGATGATATAGACAAGATTCTCCATGTGTGACACATGCACTGCTCATCAAGTATATCTCAAACGTAAACACATTAGTTGTTCCAATTAATTGTCATGTCCATAATTAATCCCAATATGAAATGTTGATAGGCACAAACACAACATATACTCACCACTTGTTTCACTATGATGAAAGTATCATTATACACATCATCTAGCACAACATGTATTACCACTTGTTACACTTCAATTAGCATGGCACATCAATTACATAGACCACTTCTTATGCTTTGATTATGTGTAGTTGTCTAGAGTAGTCCACTTGTTTCACTTGACCACATATAGTCTTCAAGCATGGCACTACTTGTTACACCACCTCAATAACATACACCCATTAATCATGGTCTCAAGCTATACCAATAACACTAGGTAACTAGTATTTAATGCGGGGTCACCCACGGTACCAATTCCCAAGGATGGCACACTAGCATCTGGGTGTCCATGTTTAGCTAAAGGGTGGACATTATGTAACATAAACCAACCGAAGAACTCTAATGAAAAAAAGGGAATACCATGTCAAAAAAGTCAAAATGTGATGTATTTCTTATATGTAAATGTTTTCCATTATTTTCTAAATTAGATAAATTGTTTGAATTAGCGAGTGGCACCAGGGTGAACACCGCACTGGAGAATGTGGAGCCTGTGGAGGTACCACACAGGATAGGCTATTATTCCATGTGAGTTGCACCTAGAGGTGTCTCATATGATGGGGGTTAACTAGAACCTTGACCCCTCATAGGAGAGCATGAGTGAGCTTCTAATATTTCTAGGGGAGGGATGAGGTAGGTGATCTGTTTGGAAAAGGTGGGGTAGGTAGTCTATTTGGAAAAGGTGGGGTAGGTAGTCTATTTGGAAAAGGTGGAGAGTATCGCAAGGGAATCTATCCTCCATGGTGTCATGGTAGCAAGTGAATCTAGCCATAGGAAAGGGAGTGGTATAATTGCGATCAACCCTTCAATCTTGATGGGCCTCATACATGATAGTCTCCTAGGTACTAGTGAACTTAGGTCATGGGATGAAGAAGATGTGATCATGGCAGGCCATTGGTGATCAAATCCATGGTGAGCTGATGGAGGTTATGGAGGGTTGATAAGATGAGATCATGGTAGGCAAGTCGTAATTACTGAACGAAAAAAAAAATTATTTTTAGACATGATAAGGGACGAGGTAGGTGATCTATTTGGAAAAGGTAGGGTAGGCAGTCTTTGTTTAGAAAAGGTAGAGAGTATCACGAGGAAATCTATCCTCCATGGTGTCATGGTAAACAAGCGAATATGGCCATAGGAAAGGGAGTGTTATAATTGGGACAAACTCTTCAATTATGTCATGACTCAAAGTATAGAGGCTCTCAGGTACTAGTGAACCTAGGTCATGTGATGAAGAAGATGTGATCATGGGTAGGCCATTAGTGGCAACCGAAGATCAAATCCATGGAGAGCTGATGGTGGTTATGGAGGGTTGATAAGATAAGACCATGGTGGGCAAGCCATGATTACCAAACAAATAATAATTTATTTTATTTTTATACATGACATTTTATGTAATTGAGATAATTTATACTACTTTGTATATGAACTGTTTGCCTTTATTCATAATTATGTGTTGGAATTGTGTGTGAGATAATTTATACTACTTTGTATGAACTATTTTTCTTTATTCATAAATTAAAATTAGATGTGGAGTAAAGATCACATTGTATGAACTATTTTTCTTTATTCATAATTAAAATTATGTGTGGAGTAAAGATAATTTATACTACTTTGTATATGAGCTACTTTTCTTTATTCATAGTTAAAATTATGTGTGGAGTAAAGATCATATTTTGTGATGGAGTGTCTATTTTCTATTGTCTATTAAAGTGCTAGGGAGCTTGCGTGAGAAATCCCTTATACCCGAGCATAACCAACCTTAATTTGAATCGGATCTCATGACTATGTGGTTGGTGGGTGGCCAAATGAGGTTAGGCATGGCGATTGGATCTAATAAATGTTTTTTAATAAGGGGATTAAGGGATAGACCAGATTTGTTGAGTTTGATAATACTTTAGATTTGACCATAGTTTTATAGAAAATCATGGAATATTTCTCCTTAATTTTTATATCGGTGGTTACTTGCTTGTTGAGCCTTGGGGAGCCCTAAGTAACCAACATAGAGGGTTTAGGGGAAAGCCCTAAGATTTCCTCTTTTCAGAGGAATCTCCCTCTTTTCTTGGCAGACATCAGTGCATCTTGTCGCCACCAAGATTCCCTCTTAAGTAACAGAATTATCTTGTGTGGTCTATAACAACTTTTAATGGTTTCTTGGATACTAGTAGTACCCACATGGATATAAGGAGAAAAAGGGGAATTCACCTAGGGTATTAGGGGATGCGAGTAATCTATTCTTGAGAGTCTCAGATAATACAGAGAGAATGCATTTGGGGTTGGTCATCTCTCTTGTTGTTGCAACTCCGTACTACATGATTTCATTCTTGTTTGTGTCACTTGAATGATCGTCTTGTGTGCTCATCCCATTAGGAAGCGAGAAAGAATCAAGAACTAACTCACGCTTAACCCTTCTTACCTTCCCTGTGCTTGGGCAGACTGGTAGCTCAACGCTCGATGTTGGCTTATGCATTGGGCATAGAAGAGTTAGTCGATGCTCTTTAGGAGCCGACTAGGTGGTCCAAAACTATGTAAATGTCGGGTCGACCAAACGCCGACACTTTTGGCGATCTTGTTGGGGAATTGGTATGCTAGGAAAGGAAGTAGGAAGGTAAATGGTTAGTTCTACATAGGAAGCTTGAATTGTGTTGTGTATGACATGCATGTTCTCATGTAACACTTCTGACGTATATTAGCTAGTTGGGGCAGATCACAATAGAAAGTGTGCACATTGTGTGTCAGGTATGTTCATGAATCAGTTGTAGTAGTGCAATGGACAGTGCATAGAGAATGAAGGAAGTTCAAGCAAAGTAATGCGGTACCGCCAGTCGATCCAGGCCTTGGGAAATGAAGGGCAGCTGCATCTTGTGTAGAAAGATTTTCGGAAGGGGTTCCGCACACCAGCAAGAGCAAGAACGATGGAATCAAGAACTTCTAAGAGATCAAGAGTTAGAGGAAGAACACCAGGAGCTGTGAAACAGGAGACATGGAGAACAAGAAGGAGAGGAAAATGTAGCTTTGGGAAGGATGTCTCTGGAATGCCCAAAGTTCAAGCGCAAAAGTGAGGAGGATCTAGATGCTCATGTCTTTGCCTATGAGTCCACCTTCTGGGCCCCCACAAAAGATAGAGCATTTTACATCAACTCTAGGTGGCAAGGCCACCAGCTGGTATGCCCAGTATGGTCTCGCTTACTTCCAGATGTTTGAGAAATTGAAGAGAGCCTTCCTGAAGAGATTCAAGAGAGACAAGACCACCACTGAGGTGCTAGAAAAGGTGCAAAGGTTGACTCAGAAGAAGAGGCCAACGGAAGATTATTAATGAGTTTGGACCAGCCCAACAAACCTACAGCACCTACACTAAGTTAGTGGTTTGTGAGAGGATTGAGGGAGACACTCCAGATGGCAGTAGCCTCTTATGATTTAGAGACTCTCACATTTAATCAAGTGGTAGTAGGAGAAACCAGTGCCAAAGGAATCTTGAGCCAAATAAGAAAACACCCCAAAAAGAAAAAGAAAAGAGATGGCAAAACGAAAGAGAAGGAAGAAGAAACTTCTGAGTTGGATTTCGGTGAAGACACCTCGAAGTCAGGAGATTTGGATGCCGAAGAGCAAATGCCCTAAAAGAAGAAAGACATGAAGCAAGTGGATGTTCAAGAAGAACTAAAGGCCACCCTAGCCAAGCTTGCTGAAGGATACACAGGACCCAGATTAAGACCGAACATCTGGTGCACGAAGTGTAGCCGTTAAATCAAGTTGCCAGTGGAAGAGGAGGAAGTGGAAGATTCGGACAAAGAGGAACTGGGCTGATATGCTACTATTGTAGCAATCCTAGGCATAGGCAAATGGAATGTCCCATGTTACAACGTCATCAGCCAAGAATTATAAGAAGCAAGGCTGCAGAGGGAGGCAGACATAATAGGAGCTGATGTAGCAGTAAACATGGTGACATTATATGTATGGGAAACGGAGCATCAAGAAGAGCCACAAGGTCGTAAGGATCTGTCAGGACTGTGGCATGCCAGAATGTTAATTCGGAAGAAGAGCAGAGGCTAGAACAATGGGAAGGATAGTAGAGGGACTGAGAACAAATCACTAAACTTGTGTAGAGTGCACAAGGAACAGTGTGGATGATGCAAGAAAACCCACTC
The DNA here is from genome assembly GCF_041138505.1 of Cibotium barometz. Taxonomy (NCBI): domain Eukaryota; kingdom Viridiplantae; phylum Streptophyta; class Polypodiopsida; order Cyatheales; family Cibotiaceae; genus Cibotium; species Cibotium barometz. The sequence continues at coordinate 25,579,201 of NC_141061.1, forward strand.
CAAAATAAGCATACTGGACTAATTTGGATAGTACAAGTGTGGCCAGGAAGAGACAAGCCATTGCAGTAGGTAAAAAGCCACTAGGTAGTATGAAGATGACTCGAGAAGGAATGCACGAGTGCCAACTGAAGCCTACAACATCCCAAAGCAGTAAAAGCATCTTGGAAAAGGAAGTGGAAAAGGATCCGGATGTGTGTGTGTGTGTGTGTGTGTGTGTGTGTGTGTGTGTGTGTGTGAGAGAGAGAGAGAGAGAGAGAGAGAGCATATGTATATGTGAGAGAAGTGTGTGTGTGTGTGTGTGTGTGTGTGTGAGAGAGAGAGAGAGAGAGAGAGAGAGAGAGAGAGAGAGAGAGGTTCGCAGAGAGAAAGATTGTGTTTGTGTGTGCGCATGAGAGAGAGAGAGTGGGAGAGAGAGAGAGGGAGGGGGGAAGAGAGAGATAGAGATAGAGAGAGAGAGAGAGAGAGAGAGAGAGAGAGAGAGAGAGGTTCATAGAGAGAAAGATTGTGTTTGTGTGTGTGCATGAGAGAGAGAGAGAGAGAGAGTGTGTGTGTGTGTGTGAAGACGTGCATGTGTGAGAGAAAGGAGAGAGTGGATATGAATTGTTGTATGTAGGGGGATTGAATGTGTCTGAGAGAAGAGAGAGAATTGGGGAGAGAGAGAGAGAGAGAGAATGTGTGTGTGCATGTAAGAGAGAGAGAATGTGTGTGTGCATGTAAGAGAGGGCATGTGCAAATGCGAATGCATGTGTATGTGTGCATGTGTGTGTGTGTGTGTGTGTGTGTGTGTGTTAGTTTAATCTAGTCACTAGTCCTATTGGAAAGGAACACATGGACTCGTGATGGAGAATCGCTAGTGCTGTAAATGCAAGAGTGCAGCTCTTTAATTTTCAAATAATCAAATATAATTGCTTACTTTTCAAATGCAATAGTGCAACTCTTCCCTTTTCTAGATCCACCCTCTCGAAACCTGTGAACCTCACATTTAAGACTTCCAATCTATAAACCTGACATGCTCCAAAAATGTAAGATAACTAAACCAACACGTCTAAAAATAACATACTTCAACACATCGAAACCAACCTAGTTTAACCAAGTACGTTATAAATTGAAGGCGTACACTTTGATTGGATTATTGTTTTTCTTGTCTTTGGATTTTTTATTTTTTATTTTTTTGGGGGGGGGGGGTGGGTGGACAAGTATTTTCTCAATGGCATTGGAAAAGTATATCTTAAATCTCTTTTTTATTTGAGCATAGTGTTTTAATCAACCTCACATTAGAGAGGGTCAAGGTAAATTGTACAACCAAAGAGATGTAGGTTTCAAGGTACTAGTTTCTTAGGGGTTGATAAAATCAGAGTCTCTCTCCAGCTGTTGCATGATGTGTAGAGGAAGAGCCAAAGAGACATCGATACTACCAAGGCCATCAGCGCCAGGGAAGAACACGATTTTGCCAGTGTCTTCTGCGCTAGGGCACCGAGCCACCAGGGGCTTCCCCCAACCAAAGTCGATTTGGAAGATGGGGAACCTCGGCGAGCTGGATGCTCGGAGGCGTGCACCATTGAGCATACACCTGGCAAAGATTTCATCTCGACCGTTCACCTCTAGCCAATGCAGCCACCCATGAAATGCTGAGTCCGTACAAGACGCCACTGAGTTGTGTATTCGCATGGCTGTAGCGGCAAGGTCCTCGTCCTCAAGCTCCCCAGCTGTCGCAACAGCATTGGCCCACATCAGCATGTTTCCAAAGTAGCCATCGGGAATGGCTGCTGGCCCCATCCTTCTCCTCATGTTGGCCACATTAATAAACCCCACTTTTTTATCCCGCCTATGACCTCTCGCTTTGCTTGTGTGCTTCCATATGTGGGCACACATAGCCTCATACGAGCTGCGCTCTCCTCCCGCCCTCTCTTTCAGCCTACCCACCATCTCCTTGCTGAACTGGAAAATCATCAGTTTCTTCTTCTCGGTATTGTTGCCCTTCTCTTCGACATCCTCAACCTCCGTAAGTTGCAGGGCGGCTTTCTCTGGTGACGGCTTTTCAATCTTCAGAAGGCTACGCGTATGGACTGGAGGCACAGAGATGAGTTCACCCCTTGCGCACTCCGCCCAAGAAATCATAAAATGCCATAGTGAGTTGCCGTCGCAAATGACATGGCTGTGTGCGATCCCAAGGGCAATGCTACCGCATTCGAACTTCGAAACCTGAATATATATATATATATATATATATTAGGAACCCAACAGAAAAAAAAATTAAAAGAGCAGCAGATCAGACTCGCGGGCGTGTGCGTGTGCGTACAGTGTACTGGCGGTGGCGGTGGTGGGGAAGAGAGAGGAGGGGATCCAGAGAGCCACGAAAATCGCTCGTACCTGGACGGATAAGGCAGGAGCCACACAATAGTCTTGCGGAATGACCCATGGAACGAGGTCCATGAAGAAGGGCTGAGTATTGAAGTTGGATTTCTCGAGCTCACTGAAGGAGCAGGAGGAGGAGGCCCCTTCCACAACAGCCTCGATGAATTCAGCACCCACATCGTTGCACTCCACTTCAAGCCTGCCATCGCCGCCCTCGCGCAGCCTGCCTGCAAGAGGGTAGAAGTGGGCGAGCACAGTGGCAAGGCTGCTCTTGAGCCGGTCCACCAGGAGAGGGTAGTCGTGTGGGGTACTGAGCCTGTAGAAGAGAAGCCTCCGGTTGTGGGGCATCTTCCGGCACATGATGTCGTCGGCCGAGAGGAAGAGGGAGTCTTGTGGAGACCGGCCTGCCGGCTTCACCATGCATTGCTGCAGGACGCGGACACGGGGTTGATCTCCTCCCATGATTGCAGTCGTTGCAGCTCCCAATTGTTGGCGGCTTGCTGATGATGGGTGTGTACAAGCTGTAGCTCTTGCTACTGTGTTGGGAGCTTGGTGTGCCCTCACAGGGCTCCTTCTTTTTATGCATGCGAAGCCTGCTGCAGAATGCTGGCCCTTTGACGAAATCAAACGAAGGAACGTTCTCCGCACCTGCTTCAATGCCAACCCTTCGACGAAATCAAACAAAAAAGGTTCTCAAAACCAAGGGCTCCAGTTCGGCTGAGGGCCTGCTGCAGAATGCCCACACAGGACTACCCAAGCCCTTTGACGAGATCAAACAAGAAATCAAACAACGTGGCCTCTACAATGTAGACCTGTCCTCTTCCGGGACACGTGCTTCAACGCGAACTCACAACTTTTTACCCTTCAAAAGAAACGCTTTGAATTAAAAATTTACTAAGGGTGCCCTTCGAAATTATAACCAACAAATGCTAGTCCAACTTTCACCCTTCAAATGAAATAATGGGTTGCCCTTCAAAACCATCCACTTCTCATATCCTAATTGCCCAAACAAAAGACAATGACATGCCACGATCAATATCAATGGGAGGCCCACAACTCACAGCCACTTCTCTTAAAATGGAATATTCCTCCTTAGCAATTTTAAATCATTTTAGTGTATTTTGAACTTAATAGTTAAAACCGATCGAGCGATTATTGTAGGGAATGGAGACGTGTGCGAGTTGTGATGTAGAGGATTTTTCTTTTGCTCCACACGTGTGAGATGCATGCCCCCGTACGTTGGGCGGGTGACGACCAGTGCATGCATGCACGTTGGCAACCCTAATGGGGAGAGCATGGGCACAAGAGGCAGCAGAGAATGCCGGTGTCTGGGGGGACTGGGAGCTGGAGGCTTCTGAGGATATGAAACGATTGCGAGTTGAAGATGATGGGGAGAGGGAGAGAAAGAAAGCTTTGCCTGATTGGGTTACGGCAAGACTCAATGCGCAGATGCAGAGGGTTCAGACGAGAGAACACAAGTTATGTATAAAAGTTTCCCTGGAGCTCATTAGGAGTCAAGTTGGCCTTTTTTCTATGTGTAGTGTGATTTTGTTTTGCTCTAGCATGCCCCCTTCTAAGGTTGATATTAGCAAATGGCTACAAGACGATGTCTTCTCCACGACAGGGTAGTCTCTCAGGTTTTTTACCTAGGTAAGGGGTTTTTCAATATTGTGTTCACCAAAGGGCAAGTCGTCTCTGAGTTATTGTCCAAAGTGCCATTGTTCATGGGGCATAGACACGTACATGCTATTCCATTTGACCCTCTCTTTGGTGTGAATAAAAGCTTGCAAGAAGCCTGTCCTATTTGGGTAGAAATAGTAGGCTTGCCTCTCCCTGGCTTAGACCTACAGTAGTGAGCGAGATTGCATGTGCTCTTGGGCCGGTTCTGCACCTTCCAAAAGATGAGGCGGGAGGCCGCCAGACAAACAGTGTGTGTATTTCATGGATTACCATGGTGGAAAAACCCCTAAAACCCTAGAGGTAGATTTAGGGGAGTTGGGAAAGTTGGAGTTGAACTTGAAGTTTGGGCCATTTCTAAGTGCCTACTTCAGGTGTGGTGGCTTTTGGCGTATAGCCAAAAATTGTACGAGGGGCTACATGCAAAACCAGCAAGCGAAGAGAGAGAGAGAGTTGAGGGACGCTTATGGGGAGGGGGTAAAAGAAGGGAAAGGGAAAGAGGCTTTAGTTAGAGAGGGGGGGAATCAGGATGAGGGAGCTTGGATAAAAACTAAAGGGAAAACCAATCTTAGACAAGCTAAGGATGAGGCAAGAAAAGCTCTTAACAAAGGGGTTGTGAGAGAAACTAGAGGCAGTAAGTCCCAAAGCAATCTAAGCCCTCTGTTGTAGTCAAATCCTCTCGGGGATGTGGATAGTGGGACTTCCTTTGTACAAAGGTTTGATTGGCAGGTGGAGGAAGCTTGGAAGGAGATGCATAAAGATGCTGCTGTGACAAAAGGGATGATGAGGAGGTGGACATGGTTCCAAAAATAGCCTCAACATAAGTAAGTCAATAGAAGTTAGTGGGTATAGTGGAGAAATGACTATCATTAAAAATAGTTTAAACCCTAATATTCTAGCTAACCATCCACACTTTGAAGATGACAATTGACTCTAGCACTGCTCTTTCTAACCATATGCCCTTGAAGTGGGAGTGGCACATAACTGGGAGGAGGCCAAACTGAACAAATTCCCCATAAGGAAACTAAGAGGTAACAATCTACTTCTCAAGGATGAGCCGTTTATTAGGTACACTGAGGAGGCAATTGGGAGACTTAAAAAGAGAGGGACTTCTTAAGGTTCTTGGAGATCTTTTGCTAATGAGATGCAGGGTATAATAAGGGGGGTTGGGAAACTGAGAGAGCTGAAGAAAGAAGACAGGAAAGGAGGAGATGGAGTGAACTAATGGAATCTCTCGCAAAAAAAGAGACAAATTGGGAAACTCATAGAAGAAGAAGCTAGTTTGTATCTCAAGTGCCAGATAGGCCTGAAATGTGAGGATGAAAAATGTTCTAGGAAAGAGAAAGTAAGCTAAAATGGAAAACTTTTAACAATAAAAGAAAACCTAACAAACATCTTTTTAGACTGGCTGAGGGGAAAAACAACAAGTAATGGAAAGGATTATAGAGGGAAATGGGTAAGGGTTAGGGAAAATTGACTTGATTCCCAAAAGGTGGGTAGAAGTTTTAGGATCCACCCTTAGCCTGAAACAAGACTGCTCATACAGAAGGTTTCAAGCTGAAAACAAGCTATTAGGACTGATGAATAATAGAGTGGAATCTGACAAATCCAAGTGGCTTGAGAGAGAGAGAGATGCTGATGAATGTTGGGTGGCCCTTCTAAATCTCGGCCCAGAGAGAAGTCCCCTAGGTGGGATAAATTATCTTTTGAATTCTTTATTACGATTTGACCATCTTTAAAGGACTTGGTTTGGAAAGTGTGCAAAGAAGCTTTCACCTCTAGCAACTTGGATAAGGATTTGAAAGAAGGACTTGGTTTGGAAAGTGTGCAGAGAAGCTTTCACCTCTAGCAACTTGGATAAGGATTTGAAATTGTACAAGGGGGTACATGCAAAACCAGCAAGCGGAGAGAGAGAGAGAGAGTTGAGGGACGCTTGTGGGGATATCATTGTAAAGGGGAAAGAGACAAGCACTAAGGGGGTAAAAGAAGGGAAAGGGAAAGAGGCTTTAGCTAGAGAGGGGGGGAATCAGGATGAGCGAGCTTGGATAAAAACTAAGGGGAAAACCAATCTTAGACAACCTAAGGACGAGGCAAGAAAAGCTCTTAACAAGGGGGCTGTGGGAGAAACTAGAGGTAGTAAGTCCCAAAGCAATCTAAGCCCTTTGTTGTACTCAAATCCTTTTAGCCCTCTCGGGGATGTGGATAGTGGGACTTCCTTTGTACAAAGGTTTGATTGGCAGGTGAAGGAGGCTTGGAAGGAGATGCATAAAGATGCTGCTATGACAAAGGGGATGATGAGGAGGTGGACATGGTTCCAGAAATAGCCTTAACATAAGTAAGTCAATAGAAGTTAGTGGGTATAGTGGAGTGATGACTATCATTAAAAATAGTTTAAACCCTAATATTGTAGCTAACCATCCTAATGGTAGGATTTTGGTGGTGGAAATTCAAGTTACTGGGGAAAGGACGTGGGTGGTGAATATCTATGGAGCTCACAACCATAAGATTAGAAGTGGAATGTGGGAATGGACTGCCAATTTGAATATTCAGGGCCACTTTATCCAGTTTTTTTTCAACCATGTTAAACCATTTTGATGAGCGAGAGAAGAAGAAGTGTGGAATTGAGAAGAAAAATGGGGTTGATTGATGGGTGGTGGGATATGGGTGATTGGGAGTCTGATCCTAGGCATACTTACTTTAGCTTTTAATACTTTGGTTCATCATCTAGGATAAATAGAGTATTCCTCAATCATCAAGCAATATGGGCCTTTCACACTTTGAAGATGACAATTGACTCTAGCATTGCTCTTTCTAACCATATGCCCTTGAAGTGGGAGTGGCACAAAACTGACTGGGAGGAGGCCAAACTAAATAAATTCACCAACCATAAGGAAACTAAGAGTTAACAATCTACTTCTCAAGGATGAGCTATTTATTAGGTACACTGAGGAGGCAATTGGGAGACTTAAAAAGAGAGGGACTTCTTAAGGTTCTTGGAGATCTTTTGCTAATGAGATGCAAGGTATAATAAGGGGGGTTGGGAAACTGAGAGATTAAGAAAGAAGACAGGAAAGGAGGAGATGGAGTGAACTGATGGAATCTTTGCATACAGCAGAAAAAAAGACAAATTGGGAAACTCATAGAAGAAGAAGCTAGTTTGTATCTCAAGTTCCAGACATGCCTGAAATGTGAGGATGAAAAATGTGCTAGGAGAGAGGAAAGTAATCTAAAATGGAAAACTTTTAACAATAAAAGAAAACCTAACAAACATCTTTTTAGACTGGCTGAGCGAAAAAACAACAAGGAAGTAATGGGAAGGATTATAGAGGAAAATGGGCAAGGGTTAGGGAAAATTGACTTGATTGCCAAAAGGTGGGTAGAAGTTTTAGGATCCACCCTTAGCCTGAAACAAGACTGCTCATATAGAAGGTTTCAAGATGAAAACAAGCTGTTAGGACGACTGATCAATAATAGAGTGGAATCTGACAAATCCAAGTGGCTAGAGAGATAGATGCTGATGAATGTTGGGTGGCTAGAGAGAGAGATAGATGCTGATGAATGTTGGGTGGCCCTTCTAAATCTAGGAAGAGAGAAGTTCCCTAGGTGGGATGGATTATCTGTTGAATTCTTTATTACATTTTGGCCATCTTTAAAGGTCTTTAAAGGTCTTGGTTTGGAAAGTGTGCAGAGAAGCTTTCACCTCTAGCAACTTGGATAAGGATTTGAAGGAGGGACTGGTGAAACTCGTCCCCAAACAAGTAGCATGTAATAGATTCAATCACTGGAGACCCGTCACTTTGTTGATTGTTATATATAAAATCCTAGCCAAAGTTATTTCTCTACTAAGGATCACCCGTGTTCTTCAAGAAATCCTAGCCAAAGTTATTGCTCTAAGGATCACCCATGTTCTTCAAGAAATCATATCTAAGAGACAATATGGCTTCATAAAAGGCAGGTCAATATATGACAATATGACTTCATAAAAGGTAGGTCAATATATGACAATATATATGCAGCCATGCTGGGGAGGGATGTGGTTTTGAGGACACATCAGAAATGCATACTATTGCAACAGATCTAGAGAAGGCCTATGATAGGGTGCATTGGTCATTTGTGGCTAAGGTGATGGAAAAGTTGGGGTTTGGTGTTAGGATGGCTACTTGCATATACACTCTTACTTTAGGAGGACGGTCTAAGCTGTTGTTGGATGGGAGAGTGATGGGGGGCTTTGAAGTGAATAGGTATATGAGACAGGGTTGTCTTATTTCTCCTTTATTGTTTGCTATTGCTTCTCATCCTCTATTAGTGGCCTTGGAAGATGCATATTCAAAAGGGTAACTGGACTGAAACGTGAGCTGGTAAAACAATGTTTTGCTAATGACTCATTACTCTTCTTAAAAGTAGATAATGAAAATGTGAGACATGTTTTCTTTTATTCAAGAATTTGGAGAAGCTTTTAAGTCCAAGTGCAATATGCATAAGTCTATCTGAGGATAAAGATTTTTGACCTATAAAGATGGGGATGTAAGGTTATTAAGAGGGGATAGACTGTTAAACATCTAGGGGTTCCCTTTGGGGTTAAGATTACAAATAAGCAATTGACTGACTCGGCCCTAGAGAGATTTTGCTTGAAGCTTAAAAAAATGGGAGGTAATACTCTGTTGTGCAATACTCTGTTGATACCTACATTATGTTCCTATGTCCTGAGCTAGAGTTTGGGAAATGTCACTAGAAGAATATTGTGGGTCCCATAAGGGATTTCTTGTGGAGGAATTGGAGTCCTAATAAGAAAACCTTAGCCTGCTGGCTTGCCTAGGAAAAACTATGTTTACCCAAGACTCAAGGAGGTATTGGTATTTTTCATCTCCCCTCTCAGTCTATAGCAAGGATTGCCTTGCTCCTCCCCAAGTATCTTCACCAAGAGGAAATATGGACTAAGATGCTAAGGGAGCTAGTGGAGGACTCTCATATTCACTCAAAAGGAAGGTGGTAGGGACTATGATGGAAGGACAAGCTATTCTCTTATGCCCCCCTAAAAGTCATAGGATCCCCTTTTTTGTAGAATGCTATGCAGCAAATGGAAGGAGGCTTTGGGCCTGATGGTCTGGGATGGATGTTGTAGAGCATTAAGGAATTCTTTGTTGCCTGGGGATATGGTGGACTCATAAGTTCAACCCTCCGGTTTGAAAAGATGCAGGGGAGAAGAGAGCTTGAGCTCTTGCAAGCACACACACACTCACAAAACCCTAAAAGAGAACACACAAGGTGAGAGGCTGAAAATCTTCTTCTTCTTCACACAACACTCATCAACACTCCATATACAAAGATAAGAGTACACACCATATGAAAGGTACTCAACCAAATACATACTAGGGTTCTCTATAGTGTGAACCCAACTAAATGAGCTGGCGCTATAACTATGCCAGTCTCTAGAATGACTGTCACACAGCCTGTCATCCCACTAGCCACATATCACCCATGATCTCACCAACCATGCCAGTGGTGTAAGTGTGGGGCCTATCCCCCAGGCGGGTCATCAGTGTCCACCGCCTCACTGGATGAGCTCGATATCTCAACACTCCCCCTCGAGCTCAACTCCATCTCATGTACACCAAGCGAAGCCCTGAATCTGTGGAGCTTCTCTGTACCCAATGCTTTGGTGAAGATGTTAGCTACCTGATCCTGTGTGCTGACATAAACAAGGTCAAGGTCTCCTGCCAAGACCTTCTCTCTGACAAAATGGTAGTGGACCTCTCTATATGCTTCATGCGAGCATGAAAAACTGGGTTCCTAGCCAACTATATACTGCTAATGTTGTCACAGAAAATGACAACTTGTCTATCCGCTAATAGACCCAAATCTGCAAGTAGCTTTCTCAACCAAGCTACCTCACATGCTGCCATAGCAGCACCTCTGTACTCCGCCTTTGTACTGGATAGAGCAACCGTAGGCTGCTTCTTGCTACTCCAAGTTACAGCAGCACTCCCCAAAGAAAACATGAAGCCACTAGTAGATCTTCTATCTGAGATACTACCAGCCCAATCAACATCTGTGTACCCATGTACATATATCTCTATCCCAGTTTCATAAAATAGTCCACAATGCAAAGTAGACCTCACATACCTCAATATGCGTCAACGCATCCAAATGCGGCTTCTGACGAGAAACCTGCATAAACTAACTCACCAACCTAATAGCATAGCTCAAATCTAGCCTGGTGATCGTCATGTAGATCAAGCTTCCTACTATGCACCTATACATAGTAGGATCCTCCAAAATCTCTCCTGAATCTGCACTCAACTTGCCATTCTGATCCAACGGCACTAAGATAGGCTTACAGCCTTTCATACCATACTTGGACAACATGTCCAAGCCATACTGTCTCTGCAGTAATCCAATACCATGTGGTGACCTAATCAGCTCAATGCCCAAGAAATATCTGAGCTCCCCCAGATCCTTCATCTCAAACTTCTATCTAAGCAAGATCTTTACATCAAAGATCTCTGCATCATGGTCCCCCGTAATGATCAGGTCATCTACATAGATGACAACAAGCACAACCCCTCTATCACCGTGTCTCACATACAGCAAAAAATCTGCATTGGCTACATGAAAGCCAATAGTTACAAGATATTCAGCAAAAATCTTGTCAGACCATGCTCTTGGTGCTTGTTTTAAGCCCTACAAGGCTTTCTTCAACCTGCAAACATGCTCGGGGTGACTCACATCCTCATAACCAGGTGGCTGCAACATATACACCTCTTCCTGCAAATCCCCATGCAAGAATGCATTCTGTACATCCATCTGATGTAAAGACCATTGCTTTGACGTAGCCACTGCTATCACAACTCTCATTGTTGCCATCTTGGCAACTGTGCTGAAAGTTTCCTCATAATATGTCTGCACATATCCTTTGGCTACCAATCTAGCCTTGTACCTGCTTATGCTTCCATCACTGTTATGTTTTACTTTGTACACCCGCTTGCATCCAATGGCATTCTTGCCTTCAGGCAATTGCACTAAATCCCAAGTCTCATTTCCATATAGTGCATCCATCTCCTCATCCATAGCTTTCTCCCAACACACATTTCCAGCAGCCTCATCAATGCATGTGGGCTCTACAACCTACACAACCTTTGCCATATATGCATAGTGATGTGCCACATAACCATCATAGGTAAACCTCTGCACAGGGTTCTTCACTCTCCCAGATCTTTGTAGCTTTGCATTCATGGCTTCCATAGCCTTCTTTACACCAGGTGTTCTCATAGGTGGTATCCCAAGCTTCTCATCAACGCTCATCTCTGAGCCACTAGACTCTCCTCAACATGAGAATGCCCTGCATAAATATCAGGCATACTAACGGGCTCAACCACTTTCTCTTTGCCTTTATGTGATGTACTAATCACATTTGCAGGACTGGTATTATGATGCAGCCTACCACTCCATGGTCTATCAACTGAACCACTAGATGAGGACTCTCTTGGTCCACTCAAAGACTAAGATTGCTGACTTGCATTCTGTGCAACCACATTTCCACTCACACCAGTCCCAATAGCTTCTTTTTCAGCAGCATACCAGCTGCTCATCTCATCAAAAACAACATCCCTGCTTACCCTCAACTCACGTGCAGCAGGATTATAACACCTGTATTCCTTTTGCTCAAGGGAATACCCAATAAACACACATTTTTCAGCTTTTGCATCCAGCTTAGTTCTCAGCTCATCTGGCACATGCACATATGCAATGCATCCAAAGACTTTCAAATGAGACAAATCAGGTTTTTTGCCAGTAAACCTCTCCTCTGGAGTTACATCATCATGTATGGCTGTAGTAGGAGTTCTGTTCATGATGTAAAGTGCTGTAGAAACAGTCTCAGCCCAATAGCTATGCGGCATATTCTTCTCTTCCATCAATGCTCGCACAATCTCAGCAATGTGCCTGTTTTTTCGCTTAGCAACTCCAGTTTGCTGTGGAGTGTATCTGCATGTAAACTATCTCCGAATACCATTTTTCTTCAAAAATTCAGAGCACTCATTGGAGAAGTACTCTCCCCCTCCATCTGACCTTAGACACTTTACATATTTCCCTGTTTGCTTTTCAACCATAACTCTGAAATTTTGAAAGTGAGTGAACACCTCACCCTTCTCCTTCATGAAGTATACCCACACTTTCCTTGTGTGGTCATCAATAAATGTCACATAATACTTGCAGCCTCCCATAGATATGGTCTTCGTAGAACCCCATACATTTGAATGCATAACATCTAATGCATTTTTGCTCACATTTCTGTTACGTGGAAAAGACATGCTTTGTTTGCTTTCCAAATTGGCATGCTTCACATATTCTCTGCATACCTTCAACTTTAAATTTTGGCAGCCCTGTCACAATTCCTTTAGTCTGCATAGACTTCATTCTCTGCACATTCACATGTCCAATTCTTTTATGCCAAATGTCTGTGTCTGCAACTATTCCTGAACCATTTGCAAACATCACAACACTCACTTCAGGCATGTTTACATTCAATGTAAACATCCTGCCCACTCTGTTGCCTTTTGCAACCACCTTGCACTTGTCTTTAAAGTCTTCAACATAACAACCATCAAGGTTAAACCGAACCTGCAAACCCTGCTCAATCATCTAGCCAACTAAAACCAGATTCTTTGTTATGTTTGGAACATGAAGTACATCTGCAAGGTACTTCACTTTTCCATCCTCCATAGACAATGGCACATCTCCAACATGGGCATTTGGATGAGCATTGTCATCCCTTGTTTCCACAAAACCTGGTCTTTCAAGGTTTTTCATCTCCTTGAACCACTCCCCATGATGTCATGTGGTTCGAAGCACCTGAATCAACGTACCATACATCATCTTTATGTGCTGCTTCTACATTTTCAGACATGGCTTTAACAACATGCTGCATAACAAACAACCTTTCATTATCCTCATTGTTTCTGCTCGAGGATGCATTGTTGTTTTGCTGCAATTTTCCATTTTGCATGTCAGCCTGCTTCTTATAACAATCTTCCTACACATGTCCAGGCTTACTACAATAAAAGCATCCACGTGTATCATTATACTACCTTTGCCAATTTCCACGACCTCTTTGACTCCCCCTGCCTTTGAATTGGCCTTTTCCACCTGCGTGTTGTTGTTGTTGTTGTTGTGAATTCTGGGACTGTTGTTGTTGCTACTGCTGGCCATAATTCTGATTACCTGTTCGGCCACCTCCTTGACCGCGTCCACGGCCTCCTCTACCTCGTCCTCTTCCTGAATTTGTGTAGAAGGCCTATTGCTCTGAACTATTTTTGTTTTGTGAAGACTGTTGGTCTTCACCCAAGCTCTTCTCTTCTATAATCAACATAGACACCAAATCTGTAAAATTGGGAATGTTTTCTCGAGTCTGAATAGACATCTTGAACGCCTTGTATTGTGGCCCGAGACCACGTAGACAGACTTCCACCTTATCATCACCATCTACTGAATCACCAATAGATGCAAGGGATTCCACAATACCCTTTATCTTCAATGCATAGTCATTCACAGACATACTCTTTTTCTCCATAGTATGAAGTTCATTCTTCAACTGTATCTTGCATGCCTTGGTATTTGTTTCTTAGAGTTTTACCAAGGTGTCTCACGCCTCCTTGGGAGACTTGGCATCCTGTATGTGCCCAGTCATGGTGTCTTGTATACTGATAGAGAGCCAATACATAACTTTTCTGGCTCCTTGGTTCCAATCCTTAAACTCTTTCACATCTATAGCAGTCGAATTGATCTCCGGTATCTTCGGTGCCTCTTCATGCTCACCTTCTATGTAGTCCATAACCCTTTCCCATCAGGAAATTCGTCAACCTGAACCTCCAAGCATGGAAGTTGTTCTTATCAAGCTTCTCAACAAAAATCTGGTTTATGTCATCATTTGACATCTTGCCAGACACACAAATTTACTAGAAATAGCACTCTGGTTTGTCCTGCACAAATTGCTATATTTTCTGCAGCGGTACTGTAGTACACTCAAATGTCACAAACCAGTGACCTCAATGTGCATACATACACCCAACGGCAACTGTTGACCTCCTTGCAGGCACACACAGTGTCTGCACAGCCAATCTATCTTCCTGCAGTTCTTAAAACAGAGTTCTGCAGAGAATCGATGACTTACCCGCAGTGCTCGAAATCGCCTGCTTTCTGAAAAACGGAGGTTCTGATGCGACCAAAACGCGTTTTCGGCCTAAAAATTTTGTCCGATAGGACCATTTAGTTACCCTGGAGCTTTACTCTTGCGACGAAGAAAGCTCCTCAATTAGAGATCGTTTGCCGGTGCCTCCTGTAGAGCTCCCGACAAGGATTTAGTCACCAATACAAATATGGAAGAGTAGTTGAAGCTCTTACCCTCGTACCGCTTCCTGTGCTTCTCTTGCTTGCAGCTCAGTCCTTAGCATGATCCAGGCTGTGATACCATGAAAAGATGCAGGGGAGAAGAGAGCTTGAGCTCTTGCAAGCGCACACACACACTCACAAAACCCTAAAAGAGAACACACAAGGTGAGAGGCTAAAATCTTCTTCTTCTTCACACAACACTCAACACTCCATATACAAAGATAAGAGTACACACCATATGAAAGGTACTCAACCAAATACATACTAGGGTTCTCTATAGTGTGAACCCAACTAAATGAGTTGGCGCTCTAACTATGCCAGTCTCTAGAATGGCTGTCACACATCCTGTCATCCCACTGGCCGCATATCACCCATGATCTCACCAACCATGCCAGTGGTGTAAGTGTGGGGCCTATCCCCCAGGCGGGTCATCAGTGTCCACCGCCTCACTAGATGAGCTCGATATCTCAACACAGTAGCCCTCTAGGATCCGAGATTAGCTAAAAACTTGAATAATAATACTAGGCTAAGGAGACTGGCAGATTGTTGGGATGGGACAACAGTGGGGTAGAAGGAGTTTGAACAGTTAAAAGAGGAGTTTGGATTTTCTTCTAGGGAAGGGCAATTAGTTAGATAAGTACTGGATGAGGTACAAAATCTTTTGATGAGTCCTGCTAGATTAAGGATTGGACTTGGTACAAAGGTGTAAAATTGGATAAAGGGGCAACTAGGGATTTGTATAAGGAGTTAAGGAAAAGTGAGGTGAATGTAGACTACTGTAATAAAATTTGGAGGGTAAACTAGAGCCCAGATAGCTGGAGAAGGAGATGAAAAGAAATATGGGAGACATGCATCTCTGTAAAATCTTAGGTCTTTTTATGAAGGATATACATGTGGGCCCTACCCATTGGGATCAAGCTGCTTGAGAGAAACTTCACTAGTGGATGTTGTCCCAGGTGCAAGACTATCCTAGAAGATGAGAAGCATGCCTTTTGGGACCTACTATCAGACGGACATTGGGCAGAATTGGGAAATGGGTCTACTGCAGCACATGAATACAAGGCCAGTGGGGGGAATGGATCTTAGGGAGATGGGAAGCCAGTGATGGAACTGCTGATTTAATCTTCAACATAATCAGGTTCTGCTATCTATGGGAGGTATGGAATAGTAGAAACTATATAGTCTTTCAAAAAGAAACTAATCTAGGGTTGGATGTGATAATGTTAAAGCACAAATGTATATACATGTGTTGGTTTGTACACTATGTGAATAAGCAGAATAAGGATGAGATGGTGCAGATAATTCAGGCATTGCAAGTTGGCATAGCTTGACCCCTATATCTCCTTGGGTGACTTTACCAAGAAAGGGAAAGTCTAGGTGAAACAGTCTCCCAAAGGTTACACAAGTGAAGCTATGATTGAGGCTTGCATTTAGCTTTCATATTTTATTGATGAGACACTGACGCTACTCAAAATAATGGGGGCCATACAAACATGAGCTAGTTGCTCAAGGACACACATCATTTTCTTATTTATTAATATATTGAGCTCAACTAGTGCAGACACTAATGACCAGTCTGTGTGATAGCTTCCGCACTTACACCACTAGCTAGGTTGCTGAGATTATGGTCGAAGTATAGAAAGTAGTTTACAGGCTATGTGACATCCACTTTCTATACTAGAGTTATGGCATAATTATAGTGCCAGCACATATAGTTGGTTGGGTTCACACTATGGATCAACCTTCGTATGTTATAGTAAGAGAGGACGTTCCCTTATAGTGCCAGCACATATAGTTGGTTGGGTTCACACTATGGATCAACCTTCGTATGTTATAGTAAGAGAGTACGTTCCCTTATAGTATGTACCCTTATATCTTTATGTTATGGTTATAGAGAAGAGAAGGCATATAGAAGAAATATTTATTATTATTATAGAGAAGAAATATATAAAAAAATTCAACCATTCATACTTGTCTACGGCTCAACAAGTTTTTTGTAGGAACTCTATGAAAGTATTGATTTTGACTGTGTATGCCCAATTTCTACTTCAATGCAAAGTTGTTGATAGTTTTTGTAGAGAATTTAAGAGTTGCAAATTGTTGTGGTGGATGCATGTTTATGTATACAATTACAATATAACTAGTTTATAGTACCATTGTGTTAGAGATTGTGGGTCTACTATAAGTGCATAAGCTTTTACAAACACTATTTCGTAAGTTGTGCAAGTAAAGATGTCTGGCAGCTTTATCAAAAATTATGAGTGAGAAGCTGGACAATAATAATTTCCTATCTTGAAATTCGGGATAACCAATTTCCTTAGGAGGAAAGGATATTGGGAGTTCATCAGAAGTGAGGAGCCAGAGATTCCTAAAAAAAATCCCATCCCACAACAGGTGTAGACATATAACGTATAGCATAAAAGAGCCAAAAAGGTGTGTATTAGAGGCTTGGGACACCTTAGTAAAGATGTACAATAAAACATTCAAGATCGAAAGGTCAAGCTAAAGTAGAAGCTGCATAATGGAACTAGAGGGAATCCGAGTATAAATGATCACTCAGTGAAGGTTAAAGGGCTTACAGATGCCCTTTCTTCTATTGGATCACTAGTAGATGACGATGATATGGTATCGATGAACTTGAATGATCTTGGAAAGGAATACAATTAGTTTCAGGCCTTCATTGGATCACTAGTAGATGACGATGATATGGTATCAGTGAACTTGAATGATCTTGGAAAGGAATACAATCAGTTTCAGGCCTTCATTGGAGTTTAAGAGAACTTTCCTAATTTTAGGAACTAGTCTCCTCATCTATGAGAGGAGATAAATATTGGGGGAGGCTCATCCTCAAGAAATTCACATGAGTGGGTCTTCCACTCAAATATACAAGCTGAGATAGAGGTAGATCATATCTAGAGGAGGATGTAGTAGTCGATTTGGAAATCAAGAAACAACAACAATATCAATAACGACAAGAAAATCAGTCTCATATATGTGAAAGAGGTCACTCTAGTATGGCAGGGGAAGCCAGAGAGGCTGAGGTGGTTTGGCAAAGAAATCAAAATGCAAATAGTATGGAATACTATTACTGTGGCAATGATATCAAAAGTGGAAATTTGCTATAAGGCAACTATGCATCATCAAGTGAACTGGGTTATGACAGTTATTTGTGATGCAACACATGCTCAGTTCCATGATAAGAGATGTCTCAAGATTGAGAGATATTTGGAAACTGGGTTATGACAGTTATTTGTGATGCAACACATGCTCAGTTCCATGATAAGAGATGTCTCAAGATTGAGAGATATTTGGAATGTGAATGCTAGCACCTCTAACCACATGACCAATCATGGGGGGGTAAGTGGTTTAGAGATATGTAAATGATGATACTATGTACCCCATTGCGCATGTTAGTAAAGTGCCAGTGTTTATGGAGGATTGCAAAATGAAGTATGTGCTAGCAAATATAACTTCGTGTTCCTAATATTACAGAAAACCTAGTTTATGTTAGATAAATGGTTAAGTAGGTTTTGTAAGTGAGGTGGTTTAATCCCCAAGGGTGCTTTGTGGAAGACTTCAAAAATTAGTGCCGCTTACTTATTGCAAAGGGTAACAAAACTAACAAGATGTTTACTTTGGATGCTAACATGCCTGAGGTGAAGGCAGCCATGTTTGCACACGGGATACGTGTCATATGGAATAGGCATCCTCACAGATATTGACATATGGCACAAGCACATTGGTGGCTAAAGTCTATGCAAGCCCAAAATCATTAGGACATTTTGGAATTCGTAGGGCCTTTTAGTAGAGAGAGAAAAAGAAGCGCATCCAATCAGGAAGAAGACAACGTTATGTTGAAAAATAAGTTATTTCTTTTTTCTAAATCCAAAAACTCTTCTTTTTCACCTCAAGATGTACTCTGCTTACACTTGATAGTCACTTTTCACACCCGAATGCATTAAACACACCTACACTTTTGTAGGGGGGGAAACTTCTATTCGTATCCATGTATTAAATACACATCTTTGCAAAGGAGGGAAAATTCCCTCCTCAAACTTCCTCTTGGGCTTAAACAATATCTCATTCTCTTTTCATTTCCTCTACCTTCTGATGCACTCTATTTTCTGAAGCTTCAGCCTTTTGTACTCCATTTCTTCTTGAAACGATGGGTAGCAAATCTCGTTTTATATCATCTCGATTTTGCCCCACTAATGCCATCATACATGATTCAATTCCTAGGGCAAGGAGACCAAGATCATCAGTGTTTGCTATACTTGTATCCAACTCTCTTAATGCACAAAATCAATGGATTGAAGTGCTAATCACCAAGGGCACATGGGTCCTTATGCAGTTAAGGAAGATAAGAAAGACAAGCAACAAGAATACATTTAGGACATCATGGAAAGGAAGAGTGAAAGACTTCTAGATAGAGGCTGGAAGGACAACCATCAAGGAAGTCCTAGTGCAGTATATATATATATATATATATATATATATATATGCATAATGAGCTTGTGCTTGAGAATCCAGATGACACAAAATTTCCCTCGCATAGACCAAACTGTAAGTTAATCTATCGCTTGTCAATCTTTCATTTTCTCTCATAATGGTCTAATGAATTGTGTAAACTGTCCATGTCTATGGTTGCAGATGTGTACCCCTCATCATATGAGGAGCCAATTCAGTGCATCATTGGAATTATGAATATGGTTCACGCACACATTGGTCGGCTACAGTATGAGGAAAGGAGCAACAAAAGCCTTGTAGATGTAAGAATCTTTTTCTATGATCATTTATACCGTATGCTAAACAAGAAACACAATCATGGCTACTTGGAAGAGCTACCTTTGCAAGCTGAGTGGAACTACATGGATTGGCCTATCCCAAACCCCTCAGTAACGGAGTCAGCAAAGAGCAAGCTCTTCAAGGATGTGCAATGCTCTCTACGAGGTAGCATTCTAACTCGTGTAGTAAAAAATATTATTTACCTACCAATTACTATGTTCGTGGAACTTTTTAGCTTATTTCAGGTGAAGATACCAAGAACCATGCTCGTCTCTGCAAAGATTTGGACACATTCCTCTTAGCAAGACTTCTTGATGTGAGGGATAGCCGAGCAAAGTTTTTGATGATATCCATTGTAGCATTGCACTGGAGACAGTAGTTGTGAAGTACATGATTGTAACTCAAACTTTTATCTTGTCCTTCTGGTATTCAATAGAAAGTTGGTGCCAAATGGATCAGGGAGCCGGAAGTGCAATGGACGACAAAGTCATAGACATTGAAGTGATTGATGAAGCTTCAACACTAGTGATAATTGTTTCTATATGAGAGAAATGCAATTTACAACAGCTAAGGAAGGATATTGTCAAAGAATCCTTGTAAGACATGCCGGCACACTTTAATTTCATTCACAATGGAAGAAAGGTCCTCCTTAGAAGGGAGCGACTAATACAATGTAAAGAATTGGGTAACATAGTAAAGATCATTCCTACTTGACAATACCCACTCCAATGTAATCTTTTAACATAATTAATCAAGTCTATCTTGTTAATGACACTCCTAATTGACATTACAAATTTGAATGTATTCTTTTAACATAATCAAGAGCCTTTTGTTCGAGGCAGTACTTTCAAAAAACAAGACAATGTATACTATTTTCGAAGACACATTACTTGAGTGAGAATAGAACGGTTGAAGACATTACATTACAAAAAAGGATTTCTCATTACATAATCTTGTACATAGTCTTTTGATTTGTAAAATCCATCTAAATATGGAATCAATTGTTCTTCCAAATAAACATCATCTGCATTACCTTCGAAAGGAAGGGGTGATATCCATGTTCCAATGGGATTATACATAGCCTTCTCAAGGGTATCATCAAAATTAATAATGTATTTGTGGGATTATACGGGTGTTAATAGTGCTTCATAAGTAAGGGCACCCCACGTTTGTTGGGATGAAAAACACCTGGGTCAATGTAACAGTGCCTTTGGTCATATACAAAATACAATTCTATTTCCTCAATCTTAGATTCTCTCAAAACTAGCATGACAGGAGGCCTCAAATTATGCATCATCATTGAGGACCAGATGGCTAATCTAAAGTGCTTAGTTACAAAGTTGATAAATTGATATAGTTTGAGCCTTAGCAGCATGACATGCATTTCCCCGACTTCGTAATTCCCTGTAACATTTGGTCCACCAAAGCTCTTGGGCTGTCTTTTGAGTAGCAATCCATTAACATCCAAGATGATAAGCCTCCTCAGCATCTGGAACCATTATTGACATGATTCATACTTCTAATCAGTCTGAATATAATTAAAACTTATAATCATTGTTAAGGGACAAAAACAGCTATAATAGAAACAATACTTAAAATTGAGTTGGTTACATTACATCAAGTAAATTAGGCTTGGGATCTTCATCAAGCTTGGGATCCTCACTAGTCTTGGGATCCTCATCAGACTTTGGTTCTTCATTGTTCGCCTCCCTACTACTAAGTCCCGGCTTGGCCTCTGTAGTCTGCTTCACGTCTGTCTTCTCTTCAGGCTTTGTCTCTATCTCTTCAACTTGCTCTACCTCATCAGCCTTGGGATGTTCAATGTTAACCTCCACATTGGACCTTGGCTCTGCCTCTTTTGGCTAAAGGGCTTTGGCTCGCCCCCTTCAGCCTGAAGGAGCGCCTCCACGTTTGCAGGATCAGGGAATTCGGGCTGGTTCTCCTCAGAAATTTTTGTGCTATTCTTTAGTATTAATTGTATCATGGTCACTCTGTATCGCTCCACATATTTCCTATCATAATTCTGTAATGCGGTCTGAAAAAAAAAATTTACAATGTCAAACCGCAAATCTAGCTAAATAAATGTCCACCAAATGTCCACCCGATGATTCTTACACTTACCTTGGACATGAAGAGATTCATGGAGAACAGACTCTAGAGAATATATTCTACATGTATCATCGATCTCCATCCATAGGATTGTGAGTCTCCTTGCTTGGGCACTTGAACTGGCTTGACCTCTGATTTGTCAGTTCATAGTCTCCATATAGGGAACCAAGAACATGAAGACGCCTTTTTATACACCTGCATAATAAATAATCTTTCACAAAAATATATACATTGCCAACTTCAAGGAGCCATAGATATCAGAGAAAGGTGCTTTGAATGCTTACTTACAAGCCTAACTCAAGATGTGATCTTGGTACTGAATTAAGAGTCCACACGATTCTCTTATCTAATTCTATAACGGCAAGGCTCCAATGGTTCCTGTAAAAGCAAAAATATCTAAAACTAAGGCATCCCCTATCTATTAGATGCATAAAACTAACAAGATAGAGGAGTAACATACCCTGATTCGTATGGAAAAATTAATACAGTAACCTCCAGCGCGTTCAAATAGGTGAACCACTTTTGAATCTCTTGTGCTGGGAAGTACTCCTTCTTCTTAGTAGTGGTGCTAGATGAGAGTTGAGAATAAACACCTCAGAATGGCTCTCACGTGGAAGCTGGCACTTTATTAAACTGCAAAAACAAGGGTAA
>NC_141061.1:25606163-25628663 GCF_041138505.1 Cibotium barometz
GTCATTAGAATGGAAAGATACATTATAAAAGACTTATGTGTTACATCTATCTGTCCAATGATGATTAACAAAAATCTTTTGTTCTCTCTATTTTTTTGTGCTTCTATGGCATCTGAGTTTTTAAATGCTTTTCAGAACGCTTCAATCTCTTCCTTTCCATATGTCTGAGTATCTACATCAGTTTGGATGACCTCAAGGTTTCTTTTTTATGTAGTTGTTGTAGTATCCTTCTATTAAACCATTGGAGCACTTCTTGTGGGCTGTTTGCCTTACTTTTTCCACCAGCATGTTGTGTGTGCCTGAAATATGCATTTTGAGCCATATAGTGTGATTTCTCGAGTCCTTATGTGTTCCAAATGCTAGGATCTCCGTACTTGTTGATAAAGTAAGGCATGTGGTTATAGAGAATATGCTGTATAAGAAAACATAAAATGTAAGTTAGTATCGAGGGCTAGGAAACAACAGTAAGCTAGAAACATACCATGTAGTGTGTAATGTTGGTGTCAGTCCAAGCAGCTCTGAATGCTTTTTTGAATGCTTGTAAGTTGTCTTGAAAGCTCTTTTTGTCTTACTGGGAGTAGTTGACTTTCTCACACATTTGGAACAGAGTATCAATTGAACGCCAAACTTCTGCTTTGACATTCCTTGAAGCACCTTCATAGTCTTTCATTGTATTATGAAGCTTTTTCCATTGTTGGTACTCGATTCGACTTGTATATGTTGTTGTATATTGCTTTCCTAACTTTATAGGTTTGTGTTAGTTGATTATTCATTGGCTTGGAAAGAAATCTTCTTGCCTTAACACCTCCAATGGAACTGGAGGGCTTCATTGGAACTTTCTTTTCATTTGATGACTTTTTAGTGTGTCCTTCAGAATCTGGACATTACCTCCATGTAATCCAATTTCTGATAGCACCTTCTCCAATGCATGGATGGCTTCTTTCCTCTTTGCTTCATTCTGATCTTCCAAGCAAAGCCAATGTGGAGATATACCAGTTTCTCTATGATACGACACAAAGCATAAAGCGTGCATATATGCACATTGGAATGAGGAATCTCAAACACTAGTTTAAAGTTCTCATCCAGAATTTGTCTGTTCGATGGTCGTCTCCACCACTTAGAGTCCATCACCCTTGCGGAGTCCATGCAGTAAAGGCATGGAGACTTTGCATTGGCCCCTTTGCTGCAGTTAAATAAGCACTTGAGAGTCTTCAAGTCACCTGCAAGATGCCATTGGACTTGAAATCCTCCCCTTTTCTCTACATGGAGCATCTTGGGTGCATTCATATGTTCTTTGATGACATTGTGGATATGTGTCTAATGAAATACCCAAAACAAGGATTCATGGTCCTCTTTCTTGACCTCAAATGAACCTAGCCACCAGATGTTCTTCTCGGACTGCACACTAAAATACTTTGGATCATCCCTACTACTGCAATTACAAAGATCCCTATTCATTGTTGGAATTAGGGTTGCAGGAAAGCACACAAAGCTTGGAGAAGAAGAAGCAAGAATGCACACAACACACAGTGTATCAGATTGTGTCAATGTACAAAAGATAAGTTAGCCCTAGAATAATGGGCATACAAAAGATAAGTTAGTCCTAGAATAATGGGCGTATATACAAGCCGGGAGAAAAAACCTCCTAAAGAGGGAAAAAGTGTCTCGGCGGTCCTAAGTGTGTTCACACACATCACTGCCTATATATATGGCAACAAATCCCCCCTGGGAGTGATGGTGTGAATGAGAGCTGGAACTCATGTATAGGGAAGTGCCATGCCCAAAGTAGATCAGTCCACAAAGGGGAGCAAACCCAAAACTTTGCGGAAGGCTTCAAACTTCTCACGAGGAAGCGCCTTTATGAAAAGATCGGCGAGGTTGTCCTGTGTTGGCACATATGCCAAGCTGATCTCTCCTGCTGGAAGTCTCTCCCTGACATAGTGATAATGCACCTCAATGTGCTTTGTGCGAGCATGAAAAACTGGGTTTCTCACAACTGCCAATGCGCTCTGACTGTCAGTGTAGATAGAGGTGGCAGACTCCTATCCAACACCCAAGTCAGCGCCATAAGCCGTCTGAGCCACACACACTCAACCGTAGCTGTGAAAGCTGCCCTCCTGTACTCAGCTTCACAACTAGAAGTGGCCACAGTAGGTTGCTTCTTACTCAACCAAGATATGCATGAGCTACCGAGCATGAAACAAAAACCACTTGTGGACACTCTTGTGTCATAGCAACCAGCCCAATCTGAGTCTCAAAAGGCATGTAAATCTGGCGGCAATGATCCCCCCTTAGGATAAAACAACCCAAGATGTATAGTGCCACTCAAGTAGCGAAAGATGCATTTAACTGCCTTCCAATGCTAAGACCTTGGGCTATACATAAACCTGCTCACCTGTGAGACTGTAAACTGAATGTCCGGCCTCATAATGCATACATAAATGAGACAACCAACAGCTGTCTGATAGAGTGTGACATCAAAGTGATCTCCAGCATCATGAAGACTCAACTTCAAACTTGTCTCCATTGGAGTAGCAATAGGCTTGAAATCTTCAAGGCCAAATCTCCGCAACAATGTCTCAATATACTTTGTCTGACACAAAGCAATACCTCCATCACACTGCTTAAATTGTATCCCCAAATAATGACGCAAATGCCCCAAATTTGACATCTCAAAAGAGGCATTCAAATCAACCTTAAAATCAGCAATATGACTCTCATTTGGTCCTATGAGCAGCATGTCATCGACATAGAGAGCAATGATTAGATGTACATCATCCACACGTTTAACATACAAAGTGCTTTCTGTTGGACTATTCTAAAAACCATGTGCAGTAAAATATGCATGTATCTTTTCATACCAAGCTCGTGGAGCTTGATTTAAACCATACAAAGCCTTTTTCAACCTGCACACTTTGTTTTCCTGCCCTCTTTGAACAAAACCACGAGGCTACGAATACATACACCTCTTCATGCAAATCTCCATTCAAGAACGCAGTCTTTATGTCCAACTGATGTACATTCCAA
Source organism: Cibotium barometz (assembly GCF_041138505.1). Lineage (NCBI taxonomy): Eukaryota > Viridiplantae > Streptophyta > Polypodiopsida > Cyatheales > Cibotiaceae > Cibotium > Cibotium barometz. The sequence continues at coordinate 25,609,191 of NC_141061.1, forward strand.
CCATTATGAGCTGCCAATGCACAAATGCTATGAATGGTAGTCATACGACAAGTGGAAGCAAAGGTCTCATCAAAATCAATGCCCTTTTCTTGAGCATAACCCTTTGCAACAAGTCTAGCCTTATAGCGATCAACACTGCCATCTGGCTTTCGTTTCAACTTAAAAACCCACTTACATCCAATGACCTTTCTACCAATAGGCAAATCACACAAAGACCATGTACCATTTTTCATTATAGCATCATATTCACTTTGCATTGCAGCCAACCAATTTTTTGATTTTTGTGCCTCATCAAATGAAAGACGTTCTTCCTCTTCACACATACTAGACACAGCCAAAGCATAACAATCTGATGCATAAGAGGCATGCTGAAAACCTGAACGAGTACGACTAGAAATAGATGCATCAATTTTACTATCACGCAAGGTTTGCACCAGCCATTTAAGCATACCTCTAGCCTGCTCATTTTCAGCCCTATCCTCATAAATTACATCCTGTAAATCTGCATCAGAAATAGGCAGATCTATGATGTCGTTTGAAATCTGCATAGGCTAAATGTTTGCCTCATTAGGACTTACATTTGAATTCCCACCTGTAAACAGAGGCAACAACGTATCAAATACATCCTATGAGCTCACACATGTCTCTTCGGTACATGATAACAAAGGCTGCACAGCATCTTCCACAAAAACAACATCTCGACTAATCAAAATATGCTTTGACTACGGATGATACAATCTGTAACCCTTGCTCTCAGCACTGTAGCCAACAAAAATGCATTTGACAGCCTTATCATCCAATTTTTTACGTTATTGCACAGGCACTAAAGCATAGGTCAAGCAACCAAAGACACGCAAGTGACCAATAGAAGGCTTCCTGCCATGCCAAGCTTCGTATGGAGTAACAGACTGCAAGGCCTTAGTGGGACACCTGTTGAGTATGTATGCAGCACACATGACAGTCTCAAGCCAAAACGCATGTGGCAAAGCTTGGCTCTTGACCATACATCATGCCATCTCCGTAAGTGACCTGTTTTTCCTCTCAGCAACACCATTTTGCTGAGGGATATATGGCACTGTACATTGGTGTTTTATCCCACGACTAGCCAGAAATGCATCAAACTCTTTAGACATGTACTCCCGTCCTCGATCAGAAACAGAGGGTGCCCACAGTACAATTGGATACATTTTCAACCATAAGCAAAAACTGTTTGAAGTACAAAAACACTTCGGACTTTGCCTTCAGTGGACATACCCATGCATGCCTGGAGTAATCATCAATGAAAGTCACGAAGTACAAGTGTTTCGCAAACGACGGAGTTTGCATAGGCCCACATACATCACTATGTACAAGTTGCAATTTGCAAGTGGCCCACACAGAACCATCCTTTGGAAACGCAGAACGGTGCATTTTGCCCAAAATATAGCCTTCACAAACATGTTTCAATGGTGCCTCAAGAGGGGGCAATGAAGCAACCATATCAAATTTCTGCAAACGCAGCAAACTAGCAAAGTTCAGATGACCAAAACGAGCATGCCATAGTTTTGCATCTGAAACTGCCTTTTCATCAGAAATTGCATTTGTTGAATCTTCCACACACTTGTCATAAGAATTGAGCCTATAGAGTCCATGAAACAAGGTGCCAGATACAATAATCGTATCACCAGAAGAAGTCAAATCATGAACAGTACATCTGTCATCCACAAATTTGACTACAAGTCCAAGTCTAACAAGCGTAGAGATAGACAATAGATTCTTCTTTATCCCTGGCACATACAAAGCATCTGAAAGTGTGAAAGCGCTACCATTGCAGCAGTAAGGATAATTTTACCAATGCCCACTGGGTAAGAAGCATTATTGGCACATGTGATAGTATTCCCATTAGGGACAGCCTCAAGACAAGTGAACATATCACGATGTAAGGTAATGTGCTTTGTAGCACCACTGTTAAAATACCATACATCAAAGTCAACAGAAACTGCCAAACATGCATCATGTACAGATGGGTCATACTGGCAATACATGCTAAACGCCCATTCTGTATCCTGCACAACATTTGCAAAATCTGCATTTGTAGAAGCATCCGCTATTGTGGCTGCATTTGACTTTTTCTTCTTTGCCTCTTTAGCCTTTAGCTTAGGGCAATTCTTAATGACATGATCAGTTGCCTTACAATAGTTGCACCTGATTTTTTTCTTGCCTTTGTCAAGAACCTTCTCAAACCTATTGTTACAACCTGTGGAAGGAGAAGAAGTTACAGACCTACTAATAGGAGAAGAAATAGTGGAAGGGGCTGCCTTACCACTTCTCTGCTGGGCAGCAACAAATGCCTGATCAACTACACGCTGCCTAGCCCTGTTTTGCCTAGACTGCGCTTCTTGCAAGAGCTTGTTGACTAAAGTATCATACTTGACAACATCAGGTCTATCCTCAGTAACAAGTCTCCACGTGGAAGCAAAATTCTGATATGACTTAGGTAAAGCATTAAAGAATAGTCTGCACAAGAGAATGATCAGGAATAATCTCACCTACAGAAATCAACTGTTCCTTGAGATCTTTAATCTCAGCAAGAAAAACATTCATGTCATCATCTTCCTGCATAATCTTCGATTCTAGCTCTTTACGCCCGCAGGTAAGAGATTTTCGCCTCGTTACGACCTGCATACAAACCAGCTAGAATATCCCAAGCCTGTTTTGTTGTTTTAGCTGAACGAATATGTGGAGTGATGTTACGTTTGACAGAAAGTGCAATCAAGGCATGAGCCTACGCATCTTTACCATCCCAACGAGCTTGTTCAGCAGTGGGTAAAACAATAACAACAATAGAGCTGCTAGAACCTGCAACATCCTCAATAGATCCTACATCCATAGAACCTAGACGTACATCCATACCCTGCACAATGTTCCACACTCCTTTTGCAACCAAAACATGCTGCATCATGTATGCCCAAAGTGGGTAGTTGCTGTCTCCATCCAATTTGTCATCACAGCAGACAACATGCGAAATACATCATTGCTGTTATCAGCCATGGCCACTGACTGAAATTGATGCAAAAGCTACCTGTAATGAAGCAAAGACTGAACAGAAAACAACTCGTGCTATGTAGCACGGTCCACAATAGAACGTGTATGCCTGCTTTTTGCAAAAAACTACACTGTCAAATTTTTTGCACAAAATGACGAACAAAACGACGAAAACACCTGTACAGAACTTGCAGTGCAAAAACGGAGCCCGAAACGACCTCAGATGCAATTTCTAAGAACGTTAAGTCCTACGGGCATATTTGCAGAGTATAGGGACCTGCAAGCGCTCGTGAAAGCTCACCTTCATCGAAGAACGTGAGTCGGAGGATGCTAGCGGCATAGCCCTGAGAGCCGATGCCTGCTTTGATACCAATTGTTGGAATTAGGGTTGCAGGAAAGCACACAAAGCTTGGCGAAGAAGAAGCAAGAATGCACACAACACACAATGTATTAGATTGTGTCAATGTACAAAAGATAAGTTAGCCCTAGAATAATGGGCGTATATACAAGCCAAGGAAAAAAACTTCCTAAAGAGGGAAAAAGTGCCCCGGCGGTCCTAAGTGTGTTCACACACCACTGCCTATATATATGGCAACATTCATAAGTGTTATTGTGACCCTTTTCATCTTTTTCTCCTTGAAAATCTCTCACTCATCAAGTTTGATGACAAACTAAAGTACACCTCCTATCTCCTCAAATGTAATATCATAGAACTCCACCATTCTCTTTTGCAAGAGCTCCAAGTCCATGAATATATTGTTGTGTTCATTGTAGAATATGCTGCCACCTTCTCCCTTAAACTCTCCTACAATGTGGTATGAGTGACCAACATAGTTCTGTGTTTAATTCCTCCCTATGTCTCCAAACTTTTATAGGTGTTGGAAGTAGCTTTAGTTTAATGACTTTGGCCTCAAGGAGTGATGACTGACTTCTGGATGGCACTATAGATGACTGACTCCACTTGAATCCCATGGTGGATTGAATATCCGCACAGCAGCTGAAACTATATTATTGGTTACAAATTCATCCACTATATCTCGTTGAACCACCTTAAACTTCTTCTCGTTTATCATTTCTCTTGCCATCCTTGATGTCACAAATGGTTTTAGTTGCTTTGTTGGATTAAGATTGGGATTGATATGACAACCCTACAAATACAGCACTACTCATTACTAATGTAGAGAACATGTAAATCACAAAGAAGCCCAGCAAATAAAATAATATTAACTGCTAACATAAAAGACATGTGAATGGGAATGCATTCAGTGCGATCTTACCTTATGGCTTGGATTCTCTTCTTTATGCCTCCAAAACCGAGCCTCCTCAAGTTCTCGACGTTTTTGAGCTTTCTTTTTCGTATCCGTAGTCCAATGATTGTGTCTTTTTCTCTATATGTATGGAGGTCACTTCTTAGTTTATTGATTTGACATTCTTGTTCTTCCAATCTAACTTTCTGTGTCTTGCATTCACCAGACAAGCCAAGAAGCTCTCATTTGCTAAGTGTTGTGAATAATGCCTTTCTCTTTCTTGCATGTAAGAAATTGATTTGCAATATCATAGTAAGCCTGTGGTGCCATTCACCAGACAAGCCAAGAAGCTCTCATTTGCTAAGTGTTGTGAATAATGCCTTTCTCTTTCTTGCATGTAAGAAATTGATTTGCAATATCATAGTAAGCCTGTGGCGCCATCACGTACAAAACATAAGAGAGTTGTGGGATTTGAAAAGGGAGGATGTAAAGCAGTACGGGGGTCAATACGATAGATGCAAGCATCACACCAAAGGTCTATGTGTTGCTTTCCCGACAACCTCATATAATCTTTAACATCTGATGAGAGTAATAGTTGTCCACTTCTGTGTTTTTGAATGGGCGCATACGCACTATCTAGATCAATATGCAGATGGTACTTTCTCTTAATGCTTTCATGATTAGGCTCTTCAATAGAATGAGTGTGTACATGGTTGTTCTCCATTGGAGTGTTTTAGGAATGAGTACGTATACTATATGATGCAGAGTGAAAGAATATGACTGGCTATGGTGAGAGAAGGCTTGTATTTGTCTTTTGAAATTGGAGATGAAGGTTCTGATTCCCTCCAAACTGTCTTCCCTGCAATAATATCCTCCTGAACTAACTTTATGCTTGCAATTTCGAATGTATCATTTCAAAGAAGGTTCCAACGAACTTTAAGATGGACGCCTGGGAGAAAATTTACCTCTGGCTCAGAGACTGCACTTTATGACTTTTACATTCTCTTTATTTTAATATTTCACGATTTTTTCTAGAGAGAGAAAATAAGAATCGATCATTTTCTTACAAGGCCTTACAAATGACCTCCAAAATGTCCTATAATCATTATTGTAAGTTTGTCGAAGTTTAAGGTTGATGATATGCACAAATTATAAGAAGCATGCCAACTTGATAAGAAGACCAAACATGCTTTCCTATATAAACAACAGTGCAAGGTAATGGGATGTTATACATTCTTATGTATGGGGACCGAGTAGTATCATAGGCAGCCTTAGCCTCGGCCCGTCGTGTTATGTAATCCATATCAACAAGTTTGTATACCTTGTCGATAGAAGAGCAGGGAAGTGGCCCAATAAAATTAACTCCCCACTTCTCGACGAATGGTGCAAACACAATTATAGGATTCAAAGGTCCACTCACCAATTGTCCAAAGATTTTACATTCCCGGTCTTGAACATCCTTATGCATAGTAGACTAATAGTACTCCGAAGTAAGAATCTTTGTGACCGCTACATCATGGGCAAAGTGCCCTCCACATACATCTCCATGACATGATTCCAAAACTCGACGATCATCTTAAGTATCGAGAACTCATTTCAAAACTTGATCAAGACCCACATAATAAAGTACATCATCATGAATTGTAAACCATGAAGCCTCCTTGAGAAGCTTTTACTTCTCACATGATGGGGTGTTTGATGGTATAACACCCATAAAAAATTACTCATGCACACCTTCCAAGGACTCCAAACCAATCCCCAATGTGACTAAATAGACCTCAACATAGAGAAGTCTCTTAGCCAACTCATCAACTTTTGAGTTCTCTAAATGGCCTGAATGAAATGATACCCTTGAAAAGCACTAAGCAGATCAAATACCTCATCATAAAGAACTTGTTAAACAATTGTTATGTACCTTCCATATGTTGAAATTACAGCAATGTGATGAGCTATGGTGGATCAAATGCTAGAATCAATATCATTAACAAAGTGATTAGTGAGTAATTAAGATGTGATTAGTGAGTAATTAACAAATAGCTTAATGTAGGCATGGATAATCAAAAACCAGCAAATTCTCATTAGGCCAATGCCTCAATTTATAGAGTTTACATCCAAGCATCTAATCCCACTGATTTCTCCTTGATTCACTCCACCTCTTTTGCTTGATTCTCTCCACCTCTTCACTTTTCCCAGAATATCTCCCAAAATATCTCCACACTTCCTAAATCTTCTCATGCTACCCTTTATTCTCTCCCAGTAGATTCTTTATTCTCTCCTAGTAGATTCTTCTCACCTTTTCACAGGTTCTTTCACATTTACACATTCTCTTTTACAGCCTCTAACCAAGGGCTTGTTCTGGCACACACCCTATTCACTTGTATATTTCAACACCTCCCCTCAAGTGAATACTCCTAGCACACCTAGACCCTATACCAAGTTTCTCTCTTACTTGATAGTCCGCGAACCAGTGTCTAGCACACCTCCCCTCAAGTTAACTTAGCACATCTGGACCCTGTACCAAGTTTCTCTCTTACTTGATAGCCCGCGACCAGTGCCTCAAGTCCCTAAACTCATAGTCCTTGACACTCTCTCTCTCTATGTGTCCAAGGCTTACTACAAGTGCCCGCGACATTGACTAAAGTGCTCACACATACATCTATCTACCACGTGGCCTACATCATCGGTGGCTCAGAGGTGGTTTTACTTTATTGGGGTAGGTTACATTGGGTTGTGGGGTCTCTCTCTCTCTCTCTCTCTCTCTCAGAGATTTTCACATGGCTCCTCACTCTTTGGAGCCTCACATCTTCTCTTGTCTTCAGTCTTCTTGTCGTGGAGCAGCTTCTCTCCACGCGTCTATGTCTTCCTCTTCTTTCAGTCTTCTTGTGGCAGCTTCTCTTCTCGTGTCCATGTCTTCTAGATCTTCTTGGTGTGGATCTTCCTCTTGGAAAGAGATGTTTCTCTTCTTTCATGGTTGGGGCCATAAGCTTGTCCGTCAGGTCTTCTTGCTCCATGTGAGCAATATGTTTAAATGTTTGTTTGACGGTTCTTTTGGGCTTTTGATGTTTATCTTGTATCATTATGCAATGCAAACCCAAATCTATGCGGGAGGTCTTACCTCTTGCCTTATTCTGGACAAGGGCAGTGTCTGATCCCATTTTTACAATGATGTAATGTGCCCAATACATAATGCATATAGCATTCATTCTTATACACATTCCCAAATGCAACTCTGGCTGTGAATAATCTTGAATTTGAGTGTGATTTATAGGCATTAACCAAGGTAAAATGATGATTACCACAAATTTATCAGTATAATTTTACCAGAAATTACATTAAATCAAGGGTAACCAATTTGTACGAAATGGTTGGAGTATCAAACCAACTCCAAATTGTAAGTTATAGGGATCTGTATCAGATACCTAATGATTAATTTGAACCCCAATTGTACCAAAATATAGTGATTAGCATTGATTAATCACTGATTAGCAAATTAATCCTCTATTTTGTGTGCAAAAAACAGAGTATGCGGGGAGTCCAGATCTGATGCCTTAGACTTCGAATGAGCTCAAATGCTTTCAAGGCCATCAATAGCAATGAGTCTCGTAGAGGATTAAGCCAAGAAACACAAGATTTGACCAAATATTGAATGCTTAATCTTTGTTTTACCAAAGTCACCTGCAGATTTGATGAAGAGCTTGGATCTCACTATAGACTTGATCAAATCAATTTCTAACTTCACCAGCTTGTAGAGCATGCTTGAAAACCCCTGGAGCTATGAGGAATTAGAGCAATTTGATTTCATGAAGTAGAAAATGCAGATTTCCTCCAAAAAAAACGACGCCTGCTAAAATCGCGATTTCTCCTGCGTCCAGCGAGACAGTTTGCGCTTCTAATTCGATGAGCTGAATCACCTATGAGTTGGCTATGTTGGGCTAGAAGCAATGGGCCTAATTTGATGTGTGCAAGGAGCTAGAGCTCCTCCACCAGCTGGGGGTACAGAGGTGAGTTGAAAAATAACTAAAAATTTGATTAATTTTTAATTATCTACTAATCTTAATTAACTAAATAATGGGCTCATAAACTTGATGAATTCTAGGCATGGCTCTGATACTATGTTGAAATTACAGCAATGTGATGAGCTATGGTGGATCAAATGCTAGAATCAACATCATTAACAAAGTGATTAGTAAATAATTAAGATGTGATTAGTGAGTAATTAACAAATAGCTTAATGTAGGCATGGATAATCAAAAACCAGCAAATTCTCATTAGGCCAATGCCTCAATTTATAGAGTTTACATCCAAGCATCTAATCCCACTGATTTCTCCTTGATTCACTCCACCTCTTTTGCTTGATTCTCTCCACCTCTTCACTTTTCCCAGAATATCTCCACACTTTCTAAATCTTCTCATGCTACCCTTTATTCTCTCCTAGTAGATTCTTCTCACCTTTTCACAGGTTCTTTCACATTTACACATTCTCTTTTTTACAGCCTCTAACCAAGGGCTTGTTCCCGCACACACCCTATTCACTTGTATATTTCAACACCATATACCTTGAAGTTGATGTATCACAGGAAGTGAATTACCTTTGATGTTGAGCCATGTGATCCCAAGGTCCTTGCACTTCCTCAGTGCATGAATTAAAGCATAGTACTCAACCTCATTGTTGGTATGAGCATCGTCCAAAATAGAGGAGGAAGAAGATACCTCATGGCTATCACTATCAAGTAATACCATACCTCCACTACCTTTAGCAATAGCTCGTCTCGTCGTCGATAAGTCCCATGCAAGAGGAGCCAAATCATAAGAAACCTTACAGAGAATCCATGGAGAAGAAACCACCTCCTTCTCACTCTCGTATTCCTTCCTTGCTAAGATGTCGTAAAGCGTAGCTCATGTAGAGTCCTCTACCAAGAATGAGAAATCATACACTTGAAATTCCATCAACCACTTTAACATCTCATGTAGAGTCCTCTACCAAGAATGAGAAATCATACTCTTGAAATTCCACCAACCACTTTAACAAACTTACCCGACCAACTCGTCTTTCTCTCCATAAAGTGCTTAGGAAGAAGATATGAACAAAAGCTTTGTTACCGCAAAGAGAAGAAACAAACCAAACTTCTCCATCCATATACTTCATCTCCGTAGAAAGCATCACTCACCCAATGGAGTAGAAAACCTTGTTCACCCTTTTGTAATAGAATAGCCCCCAAAGCCAACAATGTGCAAGTCAATTTTGGAATAGATAGATAAAGAATAGCCTCCTTCTCAAGGTCTAGAGCAATACCATCAAATGAAACCACATGGCCAAGTAAAAAAACCCTAGCTTCGTCGATGTGACACTTTGAAGGGTTGAGAGATAATTGAGCCTTATCAAGACTCTCAAAAGCTTCATGAACCTTCTCAAGGTGCCCAATCCTAGAAGAGTAGATACAAAAAACATCTAAATTCACATGAAAAAACGTACCAAGATATGGCTCAAATATCGCATTTATAAGAAACATTGAAAGATCGCCAATGATGCATTCATCAATCCAAAGGGCACATCACACAATAAGCAAAGCATCCCCAAGGTGGGATGAAAATAGTCTTCAATTTTCCTCCTCAACAATACAATTTTGGAAGTAGCAAAAAATCCATCACATACCGTATACATCTCATGACCCGCCACATGATCAAGAATCTCATGTTGGAAAGGGAGAGGATGATGATCCCTTTAGTGCAAATATTAAGAGGTCAAAAATAAACACATATGTGCCACTTACCCCCTTCTTTGGAGACACCACCAAGTGTGAAACCCATGTTGAATTCTCCACAAGGAAAGATAAAACCCACTATCAAAAAGGGGGATCGATATCTATCTTCAAGGAATCATGTTGCACGGTCCCCAATCTTCGAAGTCGTTGTATCCATGGGCTTTGCCTCAGGTTTCATATCTATCTTGTGCTCAATCATAGTCACTCGTCAAACCTGCGTACTCCGTAGCAAAGAGTTTCATAAAAACATCAAGTCTATCAAGGTAATCATCCTTCTCTTCCTCTGTGAAAGAGGATCTAAACATCTGTGCATTTTTAGTCCTCCTCTCATGTACCAGCATGGTATCCCTATCCAAAACATCTGTGCATTTTTAGTCCTCCTTTCATGTACCAGCATGGTATCCCTATCCAAAACATCAAGATAAACCCCAAACACATCCATGGAAATATTGTTGAGCGGGGAATCCTCTTCCTCGTCATTATAAGAAGAGTTAATAACATCTCCAATATCATAGGAGGTCTCCTCCTCCTCCAACTCTTTAGCTTGCCCGCTTCGAATGCTATACCTTATTCGCGATGGTCACCATATTGCATAAGTAAATCTCTTGTCTTCCACTTTTGGGTCATGTTCACTTGTCACATCCAAGGCCTTCCCACAATAAGAGGGTAGGCCACTCGATCCTCCTTGGTAGGAGTAACCTAAAAAGATATCTTCCACTTTTGGGTCATGTTTATATTGGGCGGCCACCAATATGAATAGGATAGGAAGCGATGCAACCAATCATAGTGAAACATCATGCGATGCATGCAAACTTTGCTATATAACTGTAAGGAAGAAGAACATAATATAGTGTATCTTTATCGAGCAATTGTTTGTGTGTTTTGAAGAATGCTTTGTTCTCCAATCTTATATAGATAATTATCTTGTGCGCAGTGTTTATCATTCGTCTACGTAATAATTGCTCTAGCATCTATATTCGTAATTATTATGCTTAATTTCTATTATCAATATTAATCTATCGATTAAACATGGCGGATAACACATGGCAACCACAATCTTCGGATCTCCAGTGATTTCATGTGCACGTGATCTCAAGGACCGCCATCACCAATTTTTCCTTGGGCCGGTCGTGCACGCCGTCGAAGGGGTCGTAGTCCCGTTCGTGCTGAGCGCAATGGCATGGCATCTGAGGATGAAACTGCAGGATAGTGAGGCTGAACGGGAGGAATCAGTGCATACAACCAACCGTTGAAGAGCTCGGTCATTGCTTGCGGTGGTTAGTCAGAATCTGAAACTAGGTTCACCATTCGTAGTTGTAAGGCAACAGTTTCCGCTTTCGTATCCGCTACAACAAATTTTGTGGAAAGTCAATGGAAGACCTTGATGCTCATGTCAGATAGTTTGACAAACATTATGCATTAAGCGTGCCGGGGGCAGTGGATGCCGCCCGTAAGGAGGCGGTGTTTGAGACAACGCTGCAGGGCAAAGCAGCGTGCTGGCTGGTAGAGTATCCAGTGGATCACTTCCTGACTTATGATGATGTACAAAGGGAATTTCTTCGAAGATTCAGGAAGGAGAAGACAGTGCCGCAGATCCTAGAGGGCCTGAGGGGATTAAAGCAAGGCCGGAAGGATGTGGAAAATTATGCAGCCTATTTTAGAATCTTGTTGCAGAGGGTTCGTGCTGCTCAGTGACCAGCTCCGGAGGTGTTGAACTCTTACTTTGTGTCTAGCCTTACTAAGGAACTTTGGACAGCGATGGCAACAGTGGATATGGTAACTATACCCCTGGAAGATGTCGTTGAGTAAGCTATACGGGCGGGCCGCTCATTAGACACTTACGGGAAAGCCAAGGGCAGCAAAGCCAAAAAGAAATCCAAAAAAGGGAACAATAAAGACAGTGAGACAGTGAGCATTCTAATGACAGTTTAGATTCTGATTCAAATCAGTGAGGACTCAGAGGATGAGGAAGCCTAGAAGTCCAAACATGAGCACCATGCGGAGCACTCGCATAGCACCTTCGAACAGAGTAGCCGGAAGAACAGCTGACAAGGAAATTTGGTGTGAAAAATGCAAAAACCCGAGACACCATGCGCACGAATGTGCCTTGAATCAACGCTGGTGTGAGATTTGCAAGTCTTCTACCCACAATACAGAGGATTGCCATTATAATGGGAGGGCACGAAAAGCAAGCAGAGGGGGTTGGCATGGTATGGAATCATCTGACCCGACGGTCTCTTTTGCACAAACACAGCAAGAGTCTCCTTGCGGCTCATCTAGGGGAGGTAGAGGTGGAGGAAGAGGCCAAGGTTGTCATATATGCGGATGTGATAGGTAGCTATTTTATGAGGTAAACAAGGTATATACCATGCGCGTGGTATGTCTGTGAGCGTGGTTTTTTTTTTTTTATTAAGACAAAATGTAACCTTATTTACGGGCTTAGGAAGCAAGGTTCGGAGTGTGGAGAGGAAGGTGCTCATTTGCCTCCATCGAAGGCTCTCAGAAGACAGCTTGCGAGGCGGTGATTTCAAGGCATGGCGTCGAAGGGCGGAGCGGGCGCGGCAGGCGCGATATCCTCACGTTTCGGATCATGATGTGTCTGTGTGTGGTACCTTCGTTGGACGCAGTGTGGGGAAGAGATCCAGGCCGTTGCATGGCCGTTTGCGTTTGGTGCTCTCACGCGTGGATGGTGGCGATGCAGTTGGTACAGATGTTCTCATCTGATTGGCTGAAGGGGATGGCGATGCAGTTGGTACAGATGTTCTCATCTGATTGGCTGGAGGGGATGTGCCGTTTGAGCAAAAGCCGGCGTAGAAGGCTAGCATCAAGCACGGGAGGAGGAGCGGGACAGTGATTAGATACAGGATAAGGGCGAGGGCACAGTAATTTATCACTGTTTTCATGGGCTGCTTCAACAGGTTGGGGTAGACAAGGATTATGGCAAATAAAGGATGGCCATTTCTTGTTTTCCAAAATGAAACAAGAATCATTATCAAAATTGAGTGCAGAAGAAGCAACATTAGTAGTCTAATTGTGAGGAAAACCAGAGCTCAACTGATCAGGTGACATCTCATGCAGTAGCTCATTAATCCAGCTGCAGGATGTAACATTGTCATTGATAACACTATCATTAGAAGCAGAGCTAGCTAAAAGGCTGGCAGCAGCGATTCCACTAACCGTCGTATTAGCATGAAAATGAGGACTATGGTAGCTTCGCGTGAACCTGCCCACTTACGTTTGCAAGTAATCTTATCTTGCACACAAAGTGCATACTACCTGTACCAACAGCACGTGACCATGTCCTTCTATGGCAAAATAATACTAATAAATATAAAACTACGGCGGCACACACTGCCTTTCCCAATTGGCACGTTTCCCCCCACCCCCGTTTTTTTATAAGCGATTAGTACTAAAGTGAAACCTTTTTGCGTGAGGCACCAACGGATGTTCAGGTGCTGGTGGTCGGTTGGGTGGGTTTGAACTTTGAACCTAGGTCCCTGCTGTCGTGACAAAGTTGCTTTTTGATGGGGCATCATAGCCCCCTTTTTACGTATTTTCGCCATAAAATATAGCCACGTGATCGTCACAAAAAGGTAAAGTATGAAAAACATGCATTATTTTTACTAAACCCGTCATTTTGAACGGTAACACAAATCCGGAGGCAACAGCTTATGATACTCAGAAGATGGAAAAGCAAACCAAAGCAGCAAGGAAGATGCCCAGCGTGAGTATGGTGCAATTGGTAGCACTAGATGAAGACCCCAGTGTCCACATTGTAACAAGATCCGGTGCCAAGGTGAAGGCATGAGCCGTTGACAACAAGAACCCAATTGATGATTGGCCACAGCAGGAGGCGGTAAGGCATGACCTAACAACTTGGGTTGCCAAGCAGCCTCCACTGTTTCCAGAAGTAGGGAGGAGTATGGTCCCTGTCACAATGGAGAAAGCAGTACTGGTAAAGAGAGTGCCACAAAGATGGTGGATACACCAAATAATGCTGGTCAGCAAGGTGAGTTGGGGAAGGAGGATGCCAAGACACCAAGTTTAAATCAAGAAGCTTTATGGTAGTTTTCCATCACCATACCGTTGGGGCAATTGTTGTAGCTGGTGCCCACGTTCAAGGATCAGATTACCAGACCAAGGGAGACAAGTTCCTACAGATTCAATAGCCCATTCAGTCTAGCAGATGGAAGGACCGGTGGATGCTTTACCACTGTCAGATACTTGTATCTCGGTTACCACAGTAAAGTATAGGGGCACTTGATCGATCAAGTACTGCTGGATGTTGGGTTTGGGGTCAATATCATTCCCACCGCAACTTGTCAAAAATATGAGTTAATGCAATGGGACTTGGCACCGTTCCTGGTTTGAACGGTGGATCAAAGATGGGTGCACCCCTTGGGAATTCTTAAAGATATGGTGGTAGAGATGGCTAGAATTCTTAAAGATATGGTGGGTGCACCCCTTGGGAATTCTTAAAGATATGGTGGTAGAGATGTCTAGAATTCAGTTTCGGCTATCCTTGATGTGGTACTTGATATGGAAGGAGCTTAGGCTGATTTCAATCGGTTGCTAGGACGACCTTGGCTCAGGCAGGCGAGAGTGAAGCATAACTGAAAGACTAATGTGCTGACGATCCGTTGAGACAACAAGAAAGTTAAGGTGATTCTGGAGGTACGATGTTCATGGACGGCTGCTGTCACCGATTGTTGCAGAGACTGTTAATATGGTGGAAGGCCTGGAGGATGACGAGGAGGAAGAGTTTTTGGCAGCCAATTAGGATTTGGTATCACTCTGTTGTGTCATTGATGTAGAATAAATTCAGCAGCAGGTAGGTATATCAACATTCGGAGGGAACCAGCCGTGCAGCAGAAGTCAGGAAATGGTTAAGAAGTCAGTGACAGTCAAGAAATGGTTAAGGAGTTGGCCAAGGTTCACATTAAAGAGATTTTTTGGCAGGAAAGGAATTTTGAAAAGCAAATGCAAAAGGTGACTAGGGCTAAGGAAGAGGAACTGCAAACGGTAAATTTGGGAGAACCACCGAAGAAAAAACCGGTGAAGATTAGCGCCTCTCTCTGATATGAAGGGTTGGTCTAAAGTTTTATCAGCATAAGATCAATCTAAAGCCCAATGCATTACCGATTAGGCAGTAGAGATATAGAATGAATCTGCATGTAGCGAAGCAAGTTAAAGAAGAGTTGGATAGACTGCTATGGGTTGGATTCATTGCGCCAGTGGATAAAGAAGAATGGATATCACCAATTGTGATATTGCCCAAGAAGAACAAGAAATTGCGGATCTATGTGGATTACCGCCGCAAGCTTAATGAGGCCACCATCCCCAATCCTTTTCCCTTGCCATATATTGATAGTATTTTGGATGATGTTGCAGGCCATGAGAATTATTATTTCGTAGATGGGTTCAGTTGATATAACCAGGTGCGAATGGCCCCTAAATATCAAGCTAAAATGGCATTTATTACAAATTGGGGACTATTTATCTATACAGTTTTGTAGTTTGGTCTCAAGAATGCACCATCCACATTCCAACAGGACATGCAGGAAATTTTTGGAGATTATGTGTTGGATTTTATGAGGGTATTCCTAGATTACTTCAATGTTTTCAGTGGACTATGTACACACTTATTGCATTTGCGGCTGTGTTTACTGAAATGTCGGGAGGCTAGGTTGAGCCTTAATCCGCTAAAAAGTGTGTTTGCAGTAGTAAAAAGTGGCATGCTGCTTGGGCATATCATCTCAAAGGATGGCATTGCAATGGATCCCAGCAAGGTGGCAGCCATTATGCAAGCCAGCGCACCTCACAGTCCAGTAGCAAAAATAAGCAGATTTTTGGGGCGGGTCAGATGGCATGGAAGACATCTCCAGTTATTGGCTCATATTCTAGTTCCACTAAATCAAGTTGCACACACCACAAAGAATCAGTTCTGGGACCTAGGAGTGTGATGTGGCATTTCGAAGGTTGCGGCTATTACTATCTAATACCCCTGTCCTTATTTCTCCCGATTGAGAGCAGCCCTTTCATATATTTGCATCGGATACCACAATAGGCAGTGTGTTAATGCAAAAGAATGCTAATAGATGGTTTCGGCCAGTGTTTTATGCCAGCTGCCGCCTATCTAGTGTGGAGAAAAATTACACGGTTAATAGATTTGGAGAATCTGGAGGAAAACCGGTTGCAGAGTTTCTACCTGCTCACACAAGTGGATCACTTTTCCAAAAAGCGTGTTTTCGAAAGAGATCAGGTAGTTTTGATTTTTAAGACTTGTATGGGGAAGTTACCAGGTAAGTTGAAGTTTCGATGGTCAGGGCCATTCTGGATTTATCGCAATGTTGGAAGTAATGCTTTCCAATTGACAAATTTGCATACAGTAAATGGTTTCCAGTTGTGACCATATGATGGAACCAACCTACGGTGCCCCTTTCCCATTAAGAAGAAGTTGCAATAAATTGGGTGGTTGTGGCGGTGACAGATCATCGTGGGTGCTCGTCTCAAGATCATTTAGTGGACATGCAGGTTGGGAGTAATACACGGCATTTATGGCAAGGATTAAAGCGTTATCATGCAAAAGTATGCTTAGCCTTCATCACGTGGTTTTTGGAGGCAATCTCGTTACAGGGCAAGACATATACTATTTTCGTTCAGGCCAAAGCATATATAGATACAGTGGTCTGTGTCATGGGCTAGAGTGCTGAAGCTGAGGAGCCGGTAGGAGGCGGCGAGGGTGGCAGCCTAGTTGGCAAAGGAACGGCACAGGTAACTCTAAGTTGGGGCAACAGTCGACGACTGAGGTGTCGGTGCAGTCAATGGTGTCGGAGGAAACACGCCACCGTCGTCGGATGTGCAGGAACCAACAAGGGTCGACCAGCGCAATGTGGTACTAGGGCGACATGAGCAACAGGATCCAGTACCGGCCCAGACCCAGAGGGGGCTCTCTTTGCAAGGCTCGACCTCATGGACCTTCACTTCAGGAGTGACTTTGGGCAAACGCAGTGAAGCTGAGGCAAGTGGGTTTGCCTACAAGAGATGGAGGGAAGCGGTGCGGCCCGTGGTGGCCCTTTCACCGGTTATTCAGCCAGTGATGGAGCCTCCACAGTCTGTAGAAGTGGCTCCGGCACAACCAGAGCAAGAAGTGGAGACGTTGAGAGGGGGAATGCCTTGGGAAGCCCCTGATTTGGTAGTCCAACCGGAACATCTGCGGGCATGTGCTCAGTTCCTCACAAGAGTGGCTGAACAATGGCCTATGATGGCAAGCAATAGAAGAATTCAAGAGTTAGAAGCAGAGCTGGCTCGTGTATGGGCAGATTGCGGGATGTTTAGAACCGCAGAGCATAAGCTTTGTGGACTGCTCTCAGGTCGACTTGTTATCAGCCCCAGACCGCACAAGAAGAGTTTGCTATGGGAATCACTCAAGACCTTGCAGATTCCCGAGTGCGAAATGCACTCTTTGCGGTACTCGCGCAAACTCCGGGTTCTAATGCAGTTACAATAAATATGGGTCAATTGGATGGGCTGCTTGCGGGATTGACAAAAGAAGTTGGGGAAGAATGGTAGCGACAGATTCAGAGATGGACCTTGGTTGTGCAACCGTAACAGCGAGTCCGTTGACTCCAGAGAATGGAACAAGAAAGAAAGAAGATTGAAAGCAAAGCGTCGTAGGCTATGTTTTTGGCTGGAAATGTGTTCACATCAACTGGCTTTGTATTTATCGAAGCAACCACCTTGGTGGGAGGCGGCCAATGACTTTTTGTTTCGGAAGTACTTACAGCATGTGCAATTTGCGCGGTTACCGAATGTTCATAGGGATCCAGCTCCGGTAGATCCGTTTGCACCGCACTCGTGTGCAGTGGGGTTGCAGGAATGGTAAGAGCGGCAAGAATGCTGCGGAATGCCAAAACCCAAACCCGACAGCAGATGGATCACCAAACTTCTGTGGCTGCAATGTCAATACAAGCCTCTATTAATCTCGTTTTTGAGGATGACAATTAATTTTCTTCCTGATGATAGAAATGTAATGTGGGTTCCCGAGTCCAACGTGCGTGCCAAGTGTATTGGGCGGTAGTCGCTGGTATGAATAGGATAGGAAGCCAAGTGTATTGGGCGGCGGTCGCTGGTATGAATGGGATAGGAAGCGATGCAGCCAGTCATAGTGAAACGTCATGTGATGCATGCAAACTCTGCTATATAACTGTAAGGAAGAAGAACATACTATAGTGTGTCTTTATCGAGCAATCATCTATGTGTGTTTTGAAGAATGCTTTGTTCTCCAATCTTATACAGATAGTTATCTTGTACAGTGTTTATCATTCGTTTACATAATTGCTCTAACATTTGTATTCATAATTATTATGCTTGATTTCTATTATCTATATTAATCTATGGTGGATAACAATGTTCACTTGTCACATGCAAGGCCTTCCCACAATAAGAGGGTAGGCCACTTGATCCTCCTTGATAGGAGTAACCTAAAAAACTTAAGGGACTTACATAGACCAAGAAGCCCGGATATAAGAGGACTAAGCACGCGTGAACACGCTCCAAGGAAAAGGTGTTGTTTGTGAGTTTCACTTCTCGAAAAAACTCTAGATCCCCTCTTGGTATGATTTTTGAAATCTTGGAGTAGGACAGTTGCGTTTTTCGCTTCTTTGCAAATTTTTAGTTTCTTATTTATGATTTTTAGAAAGAAAATGGCCATGGAGATCTCCGCTAGGGCCCAGCCAAGCTCAATATTCTTCACACAATTTCGACTGACAAGTGCGGATACTACACCACACAAAGGTGCAGCAATGCTGAAGGGAGAAAAGGAAAAAAAATAAAGTTTTCCTATTAATCTTCACGCTTCTTCTCCTCTCTTACAATCTCACTCTAAAAATAATGGTTCCCTTCACAAACACAATATAAGGCTTTATAGCCATAAACTCTAATCGTAGCTTTCCAGAAAGCTACTCAAAAAGCATTTCCTAAAGTTTCTCCAAATATGGTTTCAAAACATACTAAACACAGCCTTTTATGGGATGTAACTTACAAAGACAACACGACAACATCCGTCGAAGAATTGGGAAAGAAATATCTCCCTATGGGAGTCTACCCACATCCAAAAAAAATCCAACATTAACCCCTATGTTGACGGGACAACTTTAAATGGAAAAGACAACTTCTATATATAAGATAACAAGGCTTGCTTTCCCTCTTGCCATGTGGCGAGTTTTTTAGGTCTCTTATTTTTCTAGAGTGCCCTTGAGATTCTCTCTCTAGGTACACGCTTGGGTACCCTTTACACATCCCCTCTCTCTATTCATTTCAAACTCAAATGAAAGCTACTCCCTCTGGCAGTGCCAACCCCCTCATATTAATGATAGAGACAAGTAGACGTTTGGGTTTCTCCTTCTTCTTCCTAGCTCCATAGCCTTGCAAGGCCTTGC
>NC_141061.1:25636163-25651163 GCF_041138505.1 Cibotium barometz
AGGACAAGTGGCACAGTTATCTTATCCTAGTGTTTACACACATATACATGAATAATGTTACACACACATAAACGAAGGACAAGTGGCACAGTTATCTTATCCTAGTGTTTACACACATATACATGAATAATGTTACACACACATAGGGTGGATACGCACGAGGTGGATGAGCTGAAATAAAGGGCATCAGAGGGTACTTGCATGGGATAAGAACACAAACATTTGGTTAATAAGAGTTCTTGCCATATTACTTACTCTGGCACATGGCTCAAAATATAATTGGATTCTGTTACAAGCAGCGTTGTGTTGATCCAAGGTTTGGCTTCACAAAGGAAAACACCACATGAGAAAGCACCCCCGTCTCTCCCCCCCCCCCCAAAAAAAAAAAAAAAAAAAAAAACCCAAATGCAATAAGGCCTTTATAACGTCTTATTTTAGCCATTGTGAGGGATGGAAACCTTACTAAAAGAAGAAACTATCCCAAAAGAATGCTGCCAGTAAAATACACACAGAAATTTCCCAACCAGCTCCACTACCTCAGCCCCACTGTGTTCAAAATAATAAATTTTTTTGACATTATGCACACAAAAATGTAACCCCCCTTATAGCTCAATGACCCACATTGTGTTCATTTGGGCCTAGGTTGGCACAAAGGTACCAATGTACCCAAACCCCATTATGAAGAAAGCTGCAGCCTGTAAGAAGAGGTAGATGTAGAAGTGATTGTGGCCAAAGTTGAAGTCGTACACGGCGCAAAAGAAGATGTAGAGGCCAGCTAACAGCTCAAGCACATGTAACCTGCATGTATGGTTGAAGAAAGAATTAGCAACAATGAGCAACTAATGTGCCTCTAACAGCTCAAGCACATGTAACTTGCATGTATGGTTGAAGAAAGAATTAGCAACCATAAGCAACTAATGTGCCTCTAACACACTTAAATATGAAAAATGATTGATTTAGCAGAGTATTCTATGATTTAAGAGATTACCTTTCTCCAAATTTCATTCTTCCCCTCTTGCCTAGCTTTGCTAGCCTACTTTTGAGGGCATCCCCTAGCTTTTCTGTCACAATCCACTCATTAACCCGGCCTAGGTCGAAAAGCCCAACAAAGGTTGCTTTGGTCCGATGTAGAGACATGACATTCTCAAACAAGATCCAGAACACAAGCAAATGCAAAGACCTGAAGCCAAATCAAGGGGTTGAGTAATTACACAAAGCTTCAAACAAAAAGGGCAAAAACATAAACACCAAGTATAAGATGGATTTTATACGAGGCATTGGGCTTGGGCTTCATGTTCAAGCTAAGTGCAAGAAAGACAAATCAGTTCCAAACCTAGAAGGAATGTTCAAGCTAAGTGCAAGAAAGACAAATCAGTTCCAAACCTAGAAGGAAGCACCAAGAGTGAAACCTTTTTGCAGACTCGATCTAGACTAATTGTTGGAAACGACAATACAATCAATTGTAGTGCATCAAACCATTAAACAATGGTAAAGACTTTACGGGTTGAAGTCCCAATGCAAAGGTCTGTGTGTGGGTTAGGGGGTTTAAAGTCCCAACGCAAAGGTCGTGGGTTCACCCTGGCTCGTTGCAGCCAGGTGCAACATGATGACCAGGTTGACATAACATACCCAAAAATCTCAACAAAGACTTAATGACATGATGTGTACCTTAAAGTGCAGACGGCATTGAGGATGGTGATGACAGAGGGCATGTAGATGGCACCCCACTTGGGCAGGTGGACCTCCGGGATGAGCACAGTGGTAGGGATGACAAGGCAGTAAAACACAAAGGTGACAATGTGGGCTACAATCTTCCTCACCATGAAAAAGGCATAGACCATGTGGAACTTCTTCCACAGCCCAACTTTCTGCAAAATACCAATAAAGTATAGTTCCATTTATTGTTCTATGGTTAAATGTCAATTTACAAATTCCAAGGCCTAAAATATCCAATCATGTATTTTCCAAAACTTTGAAAATTACTTTCCAAAAGAATAATTATTTGGATGCACTAATTAAGAAAAGGTTAATATGCCACCAAAATATTTTGTGCATTTTTATTAAATATATAATGTGAGATTTTCGAGAGTAAGAGTGTTTTTATAAAGATTTATTTTGGTATGTAATGATTAATGCTTGAAAAAGTCGATAAATAAATATAATTGATTTACCTTATTTTCTATGATATCTGGTAGAATTTTCCTAAAAAGGTTGGCAGGACCACAAGACCAGCGGTGCTGTTGATAGCGGAAGGCCTTGAAGGTGCTGGGTAGCTCATTTTTCACCTACAGAGAACAAAAATAAAAAATAAAAAATAGAAAGAGAAAGCCGCTAAGTTTGGGGGTGCAGCTAAGATCGCCGCTAATTGGGCGGCGGATTTAATAATTCTTCTTACCCCAAGGTCATTGAGATAGACAAATTTCCATCCTTTAAGGCCGGCACGAACAGCCAAATCCATGTCCTCCACTGTGGTTCTGTCTTTCCAACCCCCTGCCTCATTAATGGCACTTATCCGCCACACACCCGCAGTACCTGCGCGCGCGCGCACACACACACACCCCTCACATTTAGTTATCTTCATGAGCCTCATTATTAGCAATTTATCCTACGCTAATAGGGTATTCATGGCGGCAATTATCACACGCAAGGTGATGAGTAGCAGGATGTAATGCAACACACAATTGATACATACAATTAGTCATAAGGTAATTGTTAGGTGTAATTTCCAATTAAATGAATTTCATGGAAATTATAAGAATTTTCAGCCTTTGACATTATTAAACTACCTTTCTATCGTTTATACAGTAGAATTTATATTTTTAAGATACTTCTTTTTTTATTACTGCTTTCATGTTTTTTACATTTAAAAAGTGCAATTTTTTTCGTACGCCGTATCTAAGCATCTTGATAACAATTTGCAATAATATCTCATCACGTACCATTCTAGGGCTAACGTTAATGGTCTCATCCTTGGATTGTGTGGGTGCAAGCGCACACGTGCGATCAAATTATCATTGTGCTTATTGCTGCTAAGTATTTTGTGAGGAAATCAATTTTATTATACGTGATTAAGCTCCAAAAACTCTAATTACTCAAAATAAAAATATATTACCATTAAATCCAAAGAAGGCGTGGGTGGAGGATCCCACTTCTTGCTCCACGGAGAAATGATAATGCAAAGACATCTCTTGCATTCTTGTCATCAAACATTCATCAGCATTCACTGCCCCAACCAAAAAAAAACAACAAAAAAAAAACAAAAAAAAGACAAATTAGAAACTTAATTTAAAAATAGTGACCATACTTTTTGGAAAAAGAAAAAATTCGCAACCATATCATATTTGGTTACAACAAATATGATGCTGACACGCGACGGGAAACCATTGGCTGGCTTGTGCACAGCAATAACACTTAAAAGACGTCAACACGACGCTTTTGAGCCCCTTTGGCTTTAAACTTGTTTTGGTGGACCCTTTTAAAGGTTCACACTTTGCTACTCTTGCAACCAAACTCATGTCCCCCACTACCTGCCAGCTTTCATCGATTCCCTCAAATTTTTCAGAGTCAAGACCTTAGTATATTTTTCAACATATTTTCCAAGGGCCACAAACACAATACATCTCCACAAGTCCATCCTATGATTAAAAATTTCAGGGAACCTTGATAATTACCATATACAAAACGTAGAATTTCCTTGATAAATCCATACAAAATTGGATAAATTCTATTAAACAAACAAAGTCAAATAAACTAAGTCAGATGCATACTTAGTTTAATGAGCTTTATCATTATTGTAACATTATGGAGTGAATTCATTAAAGCACTATAATGCATTATAAAGGCCCTAATGGATGTGGCCTCCCTACAAGCTCCGAGCTAATTAGGGGCAAAATTGTACCGCCTCCAAGACATAATTGTACCAAGCAGCTGCGGATGGCACTCAAGTTGCCACTGCAGAAGGATCTATCAAGCGATTAAGCTACAAATAAAAACTTAAAGGCTAATCAACACTTAAAACGCTATAAAGGCTAAGCTTATCACGTGAAAGGAAGATAATAGTCAAATGGCTGCATAAATGCATGCCATTTTATCACCTAAAGTCTTAAGTAGAGATTACCTTAAGCAATCACAATAATTACTTACCAAATTTCCATCTGGCTTGCACAAGGGCTATGTCCGCATTATACATGAGGAAGGGCACTGTCCTCCACAAGAACTCTGGGTCCGGCTGGAAATCAGCATCAAAGATAGCCACATAATCGCATTCCTTCACATAGCTACGCTTCATTCCCTCCTTAAGAGCACCTGCCTTGTACCCATTCCTGTTGTCCCTCACCTCATACTTAATGTTAATGCCCTTGCTAGCCCATCTCTGGCATTCCATTTGCACCATCTCCTGCAATAATCAATGTCCAGAAACCTTATTTAATACAATGTATCATTGACCTCATTAGTGCATATCACAAGCCCAGTTACACCATCATCATCCCACTGAATAGAAGACATGATAGCTTAGATACAAGATACACAACACACTTTCAGGAAAGGCTGGGTAAGCTCTCTCTCTCTCTCTCTCTATCTCTCTCTCTCTCTCTCTCATAGCAAACCTTGATTGTAGTGTCAGTAGAATCATCTAGAACCTGCACTATGATCCTATCCGAAGGCCACGAAAGCCCACAAGCCGCCCCAATGGATAGCTGATAAACCTGCCTCACCAACAAAGCTTTTAAGTCTTCTCTTAACAAACCTAGATTAAACCTGCTAATAAGGCACTAATCACATACCTCTCTCTCATTGAACATTGGGATTTGAACAAGAACCCTAGGATAAGAGGAGTTGGCTAGCTCCACATCATCCTTGATAGACTCGAGCTTGTAGCGTTTCTCTGGCTTTCTTCGGAAAAGCTTGACAAGCACAATGACGAAGCACATGTACACTCTCTCCACGAACATCATGATCACCATGACCAGGCAAATGTTGACGGCCATCTGTACCAGGGGGGCCACAATGGGCGCCCGGATCTGAAACCAAAAGTCCACCAGCTGCCCGACCATGCTGCTCTCCGCATCCGTTTGGCCACTCTGTGCCATCAGGCTTGCAGAAGAGCGCCCCATTGTTGAAAAAAACGAAGTAATGAAACTAGAGCACTATTAACCCCCTTGAATCAGAGCTTTTGATCGGCCCTTGCTATCAGCTGCTCTCCATGAATTGCATTTTGACTCTAGATCTTGGTCGGTTCGAGTTACCGTTGTATTAGACACTGGTTAATGAGGTCCCAAGCTTGCCAAATAGATGTGGAAGTGCATGGAGTAGCTTCCACAGATTATCCGCTAATGCCCAGCAAAGCCAATGTGGAAGAAGCACAGGTTTTCCACTAATCCCTAATGATTAGCCGTTAAAGCCAATGTGCAAAACGCAATTAAGCACCTGAGGACCTTGTTCATTAAGGTGTAAAAGCACTGGCACTTGCAGCTTAGATGGATTGAGCTATGGAGAGATGCACTCAGGTAGAATGGGGGTGTCTAAGCTGCAAGAGCCAGTGCTTAAAGAATCCTCAAGGCAACAATGCGGTAGAAAACGCAGGTTCAGGGGGCTGTTTAATAGCGCCTTAGTATTCTGTCAAAGCATCTTCTTCTCTCTCAATCACGCACCACAGCGAGGTCTCTGTCGTTAGCCTGGCTGTCTATTACACCCACTTTCATCTCTACTGCTGTTGCCATGTCTAACTCTTTGCTGATAGCAAAACGCACACTCTAACACCCTTATTTAACTGTGGAAGGAAAGCTGGGGGCTACCGGCTCTCTAAAGCAAGACGTGCTAATCAGAGGGAGTTAGTCTACATTGCTGCAATGCAATCTGAGAAAGACAAAATAGCTAGGGAGACCCATGAGATGGATTTGTTTAGCAGTCTGTCTATGGAGAGAGAGAGATGGAAGTGGGAGCTATGCCCCCTACGTCTTCTATACCTTTGGGCCCCATTTTGATGATAGCTGTAGGACATGACGGCACAGAGTAAAAAGGACGAGGAGCTGTTGGGGAGGAAGTGTGTGTGTGTGTGTGTGTGTGTGTGTGTGTTTGTTTTTTTTATTTTTTTGGCTTTGGGGGGAGGAGGGAGAGAGAGATAGAGAGAGAGAGAGAGACTAGTCACCACCATCATGTATCAATCCACGGTTAAATTCATTTACACATTACCTCATTTTAATGCAAAATGCAAGTTCCATCGTTACATGTTAAAAATGTGATTAATAGTCGCACCTTTAAATTATTGAATTTGCAATGGTAGTGCAAATCATACCACAATCTCAAACCTATGTCACCTAATGACCAAAGTGTTTTGGTTGTTTATGTTAAAACTTGGTAGTTTAAGCTCAAAGTTCAAACCTATATGTCACCATTATGATGACCAAAGCCTTTTGAAAGCACAACTCCAATTATAATAGATAAATCTTTGCTCTATGGGGAGAGAGAGAGAGAGAGAGAGATTATTAACTATGAGAGAGAGAGGAGTTAATTGTTGCTCTAGAGTGAAAAACATGAAAAAGTTGTGCTTCTTTAGGCCAATCATCGACCACCCAAGGTGGGGTGCCAAAGTGGGAGCTTTTATTACCTAATAGATTTTTACATGATTTTGTGGTGATCCGTCATTCATCCCATATGTGTAGAGTTGATGCTGCTCATGAACTGCCCCTAGTGTTTGGACATACTTGCCATTTGAATGGCCCTAGGGCCTAGAGTCTTCCTTCATACACTTGGATTGTTTATACGGACTAGTTCTACACCCATGCACTACTGCGGCACTGCCCCACTGTGCACAATCTGCCCCACCCTTACAATTCTGCCACATGGCTAAAGAGAGGAGATATAATTTTTAGCCAAGTGGTTGCAACTCTCTAAATAGTGTAAAGGTATAGAAAGCAATATTTATAGTATCCAAACCATTTCCTAATAATTTGTAGGTTAAAGCCACACCTATGATTTATTATATTTGGGTGTTTTAAGAAGCACTACTTTAGGAATATTCAACTCTGTTTCCTTACAATGTTTTAGTGGTCCATATATATAGCCTATGGGGAGTTTCCATGTGGTAGTGTTTTGGAACCCCATCAACAAAGATAAACTTTGTTAGGAAGGAGTTTGAATTTCATGCTCACATCACACCTACACAAAACCAATTTATTATGCTGCTCATACTTGTGCCTCCAGCTACTTGTCCACCTTTGTCGAGCACTATCCATTTAGCAGTTCTTCATCTCTTCAGTAATTCTTCAACTTCTCATTCTGCTCGTCCACCTCTGCCAAGCTCTCCTCATCCTTCTCATCCACCTTTGCCGAGCACTTCTCGTCCAACTCTACAGCTAGGTCAATGAAGATAGCAAGACGATTAGTAGATAGAAATGTGACCAACAGAATAGCTTGGAAACACCTTTGAAAAGCTTGGCAAGCAACTGAAAGAAGTGCAATCTTTCATGTTGAAGTTAAAAAGCTTGGTAACAGAGTTCAGAAGCTTCGCAAGTAGCAAAAGGATAGGTGACCAACAAAATGTGCACCTTTTTGGGAGATGGAAGCATCACAAACGAATGGTGGCAAAGTTGCTTTTAAGGACGTACCTAAACAATGCCCGTGTGGAAACTCCACCTTAGCACCCTTAAAAAACCAAATGAAGGTCGTTAGCATTTCTTGTAGGCAGGAAATGCCCAAGTATTCAGAACACCCACAGTGGCCCGGAGAGCTTGTTCCACCCCAAAAAAAAAAAAGGTGTGCTAGGCATTCCTAACATTGGAGAGCTAGTTGATAGAATAGTGGCCAAATGGATTATGAGAAGTTTCTTCAAAAGGAGGAAGATTGGGCCCAGGTCCTCCACAGGAATACCCCCCTCTTCTCGGCTACTAATTACCCTAGATGGAATTGACTGTTGGTCATGACTCTTTTCTTCAATAGATTTCAAACTAAACCTAAGGGGAGCCCCCTCATTAAAGGCATCTGGAAAGCTTCAAACAATTTGAAAGCCTTCTTGGAATTCAACCCTAACATAAGGTTCAAGATGGACCTATTCTACTTGGACTCAATATGGTTTCTATGATCTTGCAAAATAACATTCCTATGGAAATATTCCCCTCCGCCCACAAACTTTCAAAAAAGAGGATTGAAACTTGGGGGGACCTGTGGAGCTTCCAGGATAAAAGCTAGCTATCCCAAGAGTCCTTGAAGGAAATGTACAAACTGAATGATGATGATTTAACCCTAGTGCAAAAACCAAAATTGCTCGATGCGATAGCAATTTTGCAGCCTTCATTCAATACAAAGGAACCTTCAAGATATGTGCAATAGTGTGGGGGGGAAGGACTCATTACTGCATGTCCCTCACTTCAAAAATCTTGACCCCTTGCTCCACATAAAATTGAACACACTAAGTGGCACTTAAGCGAGGCAGAAGATGGTGGGAATTCGAATTTTGGAAAATATGGAGCACGGTCATCCCTACTAAGATGTCATGTCTATTGTACAAAGTATTATGAACAAATGAGAAAGCTCACTGGATAGGAATTGGGGAGGAGATATGCCCCGGGTGCAGGAGAGGGTGTGAAACCATCCTCCACTTGTTTATCTCCTACCTTATAACTCGAAGGCTCTCAAACTCCTAGCCACTCTAGTTGCCCCTTCCCACCCTTAGGAACTTAACTGGAAAGAGCTGCTGCTAGGTGTAACCATTGGCATGTCTTCTAAATTATGGAATGTTATTAGGGTTGCATACCTATGGACAATTTCGGTCAACATGAACTTGTGGGTCTTTCAAAGTGTACAAGGTGATGTGATTCTTGGCCTAAAACAATGTGTGACTGTGCAGATGAGGAATGCTTTAAAGGAGTCCAAGATCAAACTGATCAAGGAGATTGCCAAACTTAAAGTCATTCAAGTGGAAAAGATGGATTTGGACCTTATCAACACGATCAATGACGCAGTTGAAGTAGTAAAGAGGAGATAGAGCTATAAAAAAAAAAGAGAGGCCATGGCCTTGAGCATTTGGGATAATAATCTGATTCAATACATCCTGGAGCTTGTTGAATTGCAAGCTTCATCCACATAGAGCTACAAAGGGGTTTGGGAGTGTGTGGTAGCCCTATAAACTCTAACAAGGTGTCCCTGTAATAGAGCATGTACCATAATGTCCCTATGGGATTTGTTTCATAGGTGGCCTAAAATAGGTTGGCCTCTTGGTGGCCTGAAATCAAAGAAATAAAGGCGAGTTAATCTACCTTAAGACTTTCACAAGGAGCCAAGACAAATTACAATGCCTAAAAAATACTCGTAGAAGAAATAGGTGGCCTTAAATTAAAGAGTAGAAAGAAATAAAGGTTGGTTAATCTACCTTAAACTTTCACAAGAAGCCACACATTGCCTGAAAATAAAGAGTGGCAAAAGTATGACCGGTAGAGGAAGTAAAGGCTAGTTAGTTGACCTCGCTGAGACGTACCTTTCACCTTCGAATGCAAGCACAAGTAGTGACTAGCGCTGACTATGTTTTTGTTGAATTATTGACATTTTCCCCATTTTTTTAACCGGGAATTTTTTAAAACATTCTTTTTTTTATTTAAGGCAGGGATTTTGTATTAGAAAAAGAAAAGGGGCTTACGATTACATAGCAGATACGGGCTGTGCCCTTTCAAAAAGAACCATTCTTATCTTTTGATGAAAACCTGAATTGCTTTATTTAGTGTAATCATGCGTAGAATAATCTCTTTCTTCTCAATTTGTAAATTTTTTTATAGATTGTTTCTTTTCCTTTACTTTTATTTCCATCCTTACAAAAAAAAGGATTCTGATACATAAACTACACTAAAAATTCTAGAAAAATTTGCCTTTTTTTAAAAATGCTATGAACAATTTTTTAAACGAAAGCCAGGAGTTATAAAAATGTAATGGGATAATAATATTGCTTCGCAAAAAAAAATAATAATCTGGAAGCCTGGTGTTGGACTGTGGGTATAAAAATTAAATATGATAATAAATAAATTTTCGAGATTAACATTACGGGTTCCCATCCACGTGGCGGTCTTAGCAGCTGGAATGTAGCCAAATTTGGCGGCAAGCTTCTGTGCATTCCCCGAACAAGGTTTTCTAATAATCACTAAAAAAATATGAGCCGTCCAAAAAAAGGAAAATTTGCTGCTTAGCGCTTTTTTAGTTTCGAAAAAGGTATTATTATTGATGATAATGAGAAAACACCTAAGTTAATACAAGAAATTAGCCTCATTTCTCAGTTTAATTGCACACCTAGATTCATAAAATAATCATCCATTGTCTCAACCACCGCTCACTTCTTAAGCTCGTTTCTTGGTAGCCATTGACCCCTTTGCTTTAATTAAATATTAAATATTATATATTTATATTTATTTATGGAGTGCCTAGCTGGTGACATGTCCCCTTCCTTGGCCTTTCTTTTAAGCACTTCTTGTTATTGTATTCCATTCCTAGCCCTTCTTACACCTTCCTTGGCCTTTCTTTTAACACTTGTTTTTGTATTGGATTCCTAGCTTGCTTACACCTCAATTTTATTTACACCTCTCCATGTGTGTGCCAAAGATTCGTCCAACCTTTCAACTAGATTTTCAACCAAGTTGCCAAACATGTTTCCAAGAAAAGGCGTCTGATTTGCCACACCTCAACTATGCAACTTGCAATTGACAACACCACCTCCCCAAACTACTTTTTTTATCAACCAACCTTCCTAACCGTCTCTTGAATGCTCCAAAATTCTCTTTTCCACATCACATTTTGCAATCTCACATGTGCATCTTATTCTGGGCCCAACACCACTCCACTTCAAATTTTCGCACTTATGCTCAAGGAAAATGATAGAGGAACATAAGCATGCAAAATAAAATAGCAAGAAACTTCTCAAGAAGCATTATCAAAAGACCCACTCCCACATGTAGGTGGGTACTCTCAAGTCTCAAACAAAGATATATCTTACATTTCAAGAGCGTGCCATGTCCTAAAGATGTTTATCAAGACCTTGCTATGTCCTAAACATGTTTTTCAAGCATTACTTAAAATAGCCCTTAAGGCTTTTCTTCAATATCATGGCTTTGCTAATGTTCTCACATTTCATGCCATGTACACGTATAAAACTAGTGAGTATCATGGTTTTGCTAATAATAGTCTCACATTTCATGTCGTGTACACATATAGAACTAGTGAGTATCATGGTTTTGCTAATAATATCATTTCACATCGTGTACACATATAGAGCTGGTGAGTATCATTGTTTTGCTAATAATATCATTTCACGTCATGTACACATATAGAACTAGTGAGTATTACAATGCTAGTACATTTCTCATGTGTACAGATATCATGTATGCAATATGTACTTAAAAATCTGCTAAGTTCTAAATTGACTGAAGGTGAATCTACAATGTTTCCCCTACAAGTAAGGGAACCTTAGAGAAATCGAATCTATATAAGGGCCTTGAAAAGTGTAAGAGCTTGTTGAAGATTCATAGAGAAATATTGACATTATCAACATCTTAAGAGAGATGGAAGATTTCTTGACTTGATTAACTCTTTAGGATATGAGGCTTTAGTGTATTCTTAGGATGACACGGATCCAATTCTAGGAAAATAGAGTAAAAAGGAACTTGCAAGAAATTGATTAACTCAAACCAAATAACTCATCAAAAGACCACAACTTCAACATATTCAATATCTGAATAAATAACAAATAATACTTAGCTCAAAAATCACGACTCCAACATTGGGTGCAATCATTCCCCCTCATGTGTGTGGTCTCGCTCCACACATGATTATTTACGTAATACTTTATTCCAAAATAGAGCATGTGTGGTCTCGCTCCACACATGAGTATTTACGTAATACTTTATTCCAAAATAGAGCATAGCTTCCAAAAATACAAAAAGGTGATTTTCTTGCACGACACTCTCTTATGCTCAAAATAGAGTGTTCATAAATTGAGGCTCGGGTTGAAGCATATCACACTTTACAAAATATTAAAATTCAAGTCTATGCTTGATAAACCAAAGCTTTCCAAAACAAATCAAAATGTGCACAAGCTAGCACATGTATATACAAAGCTTGTTTATAAAAATGTGTGCCAAGTAATAATAATGTGCGAATTCTCCTCAATCTTTGGAATCCTCTTCACCTATACAATAACCAACAATAAATTGGTAAACAAATATTTCATAAGTGTACAAACCATAACCACACACATGTTTGCCAGGCGTAAGTAAACCAGGAATCACCCTTCCATACGAACCAAACTATAATAAACATTAGAGGCCCCAACCATATGTCATCATACACCAAACGTATTAATATTTATAATGGCATCACCCATGATATTAACATGACTTGGCTTGAGGCAAAGATAATCCTAGCGTCCCTGAATTATCTGAGAGGGTAGAATAATATTTGTTAAGTGGGCATATTCCTATCCCTCTTAAAGATATTATTCTACCCTCTTAGATAATTCGGGGGCGCTTGGATTATCTTTGCATCAAGCCAAATCATGTTAATATCATGGGTGATGCCATTATAAATATTACTACATTTGGTGTATACTGACGTATGGTTGGGGCCTCCAATGTTTGTTACAGTTTGGTTTGTATGGAGGGTGATTCCTGGGTTACTTTCTCTTGGCAAACATGTGTGTGGTT
Source organism: Cibotium barometz (assembly GCF_041138505.1). Taxonomy (NCBI): domain Eukaryota; kingdom Viridiplantae; phylum Streptophyta; class Polypodiopsida; order Cyatheales; family Cibotiaceae; genus Cibotium; species Cibotium barometz. The sequence continues at coordinate 25,648,841 of NC_141061.1, forward strand.
ATGGTTTGTACACTTATTCAATATTTGAATGAATAACAAATCATACTCAACTCAAAAATCACTACTCCAACATTGGGTGCAATCATCCCCCCTCATGTGTGGCCTCTCCCCACACACGAGTATCTACGTAATACTTTATTCCAAAATAGGCCATAGCCTCCAAAAGTACTAAAAGGTGCTTTTCTTACACGACACTCTCTTATGCTCAAAATAGAGTGTCCATAAAATTCAAGTCTAAGCTTGATAAACCAAAAATAAATCAAAATGTGCACAGGCTAGCGCATGTATATATAAAGCTTGTTTACAAAAATGTGTGCCAAGTAATCATAATATGCAAATTCTCCTCAATCTTCGGAATCCTCTTCACCTATAAAATAACCAAAAATATATTGGTAAATAAATATTTCATAAGTGTACAAACCATAACTACACACATGTTTGCCCGCACAAGTAACCCAGGAATCATTCTTCCATACAAACCAAACTGTAACAAACATTGGAGGTCGCCCCAACCATATATCAATATACACAAACATATTGATATTTATAATAGCATCACCCATGATATTAACATGATTTGGCTTAACGCAAAGATAATCCAATCATCCCCAAATTATCTAAGAGGGTAGAATAATATTTTTAAGAGGGTTTAAAATATATTTCCATAGCATAGGACCACAAATTAACTATAATCAATTATTAGTTCTTTACACATCTAATACAAGCATATTCAATTTATTATAGTTTAACAACAAGCATAGTCACTTTACTATAGTTTAACAACAATTATGTGTTGTGTGTGTAAACATCTTATGTGTTATGAGGAGTTAATTTATGGAATATATATTCTCACATTTTTATGAGGAGTTAATTCATGGAATATATATGTGTTATGAGGAGTTAATTCATGGAATATATATTCTCACATTTTTATTATTTATGAATTGAAGTTAACTCATGGAGTATGTATTCCCACATTTCCTATTTTTATAAATTCTCCTAGATGGGTTTAGATTGGGATGCCTTTCTAAATTCAGGTGATCATAGCTTACTCTACGCATACACGATTGAATCCGTACATGCATGGGAGTATTGGTTGCATCGTCTAGATATTATTGTATAGTTATTTGTATTTTTAATCAAATAATTTATTAATTAATTAGTATGGTTGATGTAAGTATAGATCATTGGATTGGATAATGGTGGTAGTTAGGAATATTTCGAGATGATCAATTTTAAGTGTCTATTTGATTTATTTTGGGTGCCATCCTTCTTTATTGATGATGTATATATCATTTGGTACTGAAAGCTTCCATGTGTGTAGTTGATTTTACAAGATATGTATACGTTTATATGGTTTTAGGTTCACATCTATTTTTGAAGTAGATTAGCTTGCATACCCAATAAAGCAAGCTATTTTTGAAGAAGTAGACATATTTGTGAAAGGACACTATTTTGAGCCTCACAAGTTATCTTAAGGAATATATTCAAGTACACCAAGAGGAAGCGTGGGCTCCCTCTTGTGTGGGGAAAAATTGGACCCAATCTTATGTCTTGAGCAATTATTTATTCTTGGTATTTGATATTTTTGCAATCAATTCATTGGGTTCATGTCAACCTCCCATAACAGTGGTTTCAGAACATGGCTTAAGTCTTGGAACTAGTGAAGAGCTAGTGGACAAAGAGGTGAAAGAAGCTAAAAGTAAAAGTAAATTTCCAATTGCAAAGAAGAGGGAAGACTATGGTTTCAAAGGGAAGCTTGTTCCATTGGGCAATAAAAACCCACATTTCTTTTACCCAAAAGTCATTTCAAGGTTGAAAACCACTTCTCAAAACCACTCAATTTCCATTGGGCAATAAAAACCCACATTTCTTTTACCCAAAAGTCATTTCAAGGTTGAAAACCACTTCTCAAAACCACTCAATTTTCAAAACCATCTTTCTCATCCTCAACCTTCTTCTTAATAAAAAAGCATTGATCTACTTATCCCAATCCAGAGACTCCAAAACCACTCTTGAAATCTTCCCTGGTTGCACTTCATCTTGCTCCCTCAAATCAATGGCATTTGGAGACTCTTTTTCATCCTTCATTGCTTTTTTATATTGCCTACGCACTGTGCAATTTAAGCGTCTAATGCTTTTTTGTTAAATCTTTATTATATAACACTTTAAAAACTTTAAAAGCTTATAAAGCTAAGCTTTAAGCTTTTAAAGTTTTAGACTACAACTTTCACATTTTAGTTTATAGCACGAGAACCAACTCTTTTACTCTAATTTTAGCATCACATATCATTTTAGCATCAAACTAATTCATAATACTTAG
>NC_141061.1:25656163-25706163 GCF_041138505.1 Cibotium barometz
GGAACTTAAGATCCTACATAGTTGAACCTGAACTCGAGAAGGAGGAGGATGAGCCATGCCATGTAGAGAACCCTCCCTTTATAACCAAAACTAAAGGACAACCAAAAGTTCTCATGAACAAGCTGGGCACTATTTTAAAAGCGATGAAATGAACGTCATGTTACCTATCGTGTACAAGAGTCTTATGATCTCCACGACCTTGGGGATGGTGGTGCTAGTGTTAGCATAATCACTAATGATTATTGGGAGCCTTGCCAAACCCATAGGTATCCTGCAAGATGCAAAAATGAAGACCTTCGGATTAAGCCTCCACCACACATTTGTGGTGATGGATTTTTAAAGAAGAGGTACATATATCATGATCCTTGGAAGGTCTTACATGAGAGAAGCAAGAATGGTTCATAATTGGGAAACTAATTACATTTATATACATAAAGGCCAAGCAGTCCTTGAAGATAAACATGAAGATAGGGAAGACTCATCCCATGGGTCAAGGCATTCTCACTAATGAGTTTGACATAACTGTCCGAATCACTTCGGTCATAACATGTGTAAATGTTGCAACAAGTTGTGGATAGTGAAGATGAGAACCAAGAACTATGAGCTCTCCTAGAGCCTGAAAAAGTGGGTCCATGTCTTGGCAATCATGGACACTCTTCTACAAAATCTTGGAGCAAGGATTGTATGACTAGATGAGAAGAAAATCACCTCCTCGTTCATGCTTAGTGCATCATCCCTTTTGGGAGCTAACAGTGACCTTGAAGTAGGATTAGCTAGCAATTCATTTAGTAAGGACTCCTCCACAAATAAATCAACTTCTGTGTTGCCCATATATTCCCCCCAATAAAGAAGACCAAAAGAGGTTTTAGACCCTAAGCATACAGATATCTGTACATGCATGATGTAGCTAAAACCAAAACGCCCATTAGAACCTTCTCAATTTGAGTTGGAGTTTCCCTAAGAAGACCATATAGAGACATGGCCAACCTCGGCGAGCACCGAGGCTAGCTATAATGTTTTATCTTGGGAGACGTGAAGGACCTTGTTGCCCCTCACCTCATAATTTCCAATCCATGACCCTCATTGGTTGTTTGAAGTAGAGTTTCTTATTGGATCTAAACCTACATCATGTAAGTTTTATGTGATCCTAGGTATAATGAGGGAGAGCATTATCCTTGGAAGGGGATGGATCACAGAGCCAGAGATCGCATCATTAGCTAGTAAAGAAGGGACCACCATGCTTGATCTCTTATACAAAATGGTTATCGTATCCTTGGTGGATGAAGGCACCCCATACCTATCAACATCCCAAGCCTCATCCTCCACTTACAGCCTCCACTTACATACCACCACCTCAAGTAACCTCTTACACTAACAAAACACTTGCCTTTCCACATCGACTACCCTCTCAAACCATTATGGAGATCCAAAAGCTTACCGCCGAAGAGGAAGACCACCCCCCAAGCCTCAACCTTGGTAACAATCCCTTGGAGAGGCCACTAAGAAGGAGTGGGTACCCAAGAGTGCCCTGGCTAGCCAAGGTGGATTCGATGCCCAAGCAAAGAGCTAGAAGCCACCATTTGGCCAAATCCCAACCACAAGTAGGGATCTGCCAAGTGGGAGCCACATGTAATAGAGTTCAATCCAAATATTGAGCCTTGTTGGGTCCTGTCAAGCTGCTAGAAGCCCAAGGCTTCTATGAAGAGAACCCATCTATTTGGGTCCCAAGAACCCCATTGTGTCAACATAACCCCCTAAAGACAAAAGATCCAAGCAATGACCTCAGTGCCCAATACCACCTCAGAAATCAATGCTTTGTTGGATCCCAACAAAATTGCTAGAAGCACAAGGATTCTACGAAGGGAACCCCCCATCTAGGTGCCCAGATACAAGAGACCCATGCCCCATAGGCTCCCCCACATCTAGGTGCCCAGATACAAGAGACCCATGCCCTAGGCTCCCACAAATACCTCACCCACCATGAAACAAAAAAATCTAAGTAGGTGTTGGAGACCCAAGGCCATGCCTCTGACACCACCACCCCCAAAGTTTGAGCAAGTGCATGCCAAACCAAGAAGTGGAAGAAACCTTGGTCATGTCACTAAGCCCATATGCACCCATGAGATTGACAAATCCAAGTGGGTCTGGGAGACCCAAGGCCCCTACCTTGGACACCACCCCCCCCAAAGTCTGAGTAGGAATGGAAATCAGTGGTAGCACCCCCAACTTGCATGCCAAACCAAGTAGGCAGAAGAAACCTTAGTCGTGCCACCAAGCCCGGTGTAGCGGTGCCAATAGTTTTGATTTCTCATAAGCCACCCAGGGTACTAACTATTCCATTGTTTCTCACAAGTTCTCCCCAAGCCTAGAGGGATCCCCCATGGTCCCTACCCCCCACGACATCCCCATGTGCCTCACCAACAACATTAACTTGCTAGTTGGAAGGCTAAAGTTTAGGTAAGTGCACCAGCAAAGCCGACCATGAGGTGGCATATCTAAGCTTTTGTCTAGATGGGCAACAAGTGATTCTCCACCCTTGCCTAATGCTGAGAGTGTGTATATGGTAAGCCATGAACCCTAAGCCCACGTGTACATATGTAACATAGTCCCCCCGCCCTCCTTGCTAGTGTATAGCTACTACCTTCACTAAGAATGGTAAGAAACATAAAACCCCAAAAATGTAACAAGAAACGCCAAAAACTAGCTAAAAATATGCATTCACACAATTGCACCTGATGTGCACACACACACGCACATGGACACACTTTTACACATTTGCACATCCACATGCACGTGCATCCCACACACTCCACACAATTGCTCGTGCACCCACCTTTACACCATGTGCACTGTATGTGCACACACACATTTATGTACGTGCACCCCACACATTTGCACACTTGCACAGGGTGTTCCTCACCAAAAGTCTTGGGACCACCATAATAGGGTGTTCCTTACCATCCTTGTGCTACCAAGCTGCTTTCCGGGCCAACTGATAAATTGGGGCAAAGCCTTCATCGGTGAGCTCTAAAGCTCTTACAAGAACTCGGTAGGAAAGGTACATTGTGTAAATATACTCACAAAGGTCCTTTGATATGCCATTGTGATGACAAATTTCTTTCTTCCCCCTTGTGCCTCACCCCAACTTGTTTGTGCCTTTATGGCACCACGTTCCATTGGCACCCCTAAGCCTCAACTAATCCCCAACCTCTTCCAAAGAAACACAAATGAGAGCCATACCATAAGCCATATATTTCTTTCCTAAGGCTCATAGTGGAGGAACCTTCAGCCAACCACTTATCATTGGCTCAAGTCTAACCACGACCTCAACGTCCTACCGCCACCATCCACATTCCCCAATCCACTAAAAAAGAAGCTTCTCTTGGCTCTACCAACAATGATATATTTGAGCCTCATGACTTCTTTGCACCTAACCCACATCCACCCACCAAGTTCAAGAGAGTCACCCAGTGACTGCAACTCCACCCAAATCCATAACCAACTCTTACTTTGTCTTAATTTCCAACACATCTGCCTCAATTAGCCTTTCGCCAAGGAGGCATCCCATACCCACCTCTGTTCCACCTTGACCTACAAATACTATACTTCTAAATACTATCTCTAAATAGGGTTCTAGATAGCCAAGTATTATATTGCATGCTATGTGAGGGTAATTCTAACATAAATAATTAACCCTAAACTTATATTCTCTCTAAACTTTAACTCCCATCCTCTTTTAAACATCTAAGCACATATGTAAGGAGTCTATCACTCTCTTACTCACACTAGCTATTTTGCCTTTTAGATAATCCACATATTCTTGATTCTCATTCTTTAGTATCTCTTTATGCTTTTCTCACAAGCAGCTACACTTCCAGTATCATTGTCATTACCTCAATACAAAAGAAATATACAATAGCTTCATATTCTCACTTAATTTCTAGAAACTATTCCCCCTTAAGATTTCCATTCTATAATTCTCTAGAGTGTCTATGGTTATGACCTTAGTCTCTAGCACAACCTTCTCGGTAAGCTAGCCCTAAAGCTAATCATCTAATCTGACAACTAAGAGTTCTTAGTAAACATTAAAAAAACTAAATCTTTCGCCCATTAACAAACTTCTCCACACCTTTCTTCGCAATTGTATGACACGATTTATTTTACTTCTTTTCTTTTTCCATGCAAGGTTCTACCTTATGTGGAAACCAAGGCATCTGCCTTCGTCTCATTATGAAAAATAAAGAACCTACCAAGAATATTGCATAACGATAGTTATCCTCTTGTAGTTTTGTTTTTTTAAAATTTCCACCTCCATAGGGTCCCACCCTATGAAAACCAAAGCATCGGCTCTAGACCAAGTATCCTCATGGTGATGGTTATCTTCTTATAGTACTCATTTGTTTTTCTTTTCCTTCTCCTCTCCTTTTTCTATTCTCTCTCTCGCTTTCTTTCCTTAAAATTGAGTTATGACATTAGACATAAGCTATGAGCCATTCACTAGAAAGCTAGCTTAAGTAGTTTGGCATACTCCCTCGACACACCACCCAAGGGGTGCTTAAGTATAGCTAGGACCAAATCAGCATCTAAGAAAGGTAAAGCATTAATAAATATCTAGCTAGCAAACTCTCATAAAATATATATGAGTTATGACAATCATCACATGTACATTCTTTCCCCTTACACTTAACCACTCAAATTAATAACGTTAAAAATAGCACATTAATTCATAACAAAACTTAAAAAGAATAAGTTTTGGATACACCTATTCATTCTCAATGTCTCTTAAAACTTCACTGCTACACTTGCATTCTCTTTTATCTTCATTCCCATTACAACTCCTCTTGTCCACAATACTCTTCACATTCCCATTACAACTCCTCTTGTCCACAATACTCTTCACATTCCTCACCTTCAAACTTTCTTATAACATCACGGGTTATGCCAAATAGTGTCGTCCTAAAATATTTTTTGGGTTTTTTCTTTATCATTTTTTTATTTATCGACAAAGGAAACAACAAAACAACTCACGCACATTTCCTCATAAACACTACGTCATCTCAATAACTCATTCTCAGTGAGTATAAACCAAAAACCCCCACTCATCGATATCCTCTATTTTCTCCTCGTCCATTAAGAATATATCTTGCAAACCCAAGCTATCCAAAAATAGCACATTAATTCATAACAAAACGTAAAAAGAATAAGTTTTGGATACACCTATGCATTCTTAATGTCTCTTAAAACTTCACTGCTACACTTGCATTCTCTTTTGTCTTCATTCCCATTACAACTCCTCTTGTCCACAATACTCTTCACATTCCTCACCTTCAAACTTGCTTGTAACATCACGGGTTATGCAAATAGTGTTGTCCTAAACTATTTTTTGGGTTTTTTTCTTTTCATTTTTTTCATTTATCAACAAAGGAAACAACAAAACAACTCACGCACATTTCCTCATAACACTACGTCATCTCAATAACTCATTCTCAGTGAGTATAAACCAAAAATCCCACTCATCGATATCCTCTATTTTCTCCTCATCTATTAAGAATATATCTTGCAAACCCAAGCTATCCACTTGCTGGTTCATTCACACTAATGTGGCATATACCTCCTCTCGAAACTCAAAAGGTGTTGATGCTGCTAAGCTATAAAAAGGCATAGAAACTAAAGGTAAGTATGCCAAAGGTAATGCAACTAAGCCTCTACTTCCTGTAAGTTGACCCTGATAGCCACCCACTCCACTTCAAAATGGAGAAATAGCCGGTAACATGACATCATAGAAAGAGGGATGAATGTCATAGTATCTCCTCACTCTCCAATGCTCACTTGTTAACTCTAGACGAGGTAACATCTGCTGAAATGACCCTCTATCTGGATAAAAGACACTATGCTCATCATGTCTCTGAGGAGTTGGGCCTACTAAGGCTTTAACAAGACCTGTCCCATATCACCTAAAATAAGTACACCATGCCAACATAAAGATGACATTGTGATGCTCACACTCTCGGCAAGAGGAAATAGGGTAGACCTGAAGAACATATCACAACATTTCTCACCCCTAGATGCAAAATAATAACAAGAGTGTGTATGGAATGAGGAATAGAGAACTCACTCTGATGATGTACTGCCACACTACCCCCTTCCAAAACATGTGCACTTGTGTTGCTCCATGTAAAATCCATCAAAAAGATATGCTCTCCCCATTTCCAACCCACAGAGAAAACCTCTAAAACCATAATATCCTACACTATATTTACGTATGCCTTCAATACCCTAAACTAATCATCCTAATTACCATAACATTTTTAAACCACATAAGATTCAACCCTAAATCCATTAACTCTAAGCGGCTCATTCTCCTTTATAGATCTTGTATACTCAATGAACCATTATCAAATACTTCTATTACCTTAAAGGGACCTAACCATCTAACTTTCAACTTACTTGGAAACTTAATAGCAGCTATCATAAATGAGAACTAAATCTTCCTCTTTAAACCTATGAATCTTAATATTACGAGCATGCTAAGATTTCCTACATTTTTGCATATCTCTAAACTTTGAAGAGCTAATAATATTTCCTTATCAAGCCTCACTAACGTTAATAGACGGGCATTTCACGGTCATTAGTCATATTGCTAAAGCTACTTGTAATGTGGGAGTTTCCTATTTAATAGGGAATATCACATCTATTTCATACACTAAATTAAACATAGTATTTTGCAAAGCAACTTTATAAGCTGTATGATAAGCCATAGTGCTTCATATATAATTTCTTATCCTAATCGTGTATGTTCTCTGCTACTACTGTTTTAATCAAAATCCCACATAAGATTCTATTAGTAACTTCCACTTGGCATTCACTCTTGGATAATATGGCATAAATTTCCTATGCTTAAACTTATTAACTCATTGTTCATCTTATTCAAAAAATGAGAACCAAGTTCACTTACTAGCTCTAATGGGCATCCAAAACGTGTAATTAATATTTTCATAAAGGAACTTGGCCACATCCACTGCTTGGTCTGTCTTTAGAGGTTCTGCCTCTACAAATTTTGTCACATAGTCAATACATACCAAAATATATCGATTAGATCTATATTGCGAGGATCTATTGGCCCTATAAAATCAATCCCCCAGTTTTTAAAAGGTTTAATGCCAATATTGGTGTCAAAGACATAGCGAATTGTTTCGTTGGTTGCCCAACTCATTGACATTTATCACATTTTAAATAATAATGATAACTATCCTTATACAAGGATGGCCACCAATATTCGGCCAGGAGTACCTTCCACGATGTTGTCTTACTTGCAAAATATCCTCCACATGAATCATCATGTAGAGCCCTCAAGATAGTGGGAACTTTATCCTCACGCACACATCAACTAAATTCCTTCTTGAGGGAAATATTTATAAAGATATCCCCCAATAAACTATAAGACCTTTCTTTCAACAAAATCTTTTTCTTCTCCCATAGGTGGGTATTAAGATGTGCTTAAAACAATAGCAATGTCTGCATACCACGAAACTTGTGTTTCCACTAAAAATAATTGAGCATGAGGAAGATCATCTTCTACCCCAATTTCTTGATCATCTATCAATAATCTAGATAAATGATCCACTAACATATGTGTCTTTCCTAGTTTTGTCACAACTTGAAAATAAAACTCTTGAAACAAGAGCATCCAAGAAATCACTCATCCAGATAATTCTAGCTTATTTAAGAGATATTTAAAAGCCTCATGATCGACATAAAATATGAATTTATTTCTAGAAGATAGTGATAAAACTTCTCAATTGAGAACATCATTGAAAGGCATTCCTTTTTTGTTGTCGTGTAGTTCCTTTTCTCATCACCTAAGTTCTGCTCACATAATAGATAGGATGGTCCACCCTATTATCATCTGATTGGCATAATACCAAACCTACTGTCATCATCTGATTGGCATAATACCAAACCTACTGTCATCATCGAGGCATTTGCATGGATATGGAATTCCTTAGTCCAATCTAGTAGTATTAAGATTGATGCTTCAACTAATCTCTGCTTAAGAAGCTCAAAAGCCTCGTGACATTCCTTCATCTAGATAAAAGGATTATCTATCCTTAGAAAGGTAGTTTGTGATAAAACATTGATAGTAGTCACATGCCCTAGAAATCCTTGTATTTTTTTAATATTACCCGGAGGAGGTAGCTCACTAATCTTTGTAATCTTTGCTTCATCCATAGCTATCCCTTCCTTGAAGACTACATGTCCTATCAATGTACCGCTTTCCACCCCAAGGACACATTTCTCTAGGTTCAAAGATATCCAAACCATCCAAACCTCAATACTTCGATTGAATACTTGCTCCAACTCATTGACATATTTATAAGAGTGCTAAAGATACAAAAATCATCTAGCCCATTTGCCTAAGAAAATGATGATAAGCTGCTATCATTATGCGTTGAAAAGTAGTCGGTGCATAACCCAAATGGCATAACTTTGTAACCAAAGTTTCTCCACTCAGTAGTAGTAAAGGTTGTTTTAGGTTCATCCTCAGGATGGATTAACACTTGGTTATATCACTAAAACCAATCCATGATAGAGGAATACATCTCATGACTAGCTACTTTATCTAGGATTTGGTCAGTAAACGGCAAAGAAAAATGATCCTTCTTTGTCTTATTATTCAATTATTGATAGTCCACATAGATGCGAATCTTTTGTTTCTTTTTACAAAATAGGCAAAACTCATACACTATAAGCTACATGATAGATAAACCCTGCATCCAAGAGCTTAGTGATTTTTACTTTAACAAGCTCTACATACACTGGGCTCATTCGTCTTTGTCTCACTGACAAACATGTCTTGTGTCAAGCTCTAAGTCAATATAACGTTGATAGAGCCTCGGGCTTAACTCCTTTTAAAGTATTTATAGGACATGCAAAAACACTCAAATGCTTAGTTAAAACATCCTAGAAATACTCTAAATAAAATACTTCTAGCTGAGAACCTACTAATAAGGATTTCCCTTTAAAGATTTCTAATTTGGGCAACTCTGCCTCGGTATCACATACATAAATAGACCGATATCTCTCACTAGATACTCTAGGAATCTCTCAAGCTATATGCATCGATATTCCTTCTAGAAGACCGTGTTGATTTGATTTAGTTATCTCTTCATCTTTACCTTTTGTTAGCAGAGTCACTGGTACATATGGCACAATCTCACGACACTCGTAAAATTCTTCTTGCTATGTCTCCATTAACTCAACCACAATAAAATTGAGCACTATTTCTTTTTCTTTGCCTTTATATGCATCTCATTTGGATACTTCATTCTGGCACTTCCTCTTATTCTTCAAATCTATTCCTCCTATTTTTGGCTTCATTCACATGTGGCAAGCCATATTTCCTTGTTTACTTACTTTAGTAAGCCATATTTCCTTGTTTACTTACTTTAGTAAGCTTAAATCCTATATGTTCCTTCTTTCGTTTGTAGAACTCCACTTCCTTCTTTAATATTTGGACGTAACCCTCATTTAGGGCTACTGCTCATGTAAATGCTCCTATAGACTCTTTTTTCTCTCTCTCTTGAACTACTGAGTGACTTCTTGTTCCTTATCCCTAAGTTAGTGTATAAGTTGACCTTTATTTATCTCTAAGTGCAAGATCACCACGCTTGCTTCCATTAGTGCATCCTCGGTTGCGAACTTTTCTTGTTTGAGCTAGCCATATAGCTTCCTCCACTCGTTCACACTATAAACATGCTCTTCATTTAACTCCTTTAACTTGTTTTCTACCATATTTGTATCCATCTCTCCTTTAAAACACCCTAATTTAGCTCCTTGATTTGGTCATCCTCACACTTTTTTTCAAGGCTCTCAATACATATGCTCATCCTTATTAATTCATTTCTCTCTTGGTTTTGACCTCTAGTGTTTCACTATTCCTGGACAAATTGTCTCGACGAATGGACTCCTAACCTCTTTATCACACACTAGCATTTTTATTCCTTCTTTCTTACACTCTTTTTCTAACTCATCCTATATAACTTCCAAATTTCCCATATCACTCTCAATATCTTCTACTGCACTTTCTAATCATAAGACAATCAGTTTTCCATTCTTTAGATGTAGATATCTAGTTAGTGATGTCACTATCCAAGTCATTCCCCGAAGAGTAATGCACTTCGTATTCTCCTAACCCTTTTTTTTTGTAAAATTTTGTTGGTGTAACGTATTAACTTCCATATTATCTCCCAAAGAAGATACACTATGCTTTAAGGCTCTACTCAACCAACGAATAAGGTTGTTCACCCTCTGAGAGCTTATCCTCTGCTTGCTACCTCTCCCTTAGAGACATCCCCTCCATAATCTGTAGTATCCTTTTTAATAATCTCCTCAAGCCACTCTTTAGGCACTACTCTTATTTTAATTTGGTCATCCCAAGGACCAATTGTAATTAAACCCTTGTGCCAACTTTGTCACAATGGGCTTGCGAGAGCCATGGTCACCCCAATAAAACAGGATATGACATGACATGAGAAGTAGGACATACCACTAAGAAACTTATTCTAAACTCAAGTCCCATAAATTATAATAGTGGTATTTAGGGCTCACAACACCCCTAGGGGTTTAACTCTTCTAGTCAGCCAATCATTAACCCTAAGTCCTAACTTCTTCATAGTTTACTCTATGACAGCTTTCCCCTATCTAATTGTGTGCTCCAGGAATTGACACATTACCTATGTTCATATCTATCATAGAAGATCCTAGATCTAAGAAAAGATCCACTATTTTTACATCTTTTGCTTTCCTTGACTTAGGGTTTAATCTATCACTTGCCACTCTAACTCTACGCTCTCTTCTTCTTACCAATTTTTGGTAGAGTTGTCTCTTATAAGAGTAACCTCGAGTAGGTGTCTTAAGTTTATGGACAAGGGGACCTTCTCTAATTCTATCTATAAATTAAACACTCTATTTTGCATGGATCCACCAACTTCTCTCTCAGTCATCTTTTCTATGTGAACTAATCGTTCAAGAAAGGGTGCCACTTCCACCTATATTTATGGGTTTTGCAAGGGGATAGGTAATATAGGATGATCTAAAGATTGTCCTTGGGATTTAGACTCTACTGGCTCAATGTTATGGCTTACACTTTTTCTCCTCACTTACTTTCTTAGGCTCAGGTGTCACTTTGTTAGCTAACTAAGACGAGTCTTTCTATTACTCCTTCTTGGTTTATTTGTGAATGAGTCACCATGCTAATCTCATTAGTTCCATTATATAAAGGTTACTTTGTGAGGTTGGAATTTTGATTTAATGGTTTAGAAAGGGTACTCACTTTTGATTTCTACGAGATTTGATAAAGAGCTAGTTCTTTCACTTACCACTTGTTTACCCTTATCTTCAGAAGTTGAAGACTTGGTATTTAGTGGACCTTCCTTGCTGCTTCAATTTCTACATAATGAAGTATAATCTTGATGTTTCATTTCACTGGGGCAATAAACCTCTATATGCCCCTCTTGTTGACAAGATAACATATTTGGCCTAAAGCGATTACCACCCATTCCACTATTTCTAAGATTTCCAAAGTTTCTTTGTGAAAGGAGAACATCTCTGCATATTTCCACTATTATTAGGATATGAGGTTCTAGGTAATGGAGGTTTCCCCTATGTAGACAATCCTCTTTACATGAAAGGTCGTGATGGTGGGCCTATCTCATGAGTGGCATCTGTTCTATCGATAATTAGTTTACAACCTTTGAGCTTGCCCTTTTACTAATGGTTGCGCTTAATATAACATTAGTCTTCACTATGATTATTTCATAAATAATAGTTGCAAAAGTATGTTCGTGGGGGTTGGCTTGGAACAATCCTTGACGTTGTTGGACATTCCATTGCTAAATGGCCATACCCATGGCACTTCCTACACAAATATTCGATCTAGGTGGCTTCTAAGTGTTAGTCATATTTTGTGGTGCCATAGCATATACCCCTTTCTCTTGCAGGTCAACTATATTAAGAATTCCTTCTTTGAACTTCCTTACTGAGTTTGCGACTATCTCTTTGACCTTAGTCTCACTTAAAGATACTTGAGGAGTGCACATTTAAACCATATACAGTGATGACACATAAGGATTATATGGGGTATAACTCGATGGGTTAGGACCCATCGTAGCTTGTCCTTGCACACTCATTCTAGGCACGTTCAGAATTCCATGGGGTGGCAGTGGCTTTATTGGCTTTGCTTGTATAGCAACTAAAGGTTGTGAAGCTCTATGATCTTGTAGCAACTCGCGTTGTCACACTGTTGATTAAATTTACTTCTTCCCAATATCTTGCTTCTTGTTTCACATCTGCCAATGTTATAGGATGCCTAAGAGGCTTACATGTGTTTGTGCCTTTACATTTTGAAGATGATGAACCGATGTTTTTGTGTCTCTTCATTTTGAGCAGTAGCTCCCATCTTCCTCATAATCATTTCCATTCGTTCAATGTAATGGTCAATACTCTCATTTATGCCTTGAGATAAGTAGTCTAGTTACTATGCTAATCAGTCTTAGAAACCTTGCCTTTTGAATTTAGTAAAGAAGGATTATGAGAAGTCATTGTATGTGGCTTTAGAAGCTAGTCCAAGCTCCCATGTAACTCGTAGCCTCAACTTTTAATGTGGATAGAAAGACATGTAACTTTTGGTCATCATCTATAATTTCATTTGCTACACATGTAACCTCAAATTGTTGTTTATGGCTGTTTGGATATCCATCCCAGAATCCCCCACTAAATGGACTGTCACTCTAGGTAGTGGTGGTAATGCCATTATTTCAGTAAAAAGAGTTGCTAGTCCTGGGTCTTCTTCTTCCATAAAGAATCAAGCGCTTTCTCTTTAGGTATATAATAAACCCAAAATCCTTGTAAGTTTCTAAAGTGCTATTTCTTTCTTAACTACATGGAGATGGTGTGTGTTCTTCAAGACGAGTGTAATTTTTGAGGGAGCTTGGTGGAGAGAGCTTTTCTTGGCTATCTTCTCTCTCTACTTGAACTATCTCTCTCTAACCATTGCCACCACCATCTCCGCCCACCACCACCACCGCGCCCAACCCAGCCCAGCCCACCCTCCCTCTCTCTCCTCTCTCCACCCATCTTCCCTCTCTCTCTCTCTCTCTCTCTCTCTCTCTCCTTGTCCCACCCCGCCTAGCCCATACTACCCTCTCTGTCCTTCTCCCCCCCTCTTCCCTCCCCCTCTCTCTTCCCTCCCTTTCACTCTCCCACCCCTCACTCTCTCCTTCTCTCACCCCCTCTCTCTCTCCTCTCCCTTTCTTCTCCCACCCTCCCTCTCTCTCCTCTCTCCTCTCTCTCTCCCTCCCTCCCTCCCTCCCTCTCCCACCCTCCCTCTCTCTCCTCTCTCCCTTCCTTTTTTCTCCACCCTCCCGTTCTCTCCCTCTCCCTTCCTTTCTCTCTCCCACCCTCCCTCTCTCTCCTTCTCCCACTCTCCCTCTCTTTCCTCTCTCTCCCTTATTTTCACTCTCCAACCCTCCCTTCTCTCCTTCTCCCACCCTCTCTCTCTCTCTCTCTCTCTCTCTCTCTCTCTCTCTCTCCTTGTCCCACCACTGCCCAACCCACACTACCCTCTCTCCCCCTCTCCCACCCTCTTCCCTCCCCCCTCTCTCTCCCCTCCTTTTCACTCTCCCACCCTCCCTCCCTCTCCTCTCCCTCTCTCTCCTCTCTCTCCTCTCCCTCTCTCTCCTTTTCACTCTCCCACCCTCCCTCTCTCTCCTCTCCCTCTCTCTCCTCTCCCTCTCTCCCTCTCTCTCCTCTCCCTCTCTCTCCTTTTCACTCTCTCTCCTCTCCCTCTCTCTCCTCTCTCTCCTTTTCACTCTCCCACCCTCCCTCTCTCTCCTCTCCCTCTCTCCCTTTCTCTCTCTCCCACCCTCCCTCTCTCTCCTTCTCCCACTCTCCCACTCTTCCTCTCCCTCTCCCACCCTTCCTCTCTCCCTTCCTTTCTCTCTCCCACCCTCCCTCTCTCTCCTTCTCCCACCCTCCCCCTCTCTCTCCTCTCTCTCCCTCCCTTTTGCTCTCCCACCCTCCCTTCTCTCTTTATCCCTCTCTCTCTCTCTCTCTCTCTCTCTCTCTCCTTGTCCCACCACCACCCAGCCACACTACCCTCTCTCTCCTTCTCCCACCCTTCCTCTCTCTCCTTCTCTCACCCTCCCTCCCTCTCTCTCTTTGTCCCACCCTCCCTATACATAATCTCTTCATTTCAGATGTTATTACATGTGGATGTTATTGCATCTGTATGTTATTATATGTGCATGTGATTGCATGGTACTTCATGCCCTTTGCACCTGATTTCACAGCATTTAAAGCTTTGCATGTGACATCATGTCTTTGCATGTGAGTACAATTAACAAGGTAAATAATTTCAAGATTTATACATACAAGCTATCTTCTATTCCTTGCGTAAGAAGCAATGAAGAATGTAAATTTATTAAGGTCAATAATTTTTCAATTATGATTGAGATCATGGCCTAATTATTTGAGAGGAAGAGGGAGAGAGAGAGAGAGAGAGAGAGAGAGAGAGAGAGGGAGGGAGGGAGGGAGGGAGTGAGGAGACAAGAACATGACGGTGCTATTCAAAACATACAATAAACCAAGAATTTGATATAATTAATCATAACAACAACAAACCCACAATTAATACAAAAGACATGGCGATCTATAGTTGAAACCACTTTATTCCAAAAAAAGGTTATATATGGGCTACTGCAATCCTACACCTATACACTTTTTTTGGCCACTTTATTCTTTAACTCCTCCCGTAAGGGCTCCTCCATCTCTTCAGCAATATATCCGAAACTTTGCCAAGTATCGATAGAGCTTCCAATCTTCATGTTCCACATGAACAAATCTCAAAAATCAATAGGCTCATCTTTAGCATCTTTGTTCAAGGATTCCGGGCCTCTGCCATGATTTTGAGATGTTCTGTTGCATCTCCGCCCATTTTGTTGCACAAATCTTTGCAAACACTTTCTAGGGTTTCCTTTAGAGTATAGCTAGGGCCATTAGACATGAACAAAGGTAGTTTATGGTCGTGAGGGTTGTTAGGAAAGAACAATAGAGAGGGAGAGAAATACAATGAGAGGGCGAGGGAGGTAACAAGATTTGGCAGTGAGGATTACACAGTAAGAGGTAGGGGTCAAATTTATAGATACACAAAGCAAAAAGCAAAAAGCTACCTTGCATGATTACCTAAAGTAGATGCTTCCCTAAATTTAGAAAAGTACACGCTTGGCTTTTCTCTAAATTTAGAAAAGTAGATGCATGTCTATCCACTTTTTTTTGAAAAAGTAGATGAATGGAATGAACATATTCAAGGCATTGACATATAACCATATTAATTGTCTTGCTAAAATATAATTTAAAAAAATGAAAAGTAAATAGTCGGACGTTTTATTATTGTAACATGAAGGATCTTTTCAAAACTACAGTACATTGTCATCAACAGTACTGGGTTCTTTTCACATTGTTCTCATGCTGTTGAACATTCTCACCATTAGGTTAGCCTTTTTTAGAGCGGGTTGATGTATAAACATATTATGGTTTGCATCTAACCCAAAGATATACAAATATACAAAGTAAAGGTGCTTCCATGCACAATATGGTCGTCCAGCACCTACCCTGATTTGAAAATCGAGACATGTGTATGATGGATTCTTTCCCATAGTCACCCGATATTTTTCATTGTGCACTAGTGATTCCTCAATCTCAATTACAAAACCTTCCATCTGCCCAACTTTAATGACCAAATGCTCAAAGACCGTAGCTATACTTGAAATTGCCGAATCTATTCGCTTGGCTGCCATATCTGATATGCATTTTCTATACCTTGTTGACCATTAGCCTACATCATTTGATTCCTGACATTGTTCCTTTTGCAACACAAACCCACTAGCCTCCAATTCTTGAATTTCATCCACAATCATCTTTGTACCTCGTCCCACTGCTGGGGCCAAACAATCGGGGGTCTAGGTGATTGACATATGATGTTACATACTCTCCAAGTATGATCCACGCTATTGTTTACAAAACCATATGAACTGACACCTTTTTCCCCAGACCATTCTCTCATACCATAGAAAGAAGGAGCTCAAACACCTTGCTCGCAGTTCTTGATTCTCTTTTTGCACTTGCCATCTTGGCCACCTAACCATCCTTGGCAAGTTACCTTGCTGTGTAGAGATGTTCGACGTATAGTCCACATTGAATCGTGTATGTCACTCTCCACAATTTCTTGCAGCTTTGCTTCAGTTGTCTCTCCCTCTGCATTTTTTTGACCACTTTTAGTTAAAGGAATAGTGGGTGGAAAGCTTAATCTCCTATCTTGTTTCTTGCAGGGCTGGTTTTCTGTGACATACTCTGGATGATGTGATGAGTTATCTTCCTCAAGATTTATAATTGTGGGTTTTTGATGCCGGCTAACAGTAATGTTATTACCAAAAATGTTTGGTTGCACGTGCATTGGTGTGCCACTCACTACTTCCCCACCAATTTGCTAGTGCTTGACAGACTTGGAGCTTTTGATGTTTTGGCCTTCTCCATCAACTTTGTTATTGTAGGGCCTACTCCGTGATATTTGCCTTGCATGAATGCATGCTTCTTTGTGGATTGTAAGAGGGCATTAGCGAGGTCTGAGAAACAGCTACATCATATAAAGAGATGGTTCCCCTGAAACCCTCTCTTGCTAACCAACTTGCATGCTTTGTTTCTGCTAGATTAGTGGTTGTATGGCACACAAGCATCGTTGACATCCTACAATAGGAAATTGTATCATCCAACCGCATTCTATAACCAAATGTTAAGTTGACAATTTAGATTCAAAATACAAGCTATTCTTTTCGAGAACTAAGAAAATAATACTTACCCCTATAAGATGTTTCCTCCAATGGGGATATTTAGTATGCCACCAACTAAGCTAATAATCCAAGGCTGGTAAGTTTGCATCAGCGAATTTACCATTCATCCACCACGATCTAATGTGTCTATATTTTAAAAGTGCCTCTTCCTTAATGCACAATGCCACTGACGACATAGTCGCTTGTGCTCTTCCTGAAAATTCCTAACTACATATTGTACTGTATGGATGTTCAAGCTTTGTTCCCAATGAAAAAGACACGAATGCTCATGACCTTCTAATATATTATTTGGTCCATTATTATAGACAGTCCTAATTGGCCTCTAGTTGGCTCTAGCCTCATTATCCATGAAGCCAAAAAACTCTGGCTTGGAGAAGCCTTTTTGGACCACAACATTGTTAATCATCTCCCAAAAAAGCAATTGTGCCACTATGTCCTCCTCTTTCATTTCACAAGTTGCAATTGTCATGAGCTCTTGTAGGCTGCATTCCATCATACGAAAATCGAAAAAGTACTAAAAACAAGATCAATTTCTTAACAAGACCAAACTTTACCTTGGGTCATATACATGTGCAGCCATTGTTGTCCATCCTTGCACACTCCTGACATGATCAAAACAAACCCAAGTCTTTCTCAAATCCCCGTCTCTTGTTTGGCGCATATGGTTCACTAGATCTGATGCAGTACCTATGGTTGACATTTTAAACACATAACATCGGTCTGACTCATCTAAAGCTTGCCCAAGAAAATGACTGCCATGGAAGAACTCAAAAGCACTTTGTCTCTTCAATTCTAGGATACTTGACTCTGCTCCTTACACTGAACTGTTGATCCTAGAAGCACGCACCATCCCCCTGAATCTACAAGAGAATTGGACCAATTAACAAACTATGTAAACGTTCATTCACAAGAATTACCAAACAATTAAAATCAATATGGAAAGAACATTACCTTTGACATTCAATTAGGGGATGCATGTGTTCTAATAATAGTGACGACTCCATGTTGCTAATATTTGATTCATTCTTTGTATGCTTCCTAACAACAACTGCATCCAGTTTGAGTTGTTTGGTGATATCCATTTGTACCTTCCTTGGACCACTTGTAGCAACCTCTGAAACTGCCTCTTGCACAAGTTCTCTTATCTTTTACAATGATTGCCTTGATATGCCTCTTTGCACCCCTCTCTGCAGGTTTCGCCCAACAATGGCCATCATGTGCTTGCTTCATTCCTTGCATTGGAGAGGCTAAAGGATCATGTACATTTGGCAACTCAAAAGCCACATTACCATTATAGATTTGAGGAATCTCTACTTTGTCAATATGTGTGCTTGCTAATAACAATCTACAAAGAACACCAGCATGAGATTCCTCAAACAATAAGTATTTGACCACACTCTTCTGACGTGGTGTACCTGTGGGAGAATCTCCTATTGTAAGGTCAATAATGATTTCTTTGGAGTGCTTACTGTAGTGTTGCTTTTGACTCTCCTATTATTGGAAATAACAAGGTATTCTGTTGTTATATCTTTATCAAAGATATAACATGGTTCCTCTCCAGCAGGTCTAGCTCTGACTAAATAGGTATAAGATGTTCTACACCATCATCTTGTGGTTTGATTGCAAAAACTTTCAATCCAGAGCGAGGACATAATATTCCATCAAAATCATCAGTGGCGTTAGTAATATAATAACGACCCTGTACAGTTCTAACAATAGGATCACTCTCCAAACCTCCCATAAAAATGTGAAAAGAAGTGCTCTCCATGGCAAGAAAAGCTCTCATAGAAAACTAGCTCAGCAAGACATAAGCTCTCAAAAAACCATCTCACAAACATACAACAAACTAATGAAAACGAATTCAAAGTCTAAACATGAATTCTATACATATTAGAATTTAAAAAAAAAATTATAGTCATTTTATAAAAACGATCATTATAAATAATGTCATTAATACGCAAAATCTAAAATTCACTTTTAATAATTACACTATATAATAAATGCATACGTAACTACCTCTCATTTAATGATTATTCCATAACTAACTTCTATATAATGATTATTCCATAACTAACTCTTAGATAATGATTACTCCATATAATTGCATAACTTTTATATCTCCGTCGTGATCCCAATTTAAGTTTTAACCTTTTTATCATCTCTTTTATGATTCCATCTATTTTGATTTCAAATAAAGAGTACATCCTTGTATTGCCCAACAATGCATGGGAGAATTTGAAAAGATTCAAAATGCAACATCTGAGCATGTCTATTATTATCATAGTCATTGTCATCGTCATCACATAATAAAGGTCTCTCTCCTTTAGTTTTAGCCACAATTACAAAGTTATGCTTACGAAGTCAACTCGTTGAAAGATAGCAAGTGGCAACTCCTCATCATTAGGAATGATGGAAGAAAATAATGTACTGCCTAATCCCTTAAGTACATGTTAAGCTGGCACACACAAGGAAGGTGAACTACATTGAAAAGCAATTGCATTGTACATCATGTAACATGTGTCATATGTAGTGGATTGTGACGTTATACTTCTAAATAATGATGTACATCACTAAGCACATAGGAGTGAGTTGTCCTTAGTGATGTACACCCACTAAAGGCTTGCCCACTAAGGGCAATGGGCACCCTTAGTGGGGCTTGCCCACTAAGGGCGACGGTCTCCCTTAGTGGGCACCCACCTCCGAATCAAAACGCGCTCTCTCCCCCATCAAAATCAAAACGTGTTCCCCCCCCAAAACAAAACATGCTCTCTCTCTCTCTCTCTCTCTCTCTCTCTCTCTCTCTCTCTCTCTCTCTCTCTCTCTCTCTCTCTCTCTCTCTCTCCCCAAACAAAACATGCTCTCTCTCCTCAACAACTTTCTTCTTGTCCCAAAAACAAAACGACTTTTTTTTCTTTTCCCTTTTCATTTTTCTTAAAAGAAAAATGTCTTTTCTCCCCCCCTGCCCCCCCTAAAAGCAAAATGCCTTCTTCTTCTCTCTTTCCTCTTAATAGTAAAACACTCTCTCCCTTTCTTTAAAAACACTCTCACACACCCTTGTCCTCTCTCTCTCTCTCAGATATTCTCTACCTTTTATACGAATGGCTATGTCGATAGATGCAGGTTCACTTGCTCCATCTCCTCATCCCATAATCCTATTAGAGAAGTGACTCAAGATGATATTGCATGGGATGATATCTATCGATTGAAAAATGAGGAGTTCGAGAATATGATCAAAGGCACAGAGTGGGAATTCATGAGAAACAAGATGTTGTATGTGTGGGATGGCAATCATCGAGTTGTAGCATGGATGGAGGAGATTAATAAATGTGAGTCTAATCTTTAATTGCCTACTTTTTTGAACGTAGTCTTTTGTTTTATAAAATAGTTTTGGGACTAATTAGATTTGCACTATCTAATTGCAGTATTTAAGAATGTTGCATTAAGACATCCTTGTGTTGGCGTTATCCTTATTGAATTTAATGAGGATAGTGAGGGGGAGGTTCTCACAGTGATCGCTTGCTTAAACATGTAAGAGAATATATGTTTTAAGGCTCTTTGAATTAGGAATATTTGACATGCTATGTTTTAATCTTTCATCATAACCTTAAATTTTGTTGCCATAGGATGAATGAAGTGGGCTATGTTTCTTCTTCCCTTGTGGACAAAGTGTGGCTCATTAGGGCACTTGGGATGGTAAACAAAGAAGCAATTATGAAGCACACTAGAGAGAGGAACAAGGCATAGATGGACAAGCATGCCTCGACACAGAAAAAAAAGGGCTACCCATCTTTGTATAACTATGAGCTTTTGGAACTTTTCCAAATAGTATTCCACGTAAACCTTCAATCTTTAGACACTTGTAATATATGATAAATATTTGCATATCATCCACTAATGTTGCAGTTCGTAAATAATAGGATGAGTACCTCACAGAGCCACCTGAATCCCTAGTAGATAGTTTGTTTGCACAAGATAAGAGAGATGGAGAACAGCATTTTATAAAGATGAAAGAAAGTGGAGGCATGCAACAAGGCAACTGACGGTGATTGCAAACCTTTGCACAGTGGGAAGGTTTCTTTGAGTAAGAAATCCTACATTATTTCCTCTGTCTATTTCCTCTATCTATTTCGTAGGCAACAACATTTTATGGTTTTAATGTTGCGGAGGCATGCTACAAGGCAACTGATGGTGATTGCAAACCTTTGCACAGTGGGAAGGTTTCTTTGAGTAAGAAATCCTACATTATTTCCTCTGTCTATTTCGTAGGCAACAACATTTTATGGTTTTAATGTTGCAGTTTAATTATGGTGTTGTGTTGCAGACAACTAGTGTAAGTTAATTGAGATGAGAAACCGAATTGTTTGATAGAGAATAGGCTCTACAGCTTGGCAGCAGCTAGCTCATTGCCAAATGAACACAAAGCACATATTTTGGGTACTTTAATTGATGGCGATTTGTAGAGGCTGAAGGATTCACAAATCCCTAAAAGCATGTAATAATTGCTTTTCCTATCTTCTTGATATTTACAAAGTACTCTATTTTGTAACAATTTCAATGGTAATGCAGTAAATGTAAGTTTATTCAGGGATTGGCTTCAAAGAGAAGTCATATGGCATGAGATTGGAGTGTAAGGCGTAACCATCCTTGTAGAAATATCAAAAAAGTACAATGTAATTTTTCCAGATACATTCCTGGATGACCTCACCGATCATAAGAGAATGCATTTTGGGAATCTATTCAAGGAAATGGTGGGATCCCTAAAGAAACAAGGTGTGGTAGCTTCAAACCCTGTTGTCATCTCGTCAAGGCTACTAAGCATGCTGTGTTCAAGTGCGTAACATTCCATAAAGCGCAATTACTACTTGGTTGTACTCTTATATTTATAAACTAAATGGATGTAATAATGTGTCGATGGATTTGTAAGTTCCATGCGGAGAGATCTATTGCAGATGTGCTTGCAATCTTAAAAGAATAGCACAATCCAAAACATGAAAGCACTATGTATACACAACAACTTCTTCGAGACCTTTGGGATGCAGAGATATACAAGAGATGCCCGTTATTCCTTGACTTTCCAAGTGGTAAATTTCCCAAGAGAGAGAAGGAAATGTATACTCGAGCTTGTAAAGCAAAGCAATCAACCATGGTATGAACTATACAATTAGATATTTCACTTTAGTTTAAATATTATTTCTTATATATTTTTGAATGGTGAATTCTATTATGAAGCCTAGAAGTTTACATGACAAATCACATGTTCAAAGGTAAAGGTCTTATGAAAGATGAAGGGGATGATGAAGATGAAGATGATGATAATGATGAAGGGAAAAAAGTGTCAAAAAATGATGTAACGAAGGGAAAGGGAAAAGCAAAGTCACTACAGGAAGAGTACGACTCTCTGATACCTCTCAAAATATGACGAAAGCGATTCTGATGATAGCACATGCAAGATTGAGGCAACCCCAAAAGTGTAAGAAGTTGGTCATGCAGCAACACAAGCATGACACTCTTTTACTTGTGGTTCATTGGTATTATTGCTACATTGTTTGCATACTAACATAGATTAAGTTATGGATTCAGATAAGCTTGGCAAGAGGTGAAGTGCCAAATGCACCATTGCAACCAATTCATCCACCTAGCTTGGGTGACCTGGCTCCAATCCAAATGAATTTTCCAGGTATGATTTTACTCATTTGGTAATGATAATGTAAAGTATTTGTGTGGTGCATGCACTTAAAAAATGTACGCTTTGTGTTATGGCTCACCTTAACCCCCCTTGAAATACATCAAATAAGAGATTACCTAGTGAACCATAACTATTGTGATGAGGATCTTTCCAATGGCCGAGCTCGTAACCCTTGAGGTCTCCAAGCTCTACAACTCCTTTGAGAAGCAATTCCACCGCACTTCCCGTGAGAGCGTTGTCACACCGCCGTGTTGCACTACGGGTACTCGTCCCTATCCTCTCATCTCACATCACTCACACACACTCACTAGCATGCATTAAAGAGAGAGAGATTAGCAAGAGAAAGACTCAGTTGCACAATGGGAGAGTATGCTGTATTATGAGAGAAATTCACTTATATACATGGCCATAAGTGTTCCCACTCACTTAAACTGTGGCCGGCCAAGCATTTTAGTCTCATAAGAGGCATAATGCTATTACAATGACTACTCTCATAATATATCCATGAAGTACATTACTTGGGACTTCATCCTACATGCTTTTGAAGCGGGAATCACCATAAATACTATGTCACTCCATATGGGTGCCCGTCCAAATTGTAGATTTGGACACCATTGCTTCATATCTTGAATGTATGACCCTTTGGTGTATCTACCTTAACTCCTTGATGTAAGATAATGGTGGTAGCTCTTGTTAACTCTAGGAATGGGTTAACATTTTCCCCTTCCTAATGGCGATCGCATCCTCGTGATCACGTTGAAGACCTTTGTGTGGGGAGAATAGACAAGTGTTATCGATGGCTTTGATGGTGATTGACGTGCAATGGTTGTTGTTCCTTCGGAAGGAATGAGAAAGGTTAGTTAGTAAATGAAAAGTTTAGTGCTTTATTGGAAATTCCTAATGGGGTGGGGGGTAGGTTTTTTATGAATGATTGCATTTTTATATTTGTGTGAGTATGTTTTGTTGTTTTTTTAAAAAGGTTATTTGCTCACTTTGTTTTTGGTAATCATAAGTAAGGTTACAGTTGATTTTGTGTTAGTGGGGATGCTAAGAGATGTTAAAAGTGGGAGAGAAGAGAGGGAAGCATCCAGAGGAATGTAGACATTATCATTAGAATGGTGATTCTCAGTTCCTCATTTGATTCATTGAAGTGACATTCATCATTTGAAGAAATTGGCCTTTGATGATGTCCCTTTGTATGGCAGGATTCTTATCAAATGTTGTTGACCTGTTCCTGCATGCTTCTTCCCATGTTCTTTTTATGCTTTTATGTATATTTAAGTGCTCTTATGAATCAGATATACATGAAGTACAATAAGTGAGTCATATAGACTTTTATTAAACTGCTCTGAGTTGAAGTAGCCCCATTGGTTGGCGAGGATTGAAAGAATTACGTCGACTTGCGAGGATAATATAGATATCTTTACTAAGAATTGGATATCATTGATTTGTGAAGATGGTAGCATCGTTTGGAGAGGTTTGTAATTTGAAGGAAAATTTCAGGCGATGGATTGTACCATTGACCAGGTTTTTGCCCATCATGGCTCCCCCATCCAAAGATGTACCTGGAAGTTGTCCGATGATGAGGCTTTGGTGTAAATGTTCTCCAGTGCATGAGTATGGATATGTACTCATGGAGTAGCTGTTATATTAACATAGCCAAAAGAATAGTAAGTGATAAGCTTAATAAGATATAATGGCTATTGAAGATCCTTGGGAGTTTCTTGTGATATTCTACCACTTCTAAGTAGGCCATATGTGTGACTCCATTGTGTTGTGTTTTTTATCTGACTACCACCTTACGAGTAATAGGTTCTTGTGGCTACTCTCCTTTTTTAGAGAATAGGTTCCTATGTCTGTTGCGTAGCTTCTGCACTTAGACTTCATATCTAGAGGGGTGAAAAGAGCATTATGAGTCTGTCTTTGATGCGCTCATAAACTAAGTCTTCATTGCAGACGTGGGAATTGATTCTTGAATTTTTGGCTCAACTGTTGTCGAGGCGATAGTTAAGATTGCTGGTTGGTTACCATTAGGGTTTCTTGAACACACAAGCTCTTATGTAGGTGATGAATGCACGAGAATGGTTGAGTGACTTGCTTGGTGTTGCTTGGGTTGCCATTCTTGTCGAACTTTAAGTGAAGCTGTTGGGTGGTGAGGCGTTCTTCATGTTGTTCAATTTTGGCAACCATATGATGGTATTACCTTCATAATATCCTTGTTGTTGAATCACGTACACAGGCACCCATCTTTGATGAACATTATAAATTGGTGGCTAATGCTTTTAGTGCTGAGGTTTCCTTCTTTGTGCAGGCTTAGGGGACTTTTTGATGCGCTTGGGACTTTTAGTGCTGAGGTTTGCTTCTTTGTGCAGGCTTAGGGGACTTTTTGATGCGCTTGGGAATCCAAGCTTTGGTATTATCTTGTTAGTACCCTTGTGCTTGCAGTAATCTTTTTGGTACCGACACTTGTTAACTTAGTGGAATTCTTTGAGGAACTTGCATAGGCTTTTGTGCACGATGTTGTGGTGTACTTCTACCTTTCCTTGGCCTCTGAGTGCTTCGTTGAGGAAGAGGCTTTGACTGTCGAGGCACCCAAATTTGATTGGCACTTTTGTAGTAGCCTTGAGCAACAAGTAGCTGCTTCTCCACCCACTTTTTAATACCGTTAAGATATCTTGATCTTGGTTATCTTGGTGGAGTTTTCTTTTTGGTAGAAGCGGAAGGTTTTGGGTCCTCCTTCACATTGGTTGGCACATTGAGGCTGCAGGTTTAAGACTCATGGGTATTTGTGATGAGGTTTGAGTCTCTTGCAAAGTGGTATTTGATGATGAGGCTTTTGAGCATGCACTTGTCTCCTTTGGTGAGGTTTGTCGATGAAGAGGCATAGGCTTCGGGGCTTTTCCTTTGAGTTCCTTGTTAGAGATAGATAGTTGCACGCAGGTGGGGAGGCTTCTTCAGGAATAGCTGTTGATTTTGCGAGGTTTTGGCATCGAACTTCATTGGTGAGAATGGGGTTGAAGGAATACATGCTTTATCAGAGTTGGTTGTTGACGCAGATGGTAGGTCATTGTGTAGTGGAGTTTTCGTGGAAGAGGCTTGTAACTTTTTGCGTTCAACATCATAGAAATCCGTTAGGGTTGGATCCTCTTCCTTGCAATATGGTATTGTCAACTTTGTACCGTTGACCATGATGATGACCCTATCATTGGCAAAGCATAGTGGTGCTTGGGTAGCAATAGTCCATTTACGTCCCAAGATTAAATCTGCTTCCAACACATACTCCACCACAAAAAAATTACAAGTAAGGGGGTTAGTTTCAATATACATTTTATGTTCAAAGTACCCCAAACATGGCATGTTCAAGTCTTGTGTAAAGGAAATTCTTTCAAGATGAGCTATGAGTGTTAGTTGACCTAACAAATCCCATAACTTGAGGGTCATGAGATTGTGTTCTCGTGTTAGATAAAGTTGTGCTTAAGCTATGGTAATTTTACTAGAAAGTTCCAATCCAACCTGAATCCTAGGGATCCAGTAAGATATGTTGAAAGTTCCAGCTTCTCCAAGGTCTCTTCCTCCCATAATAGCAATTGTACAATGCCTGCAGGAGTGTTCAAGGTGACTGTTTGCATGCATTCATCAATTGAATACAACGAAGCACGTATCCAAGTTCCACCAAGAATGACATCATACTCAAGGGAATCTAGGGTAACATGGAATGTAAATTCCACATCTCCATTGATTGTTTGAACAGCATAGCCAAGAATTTCAATGTTTTGTCCATTGGCTCCTCTTGCAAGACCATTCTCTGTAGGGATGAGTTTAGGTTGTCCCAATGATATCCAAGTGTCTATTGTCATGATGTTATGTGACTAGCTCAAGGGCTAATCAATGTGCGTTTGTGCTTAACATCATTGCCTATAGGGAAATCTAACCATACCATGATAGAATCTTCAAGAGGAACCATGGATGTTTCCATTTGTGTTTTAGCTTTACATCCTGTTTTTGTTTCATATTCCCATTCACTTTCGTTCTCTTTTTGTCTCTCAGCTTTTTCAAGAGTACCCAATGTGTACAATGGCACAATTGGTCCTCTAACAATTTTAACTGAGTCTTATTTGGAAACTTGTGAATCCTCACAGTCTCTTTCTATGGAGTTCTTTATGTATTGGTATAACTCATGTTGAGCCCTTAAAGTGCTGATGCTATGCTGGCTTCACCATGAGAGGAGTATTTCTCCAAATGAGGTTTTGAGAGACTGCTTTAATTTCATAAGGGATTCATCAAATTTCTCATGTGCTTTCTAAACCGCATAATTCATGCATCTATCTCTAATGACACTTCTGTAGAGAGTATGTCTTCCTCTTGGAAGGGGAAGCAGTACTCCTCTGGGTTTTGTATTTTGGTTGCTTTTTTAGAATTAGCATTATGAGTCATTTTTGTACTGTTTTTTTTACAGTTTTATGCTTTTTGGCCTGTTTTTTCCCTCGATTTCCAGGTCGAATTTTGAGGTTGCTAGTTGGAGGCCAAAACAATCGATTTTGACTTCAAACAGTCAAGACCAAATTTGAAGAGCTCGATGTCAGCTTTTCGATGAGCACTAGAGAGCCTTCATCGAATTCATGATTTAGGAGACACGAGCCTCCAAACAGGGGTGTTTTCCAGAGTCTTTTAATTATTTTTTACCAACGGACCCCCTTTCACGTCTCGTGAACTTAGCAGGGTGAAGTTCACGAGACGTGAAGCGGACTTCATAGATTTTATCAAAAAAAATTTGGGGACTGTTTCATGCTGTGAGATACTTAGTATTTCATGCCATGAAATGCTTAGGGTTTCACGCCATGAACCAGTTCGCTTCACAGAGAAACTAAATTTGATTTTTTTTTTGGACTGTTTCATATCGTGAGATACTTAGTGTTTCATGCCATGAAATGCTTAGGGTTTTACACGGTGAATCGGCCTTCACGAAAAAAATGATTTTGATTTTTTAAAGGCACAGACCCCTAGGTTGTGAGACCTTAAAGCATGAGAGTAGAAAATGGTTCACACGTGAACCATTTTTTTAAATTTTTGATTTTCCTTTTGGGCGTGGACCCCTAGGACGTGAACCCTTAGGGCGTGAGTGTAGAAAATGGTTCATGTGTGAACCATTTTCTTTTTGAATTTTTTATTATTATTTTTTGGGCGTGGACCCCTAGGGCGTGAACCCTTAGGGCATGAGAGTGCAGAAAATGGTTCACATGTGAATCCATTTTTTTCAAATTTTTGATTTTTTTTTGGTGCGGACCCTTAGGGCATGAGAGTGTAGAAAATGGTTCACGCATAATCATTTTCTTTGTTTTTTTTTTTGGAGTCTAGTGGGAAATTCAAATTTCCTTGTTTGGGGGGTATTTTTTGAATTTTAAATTAAGGAGATATGGTCATTTTCTCAAAAAGATAAGTGGGAATAAAAAAAGTCAACCTTTTTATGACACCCCCTTACACCCTTCATAAATGACCCCCAAAATGGGCAATTTGACAACTCATGGGCATCTACTCATTAGTCTTAAAATGAGCTATGTAAAAAAGTGATTAAAAATTAATCAAAGATTAATCTTTTCACTAATCTTTCCCTCTTTTACACTAATCAAGGACTCTAATTAACCACTAATCTCTAACTATTAAAAAAATAGCAAATAGCCTCCTCTCAAGAAGAAAGAGAGGGAGGCTAGGAAAAAAGAAATAGAGAAAGCAAATCTCTCAGGGACCCTGTCCTCAACACCTAGAAGAGAGCTTCAGCCTCCAATAGCAAACATGTAGCAGTCCCAAGGTACAGATGTAGAAAATGTAGCACTCTTGAGGAAGCCTCTGCTCTAATCAAAAAACGCAGCACTTTTATGCCTATAGGTCAACTTTGGCTCTAATACCATGAAAGAAAGAGAAAACAGAGGTTGTGGAAAAAAGCACAAACTGTAGAAGGCTGTAGACAATCGTTTATTGCTAAAAATGAGCATGAGGGAAGACCGCAGATGCTTACAAGTAGAAGAGATAGTTACAACAGCCAATGACCTCCAACAAATATGCAAGAATGAGATGGAAAACGATGAGAAGGGTGTGATCCCTTATATATGTCCCATATGAGGTAGTTAGCCATATGTCCCATATGAGGTAGTCAACCAGTTTTAGCAGGCCAACAATAGCCAATGAAGCATAAATATGCCATAAAAACCTAAAAAAGACTCATAAAATGATAGAAAAATCTTAAATGATGTTTGCAATGAAGGGCCTCATAGACATGACCAACACAGGCACACTAAGGTATATGTAGACCATCTAGAGATGATATATGTTCCAATAGGCTCAAGGTTCTTTTTTATACTTGGAGAGAGCCCCACTTTTTGCCAAAAAAGCTCTAGCCAAAAGCTTTTTTCTTTGTTTTTATCTTTTTGCTTTTATATTTTATTAATAATAAAATATTACTCATATTTTGCTAAAGTTCTTGAATTATTGCTTTTCTAGCTTCAAGGCCTTGCTTTTTGGCCATGGAGTTGCTTTTTGGAAAAGCAGCTTTTATCTTTTTGATCTGGCTCAATCTCCTCTTTCCAATGGTGCCCTTGGCTCATGGTCAACTCAGTTTGACTTTTTTCTTTTTCCTTCTTTTTATCCAAAACTAGTGCTTTTTCTTGAGCCAACTTCATGATCCCTGTTTCCATGCTTTCATCAACATGTCCATGTGTCTAGGCATGTGTTCCATCATGTGAAATAGAGCTAGGAGGACCAAATAGTTACATTCCCTCCCTCTTATATTGTAGTTGTCCTCAACTCTGCAGACTACAAGTGTTCCAAGCATATTCATATGTTCCATGAATATCCATGTGTTCCAAGTACATCAAGCACATCCATACGTTTAAAATATTATCGGGTGAGCTTGTGAATCTAGTCTTTCCTCATATCTGTAGTGTCATCTACTCATCTGGCAACATCTCTATGCCTTATCTTTGACTAATGTCTTTGTTCTTGATGGAACTTCTTCATGGCCTGTCACATGTGTCAGTAATTAAAATAAATGCATACTTACATCCCGCAAAAACTAGACAGACGCTAGTCAACAAACAAGTATGCA
This sequence comes from Cibotium barometz, assembly GCF_041138505.1. Taxonomy (NCBI): domain Eukaryota; kingdom Viridiplantae; phylum Streptophyta; class Polypodiopsida; order Cyatheales; family Cibotiaceae; genus Cibotium; species Cibotium barometz. Next base: position 25,685,853 of record NC_141061.1, read on the forward strand.
TCATTCGCGTCTATTGGGTATTCCAGGTACTGGCTAGGTAGTCTAGAGCCTAGTGGACTATTACATGCCATACATCTAAGCATTATCCACACATTAAAAACAACACACAAGGTCAAATAAATTTAAACATGCATCAGTATGCAGTGCACAAGTAATGATCCTCTTGTTCATAGATTGTCCTACCTGGTTTCATCAAAAACTGTGCTAACCTATCTGGCTCCTAAAGAAAACCGCTCAGACTATCGCTCAAGGCTATCTAGTCACTAAGACCACCCAAGAGTTCATTAATAGTCATTTGGGCCATCTGGTCGCGCAATGACCTCCCCCACTATGAAATCCAATACAATCATTTGGGCCACCTAGTCGCAAAATTACTGCCTGACTGTGAAGTCCAAGATATCTAGCATCGTTGTCATCAAATGGGTCATCTGGCATCGTTGCCTCCCATATAAAAATATTTCTCCTTGGGCTATCGGGAATCATTGCCACCTAAACCAGAGCATGTCCAAGTAACCATTAGATAAGCTTATTAATGATCAGTTCCATCCAATATATATACAATGAAGAGGGCTAGAGGTACAATCATTGCCACCTAAACCAGAGCATGTCCAAGTAACCCCCATTAGATAAGCTTATTAATGATCAGTTCCATCCAATATATATACAATGAAGAGGGCTAGAGGTACAATCCCTCCCTCTTGAATCTGTATTGATTGCAAGATGTCCATATTTGTACTTCAAATATATCTGGACCAACCATTTCCTCATAAGCTCAAAGTATATCTGGATAGTCCTTGAAGTACTTCTCTGGCATCCATTTTGCATCCAATAGAGAATAATTCTTAAATTCCAAGAGGAACTTTCTGACCACTGTCTTTCCTCCTAGAAGAATGAAACACAATCTGCTCTAGCTCTTCCACCCCTGTGGATCCTCCAATACAAGCTCCTCTAGGGGTAAACTATACTTGGTTCAAATAAACTATCAAGGAAGGCATTATGTGTCATCCAATGATCTAAAAGGTCCAACCAATAACATACATAGTAGATCTTCTTGGTTTCTTAAAGAGGTCCATATACCATCATTCCTTGACTTTGGCAATCCAAAGATAAAATCCATAACAGCTCTCCCATAGAACATTCAATGGATGCAATAATCCTGCTAGCTCTTGTCAGTCAAACTTAACCTCCAAACATTCTTGAGCATAAAACATAATGTTCTTTCTGCTAGGCTAATAATAGTAGCTCCCAAGTTTGAGTTGTAGACACTTTTGTCTTCAAGTCCTTTATTACACATAAACGGGTTTACTTCATAAAAGAATCTTTCTTGAAGAAAAGAAAAGTCACAAAATTTCCATTGTAGAATCTGTTCCAATACAATCCTTGAAATCCTCATCTAAGACTTTCATAGGCCACAACATGGCCCTCATAGTACAAGTCTACTCCAATGCAATCTCCACTTGACAAACTTCCTGGCAGGATGTCAATTTGATGATCTTCCAATCTATTTGGCTTCTTACTTTGGCTTGTCAAGACAATTTGTAGCTATATATCAAAACTTATTTCCACATTGGAAACACATCCCTTCTTTGGCGTATTCATCATGTTGCTTGAGGGGCAATCTTCTTCAAAAGAGTGGAAATTTGTCCCCACTCCCATCCTTCTTCTCTTGAGACTCGGATCTTGATGGGGATCGGTCTTTAAACTTCTTCTATTGAGATTCTCCTTCTTTGTCTTGCCGTCCATCAAAGACATGTACAAGGCCTCGACTTGCAAAGCTTTGTCTTGAGCTTCCTCCAAAGACTTTGGACCAGCCATGTTTACTACTTGCATAAGCTTAGGTTGCAATCCATTCACAAACTTACGCATTTCCATTAGTGGTGCAATTGGAGTATAAGATGTAAACTTTAATGATACGACTCAAAAGTTGTTAAGGTAAGATGTCACATTCTCACCAACTTTCTACTTTACCTCATCCCATTCCTTCTGCACATCTGCTTCAAAGTTTGCTGGTAGAAATTTTTTGTTGAACATAACCTTGAAGTCATTCCATGTCTTCGGGGCTCAGTCTCTTCTTGTACTACTTTTAGCCACCACCAATTCAAGATGACATCTTTAAAGTGCATGATGTGAACCATATGAAGCTTTGACTTTTTTGAGTAGTCGTCGCCTCCAAAAGTAGCATCGAATTGCTTAACAAAAGATAATGCATTTTGTGTATCCTGCTTTCAATGAAAAGCATTAAACTTGATGCCATAGTTGTTTTCACCGACTGTATGGGAATTTTTGGTACGATATGAAATTTTGGGATACCGTATGATTAAATTCGGTTTTTTTTATTAAAGAACACCAACAAACATAGACATTTTCAATTTCAAAGAGTAGACTCTAGAGAAGTTGTTTCAAACCATAATTTCATTAAAAACAAGTTTTAAGTGACAAACAAACGTACATAAGCATAGAGGTGTGATGTGTGCTAGGCACAAGTACAAAAAAGTGAGGGCCAAGGCCCAAGGAGAGACTAGACAAAGGCATCACTATCAAAGCTCTCGCTGAAATCATCCTCATGAGAAGAGGCCACATCGGTGGCCTCGTTGATGTTGCCATCGCTAAGGAGGTTGCCCTCATCATCAAACTCAAGCTCTCTAAGCTCATGTGAGAAGCCAAAGGGAGTATCCTCATCTGCAAGAGTGAGTGTGGAGCTACCCGAACCACACCGCACATAGGTATGCACCATGTCCCTAGAGCGCAACGAATCATGCATCCACGGCTTCCTACTTGCACTCCTCTGCCACTACCTCCACGGCTTCCTACTTGCACTCCTCTGCCACTACCTCCACACCCACGATGAGTTCAAGTAGGTCATCAATCAAATGACTCGAGCTCTCTATAGATCTCTACGTAGATCCTCTCCTCCTTATCATCTTGCTCTTTGTTAACACTCTCAAGAGTACCCCTTGTGAACTTGAATGCATCCACCTTCACCTACATTGTACAATGATCAAGTGACAAGCAATATATTAGAATTTAGTTTCAATAAACATTGAAGTTTAAATTCTTATAACTTATAAGTTATACCTATCTCACCAATTCCATCTTTTGCATCGCGTGCACCATACGCAAGTCAGCATGGCAATACACTAGCCTCTCTAACTGTTGCATGCTCAAGCGATTGCATAACTTTTTGTGTACAAGTGAGTAGGAACTCCAGTTCCTCTCACATGCACCTGAGAGCAATCCTGAGCTAGGATTCTCAAAGCCACCTTTTGGAGGCTTGAGAGTGCATACCCAAATGTCTCCCACCAAAAGAGTGGCATCACAAGGGATTCCCTTTCCAACAAGTAGTACATGCAAATGCGGCTCCCCCACTTTGGTCATTGTAGCTAATGAGCTCCTCAAGGAACTTCCCATGGAGATCCTTCGGCAATGCTTTGGGTAAGAAAGCATCTCAGTCTTCAAGTAACTCCACATCGGTGAAGAGGGAGGGTGATTTGTAAGCCGGATGCAATAATGCGGCAAGACCATGGACAGGTCTTTGCATCCACTTTCATCTCTTCTCCACAGTGGCCAACATACCATCGCACTGCTCGTTGATGGAAGGAGAAGTGCACAACTCCGCTACGGCCTCTTTCATGAAGTGAACGAGAAGGCCCATGGTGGCCCCCTTCATGTCAGTCATCCGCAACACCCTATAGAAGGGCGTGACCACAATGACAATAGTGTGGACCAATTGCCAAAACTCTCCTTTAGGCAAAGCCGTTGCATGGCTTTGTCCTCCGTCGTTTCTCGCTCATCCTCTACTCATTCCACATTGTGGAGACCATTGTTTGGCGAAGGGGGGATTTCACATCATAGAGGCACTCCAAGAGGAGCCACATGTAGGTGAAGCGTGTGGATCTTCAATTCCAACTTGCTATGTTCGCAAAAAATGGCAAGCACCTTCACCTTTGTGGTGAAGAAGGCGACAATCGAGGTAGCTTTGGCCATTACTTCATCCACACTAACTTGCCCATATCCTCCATGAACAAGTCAGCAATGGGAGGCACAAGGCGTCCACACTATGGAGGGATAGTCCTCCTCGAGCAATTTCCCCATCTGATGGCAATTTGAAGTGTTGTCGATGAGTCAGGTGATGCTCTTCCAGTGGGCCAGTTCTTTTCTTCCAATCTGCCAGCCCCTGATGACCTATATATAAGTGGGCTAGCCTCTTCACTTTTCAGTAGTTTGGTCATCTTTTGTATCCCTCACTTATGAGAACTTTATGTCTCTTGCTTGGGATTGCTTTCATTGTAGTATATTCAGCTTAGTTGCTTCATATCTTTCTCTCTCTCTTTGTTGCACATCTTAGATCAGCATACTCTAGTGCTTATCTTTCTTTCGCCCTCTACACTCATTCATGGTATCATCACTCTAGGTTCAGAGTTTACTTTGCTGCCCCAATTTTTGCCTTGTTTTCCAACACCTTCTCTTTTGTATTTTTTCTAAATTCTGTTGTTGGTCAGTTTGCCCTCTTCCAGGTGCTTCACCACTGCAGATTTATGGTCAATCTTCATCAGATTTGAGCCCTAGGACTCCTGTATAGATTTATGGTCAATCTTCATCAGATTTGAGCCCTAGGACTCCTGTATAGATTTATGGTCAATCTTCATCAGATTTGAGCCCTAGGACTCCTGTATAGATTTTGGCATGCTCTGTTTGAGGATAGCAGTATTGTTTGTGCTGCGTTTCTTCATCTACAAGTTGCAGCAGTCGGTTTGCTAATTTAAGGCTTGGTGGCATCCGATACCTATGAAGGACACTTCCTTCTTCTGAGGTGTGCATTTTTTCTTTTGAGATTGAGCTCGAGTTTTTAGTGATGGCTACCTCGACTACTCTTCATATGTTGTCTGAGTCTTCAAAGTTAGATGGCTCCAACTATACTTTATGGAAGGTGAAGGTGAAATTAACCTTACATGGAGTGGATCTTTGGGAGGACGATTGGCTTTCAATGCCACCCCTCCCACCCTTTCTACTGCTGGTGTGGCTCAGGCACAAATTTATGTTTGGCAAGCAAATGATCGTCATGTTTTCTCCTTTCTAATGTTGAATTATCAAGATTCTGTTCTCTCTCATGTGCATACAACAGATGCTACACATGAAGTTTGGAAGGCATTTTCATATCTTTATGAGATTAAGTCTCCAGATCGGATTTTGGCTTTGGAGAAGCAGCTTATGAATTTGTCAGTTTTTACCTTTCCATCTTTATCTGCTTTCATCTCGAAGATGAAAGATCTCCAAGAACAAGCTTGCTGTATGTGGCAAGTATAGCTCTACATAGGATATGGTTATTCGACTCCCCTCCAAGCTTCTAGAGAGATTTGATGCTTTCTTGCAGTCTCTTATTTCTTCTCCTCATCTTGTTCCAGTCACTTGGGAGGAAGTTCTCCCCTCCATTATGCAGATTGAGTCTCGCTTTGAGGAGCGGATTAGTACCCTGGTGGTTCTGATGGAGCTTTGGCTGCTCGAGATAAAGGGAAGAATCAACAGAAGAAAAGGAAAGGGGGTTCTGACAAGAACTCCAAGGATAATGACGAAGATAAAGACAAAGACAAAAATAAATCTTCTAAAAACAAGGATGTGGAGTGTCACTACACCCTATAGAAAATGTTGATGCATTAATGTGGGCATGGAAAATCACATCTAGTTTAAATGCTTTGAGAATTGGAGCTTACACAAGTGCTCTTTTAAGTTTATCGTAAGATTCTTGGCACTCATTAGTCCAAACAAAGATAATTAAAAGTTGGTACAGAGGATGGGGAATATTAGTATACATGAAAATGAATCTCTTATAGTAACTGACATGTCCCATAAATCTCTATACTCCTTTAGCATTAGTTAGAGGTGCTAATTGCAAAATTACTTTGATTTTACTATCAATACCATTCTTTGACAAAATGTGACCTAGGATCACACCATGCTTTACCATAAACTGACATTTTTTAAGATTCAAAGATATCCCATAGAGCTTGCATTTCTTAGACAACTCAAATGCTTTTTCCAAAGAGATACCACAACTAGGTCATCCATAAAAATCTCAAGAAATTCTCTGAGATAGTTTCCAAAGAGGCTATACACATTAACCTTTGGTGGAAGGTTGTTTTGGGGCATTGGTGATCAGAGACCAAAAGGCATAACTATTATGTGATTAAAGTTATCTCTACAGGTTAAATCTGAACCTGACTATAGCCAGAGAAGGCATCCAAGAAGCTACTAAGATGGAGGCTATATGCTAGTAGAAGCTAGGAAGTAAACTCACAATAATGAATGATGAGATATGTGGAGAAGGGATTGACCATGTATCTATGTAGGTTTGTATACACATAGTAGCCTTGACATGACTATGAAGTCCTTGGTCATAGTCGGGGCCACTAATAGATAGCAAATCCCCACACCCATGTACATCTATGAATGGAGCTTTAATGGCTAATCCAGAACTGCTAAGAAAGAGGTTGTATGCTAGTAGAAACTCATAGTGATGACTAATGAACTATGTGGAGAAGGTGCTGACTAGGTATCTATATAGGCCTGTATACACATGGCAGCCCTAACATAACCACACATAGGTCAACATTCATAGTTATTGCCACTATTCGCAATCTAGGCTTGGCCCATGAAGATGTACTTGAAACTGCATATAACAACGTCTTCACCTTCTACGGCTATCTAGACTCATCTTGGGCCCCATTCGGGCCCCACAATGTCAGGTACCTAAGAGTAAAGTCTACCTACTCCATGTGTAGACTATTATAGCATGTAGCCTATTTGGTAGTGTGCCAATATAATCCAAGCTATCTCTATACCATCTAGCCTCATATCCACCTTCATGTGAATATGAGGATGTCAAACATCCAAGCTACTCTCATAATGGGGGCCATACAAACATGAGCTAGCATGTGCTTGGATAATACAATATGAGGAAGGAGCATTGTATCTAAGAACCTCTTCTAATATGAGGGTGGAGCATTGATATCCAAGAACCTCTTCCAAGTTTGTCTCTTTTGGGCTATTAACTTCTTGAACAAGGTCCATTATTTAGACATGAGTTGTACTACTCCACTCTTCGCCCACAGTTTTGGGGAGCTTGTCAAATGATTCAACTACCCCCCATATATTGTAGGAAATGTTCCTCACTCTCCAAATTGGGATGGGGAGTTAGGACTTTTCTTATCTTGTCAGAAATAATATCATTGCAACATCACTTCCTTTTTCAGATGATTCGTCTCATGGAAGATCTACAAAAGAAGATGCACTCATCATGTATAGAGAAATCTTGTTTCCATCGACATTATTGGATGTTTCCATATGCATTTTGCTGACTTTTCCAAGTGGCCTTTATAGAGTTATGTCAACCATATGCATTTTTCTGACTTTTCCAAGTGGCCTTTATAGCGTTCCATCAACCATATGCATTTTGCTGACTCTTGTGGGTTTAAGGGCAAGTTTTCTCCACTTCAACAAACAAGCTTATTGCAATACTCACTCCGTGCACGATCAAGAATGGCTGGAATTCGATATGTCTTATAAGAGATGGGAATGGTTGCATTCATATCCTCACCTTCATAATATTAGTATTCCCAAATCTTGTTATTGGAACTTTTGGAATACTCTCATCTCACTATCAATTTCATAATGTCCTTTTTCAATATCCAACCTTCCATATTTGGAGTTTAGCTTACCTTCTATCTAATCTTGTACATCATTTCACATTTTAGGCTTTCCCTATAAAAGTTGTCCCAAGAAAAATGGTGACTGGGGTAGACAAGATCATCTACATAGTAACTCCACATCCTTGGGTTACTTAAACCTCTTTCTAGCATATAGGATTCCTTGGAAAAGCATATAGATCTTGCTATAAAAGGTCCAAGGTTTTCTAGCCTATTGTTTTTTCTCACATTTGCTTCCATGATATTAAGGAAGAGTTCCCAAAAAACCCATCAAGGAATCTAGATCAAATCCATTTTTAAAAGATCCAAGAAGTGAAGTGGCATCGATGATCAATGGAACTTTAAATCTTGGTGGAGATCAAGGATTCATATATTGCCAAAGGATCTTCGGGTTTGGATCTTCTAGTTGTTCAAAAATAAAACAGAGGAAAGATATTTAAGCTTCACAGGAGGAGATGTTTCTTTGGTTTTATCAAATAGATTCACAATTAACTCTTCCTTCCTGGTGAAGTCTCTATTTTTATTTTCTCCCTTACTAATAGATCTAGTCTTAGAGCTGGGTATAATCAATGCTTCACCGTCAAACTCTGGTATAGTAGATAGAGGTGATGGCAGATAGGGGTGAGGAATCTTTTATGGTCCTAGAACTCCTTCGATAACCAAATCTTGAGCTGCCAAAAGTTGCTCTTTTTTCTCAATAGGGTTAGGATGTTGTGCTAACTTTTTAAGAGTTTGAGGGTTTATATGAAGACTTCCTTCAATTGCTTTCTTTGTGTAGCGTAAAGTTTTGTCTTCACAGATAGAAAAGGAGAGAACCAATAAAAGAGGAATTTGTTCCATCCAAGGTTCTAACTTTGTCATCCCCTCTTGCTATTTAAATACCCTTTTTCTTATGTTTTATCCTTCTTTTTGCACTTTTGGAAGTGCCCTCTTTCCTTTCGCTAACTTAGCTTGTGCTCATGTCAACACACAACGTTGTTATTAGGATAGAATCAATTTTTTGCCTTCGCAAGATGCTTAACATGTTCAAATCCATAGTTAGTCCCAAAGGCCCCCGATGGAGTAGTATGGTAGGGATAGACTTTGAGAAAATTCTTAATACCACACCCACTGCACCATCTATCTAGAGGAACAGGGTTTGTCCATAGGGGCATCCTTATAAATCCTATTAAAAAGGAAGTCACCACATGCATAGCAAGACAATGGGGCTCTTCTAGTCAAAGAGTGAATGTCCTTTCCACATGTCAAAGCTATAATGTTCATCAAAGATGTGTACTCATCCGATGCAATCATAGTAAAATCTAGAGGAGTAACAAAGTACTCAGGTGTGTCTTGACTTTCCATAGGTGGCTCATAATTGTAAGTAGTCACAAAACTCTTTGAAGTATTCTCCTCTTTTTCTTTAACTTAATGCATAGGAGTGACCCTTGGTGGTGGAGTAGGTTGAGGTGGTAAAGCAAGTGGAGGCATCTCTACAGGTCTTCTACCTCCAACCATAGTTGTTACTAGATTTAAAGTTCCATTTAATGGCGTAGGTAAGGCAAGCAACCTTTGAGGAGCATGTAAAGCTGAAGCTCCATTCGTCAGATTAGCTTTCAGTGTAGGATTAAATCTATAGCATCGGCTAGTGTCAAGATTTCCATATAAACACAATAACCACACACCATATATTAGGCCTTGGTTTAAGGTGTAGACACTCTTATCATATGATTTGATTTACAGTAAACACACCAAACCGTTCTTTGGGTAGAGGTGAGAATTGCCCATTTCTATTGGAGTGATTGTAAATTCCTCGTTCAATTGTTTCATCAACCTGTAATGAGATCGGGATCTTCTTTCTTCCATTCAGATCTTTCACTTCGTGATCTAGTCTTGAATGATGCATCAGAGTCATATTTCTCTAGGTGGTCCCATGAAATTCTCACTATAATTTATCATGTCCAATGCACATTCATTGAAGGTTTTGTGCCTTTGAGCATAAAGGACAACATGCAGCTTCTCACTTTGTAAGCCTTCCAAGAAAAGAGAGGCCAATTGAGATTGGCTAGGTCTCTTATTAGGTTCATCCTACTATAGAGATACTCGGCAGTGTTAATGCATTCCATGATTGTCTTAGTTTCTTTTTGCTTATGAGTGTGTTCAATTAATTTATTGAACTCCATTTGGCTCCAGTATTGGAATAAGTAATCAAAAAGGATTATTTCAAATCTTCATAAGTTGCTTTTCCTTCAGGTTCCAAGTTTTAAACCATTTTGTAACCCATGCTCTAGGGATGCTCCAACCTTAGTAGGGTTGTTATTCACGTCCAAAGCTTCACAGACTTGCTCAAAGGTTTCCAAATGGTCAGTGCATCACCAGAAAAAATAAAAAGGGAGAGTTTTAGAGCTAGACATAGAAAACTGATGGGTTTCTAAAGGTAGGCCCGTTCAACTACCTTGACTTTCTACTCTAAAAACTGATTTGATGTGGTAGTGGTCTTTGATGTATGGGAACCCCTCATGCAAATCCTTATCTAGAATTGATCAATCGGCTAGCATTAAATTCTCTTTCCAAGTAGGGAAATGCAAGAGTTTTAGCTCAAACTTGACCAAATTTTCCACCAGGAATATGCTGAGGGTTCTTGGTCTAGTCCACTTTGGGGAAAACTAGGTCAGATTGGCACCAAACTTGGTAGGTAGCTAAACCATATAATGGAAAACACTTCTGTCACTTGAGATTTCTCTCATGTAAAGCCTTTTGCTATTTTTAGCTTGGCTTGGAAATACAACTAGCCCAGTTTTCAGCCAACAATAGTTGATTCTTCCAGAAGGAACTTGGTCTACTAGGTTGAATTAGCACCAAACTTGGTAGACACTTAGTGCATATAATGGGCAACGCTGACGTCACTTGAGATTGCTCTCCCACAAAGCCTTTTACTATTTTTAGCTTGGCTTGGAAATGCAAGTAGCATGAAAAGGTTGGATTTCAAACTTGTCAAAATGGGACCAAACTTGGCATGAGTCTAGCGCTTGATTTGAAATCAGATGGCCAAAGTAAGACGTGGAAAATTAGATAGTTTCCTAGTTCGGGCTCCTCAGATGCGCAGGGTCCCTTTTTTGGCCCTCCATTTGATATTTTAGCCAGTGTGGAGACGAGGCAAAGAAGGGTCTGCCAAAAATCAAACTTGTCCGTTTGGGACCAAATTTGACCCAAGGCTAGTGCTTGTAGTAACACCATGCAAAAGTTGGTTTCCAACTTAGTGGATCTGAGCGCGAGACTGGTCCTCCCCTCCATCGTGGGTCTCCATTCAAGGTTCTAATTTGATTTGATGGCCATGTAGTGAAATAAGAGCTAATGTTGGGTTGATTACAATACTTAACTTGCTTAATCCTAATTTGGCTAAAAATAAAAAATTTATTACTATCTATATTTGCTTAATCAACAATTATAAGCTTTTAGAGCTACATCTCTTGATTCCATTGGTGGTCTCGAATTTCGAATCCGAGTCTAAGAACTCAAGTTATGAGAAAAATAAGTTTTGCTGTAAACTAACTAGATAGTGATGATTTTGATTAATACTTAATTAATAACTATTGATCTCAAATCTATCAATACAAAGTGATAATATAACCCTAATACTACTACTAATAGAATGCAATTAACTATTTTTTTATTTTTTTAAAATAATCACTAATTAATTCACACTGGGTCACTTTTTTACAGAATACTTAGATGTGTGTATATTGTATGATTTTTAATAGTAGATTATGCTACAACATGGGCTAAGGAGGTCACCCTGTTTCCCCACTGATAGCGGTCTCAAAGGACTAAGGGATAAGCTAAACCATTATACCCACAATGAAGCCTATTAGTCAATGTTATGCCAAACTCAAAGGACTAAGGGATAAGCTGAGCCATTATACTCACAATGAAGCCTATCGACCAAAACCAGTAAGAGTACTTACTTGTTTGTGGTAGGGATGAGAGTGGCTACCTATTTAGAGCTTTTGAAGGCCACTTGTTGAAGTAGCTAGCTTGTGCTACAGCATCTACTGTTTTCCAATGTTAAGTCAAACTCAAAGGACTAAGGGATAAGCTAAACCATTATACCCATAGTGAAACCTTCCAACCAAAACTATTGAGAGTACGAACTTGTTTATACCATTGTCCAGTGTTAAATCAAACTCAAAGGACTAAGGGATAAGCTAAACCACTATACCCACAATGAAGGGATGAGAGTGACAACCCATTTAGAGATTCCCAAGGGAGGCTCTCCAACCACATGTTGAAGTAGCTAGCTTATGTTGTAGCATCCACCGTTGTCACCCTACGACGAGAGTGACAACCCATTTAGAGATTCCCAAGGGAGGCTCTCCAACCACATGTTGAAGTAGCTAGCTTATGTTGTAGCATCCACCGTTGTCACCCTATGATGTTGTAGTTCTCCAAGGACAAACCCCTCACCAGTACTAAGCTATGGGGTATGAGACAATAACCTATAAACTCTCACACACTCTCTCTCTCACACACACACACTCTGTCTCACCATACACACACTCAAGAGATAGGGTAGAGTAGAGAAGGTAGTGCTCTTAATCTCATTAAAGGGAAGTGTCCATTCTTATTAGATAATGGACACTCTCGGAGTCTCTCTCACCATACACACACTTAAGAGATAGGGTAGAGTAGAGAAGCTATTGCATTTAATCTCATACAAGGGAAGTGTCCATTCTCATTAGAGAAGTTATTTTTCATACAACGTACTAAGTACCTAGGCACCTAGACTTGGGCAGCTGGCCTTAGTCTAAACTACTTATATATGTGTCCTAGGCTAAATAATGTATATCCCTTTAATACCAGTATTACATTTAGCTCGGCCATCCCTTGATTACGTCGTTATGAGCATAAAGTGATAATGCAACCATAATACTTCTACTAATAGAATACAATTAACTTTTTTTATTTTTTTTAAAGATTCATCACTGGGCACTTTTTACATAATACTTATAGAGAGCTAATAGAAACTATGTTGCCTCCTAAATCCATTAAAAAATCACACAATATAGAGTCATCTAACCACAAAATCAACTAAATCACTAACAAAACCACTCAAAAACAACAACCTAAATAAAAAACAAACAAAACACGACCCAAATCCCTAGGTGAACCCAACCTTATCCTTTCTTTTCTTAATCCTCACCTCATTGTGTCTCCATATACTAAGTCCAAAACGAGTAAAAAGATACAAACAGAATACCACAAATGCTACCACATAGGATAAGGAGGTCACCCTACTTCCCTGGTAGTGGTGCCAATGTTAAGCCAAACTCAAAGGACTAAGGGATATGCTGAACCAGTATACCCACAATGAAGCCTGCAAACCAAAACCAATGAGAGTACTTACTTGTTTGTGGTAGGGATAAGAGTGGTGTTGCTACCCATTTAGATCTTCCCAAGACCAGTTGTTGAAGTAGCTAGCTTGTGCTAACTCAAAGGACTAAGGGATAAGCTAAACCATTATACCCACAATGAACCTATCAACCAAACTTGGTGGGATTACTCACTTGTTTATCTATGAATGAGAGTGGCTAGAGATTCCCAAGGGAGGCTCCCCAACCACATGTTAAAGTAGCTATCTTGTGTTGTAGCATCCACCATTTCCACTCGCAGTGTTGTTGTAGTTCTCCAAGGACAAACCCCTCACTAGAGTAAGAAGCTATGGGGTATGAGATAATAACGTACAAGCTCACACACTCTCACACTCTCTCTCAACATACACACACTCAAGAGATAGTGTAGAGTAAAGAAGCTAGTGCTCTTAATCTCATATAAGGGAAGTGTCCATTCTCATTAGAGAAGTTATCTTTTATACAGTTTACTAAGTGCTTGGGCACCTGGACTTGGGTGGCTAGCCTTAGTCTAAACTTCTCATATGTCTGTCCTAGGTTAACTAATGTACATCTCTTTAATACCAGCATTACACTTAGCTTGGCCATCCCTTATTTATATTGTTATTGGCACATTAGAGTGAAAAAATTAATAAACTTATGTGAAGCTCTAAAAAAACACTCGGGCGGTGAAAATTACAAAGTGACCCAAATGAATAGATTTGTTGATGTCATTAATGACTTTGGATTTGTTAAAAATGTGTCAAAGAAACCCTTCAAAGCCATCCATCTCATCAACTACCATTAAGTGGCTAGTGTCAAAGAAACCCTTCAAAGCCATCCATCTCATCAACTACCATTAAGTGGCTAGTGTCCACCTTGGCTAAGCATATTACAAAGGACCAAAAATTGTACTTCTTAGAACTCGAGCACTCTAGGAATAAAAATGATTTTTTATGGGGCCCATCAGAGTTGTCCATTTAATTAACCACAAAAAATGGGGTTAAAACAGAAAGCTTGAGTGAATGAAGTTCATAAGGATAAGACAACCTAGGGCCTACACCCCTTCCCTTGCATGTAAATTATGCACCTTGATAGGGAGGATGATTTAAAACCTCTTCTAGCTTCGGTCTAAATCTTAGGGGAGTGCAATCCCCCTTAACAAACTAAGGGATTGCTACAAGGTTCATAAGGATCGTTTAATAACTAATATTAGTTAATAATCCAAGTAACTCAAAAGCTCTTACATAGACTCTCTCTTACTTTCAAGATTATGAGTGTGGATGCTTAAAGAATACTTGAGTAGAAGAATGTATAGACATAAGTATTGTATTTTGCCTTATGTTGTAAAGAACTTGAATATGTCACATAACCTTGGTTAATCTATATACCACTACAAAGATTGAATCATATCTAGAACTTACTAGGGGTAACCTGGTGATGAAATTCATGCTTTTGCATTCCATTTCATCTAGGGAATATACAAAAGGTGTAACCTTCCAGGCATCTTAAGTCTCTCAACTTTGACTCTTTGTTATACTAGGCATTAGCATACATGCTACAATACATCCTTCTTAAGTCAAGGCCAAAAGGAACTCTTTTTTCATTGAATTGAAGGTCTTTGTGTAGCCTAGATGTCCTACAATTAGGCTGTCATGGGCTTTAAGTAAGATCCTTATCCTAATCCCAAGCACATTAGGGATACACATCCGATTATTAAAGTATAGGCCTCCTCTAGCTTGTACTCTTAACTTTCTTTAGCTCTGGAGGATTCTTACTTTCTTGACTATTTTGGGAGCAAAGAAACCATTTTGACTAAGTCCTTCCTTAGCTTCCCTTGATTTCTTTAGCTCTAGAGGATTCTTACTTTCTTGACTATTTTGGGAGCAAAGAAACCATTTTGACTAAGTCCTTCCTTAGCTTCCCTTATTAAAGGGTTAGAGTGATCATGGATACTACAAGCAAGGATACTTTTCTGCTAGAGGATTCTTACTTTCCTGATTGAGTCCTTCCTTAACTCCCCTTATCAAAGGGTTAGTGACCATGGATACTATAAGTAAGGAAAACTTTCTACTAAGGGCATCTACCACCACATTCTCTTTCCCACTCCTATACTTGATCTCAAAATCAAACTCTTGTAAAGAGCTTGGATCCATCTTCTCTAGCATTCATTGAGACCATCTTGAGTAAAAAGCCATTTTAAACGCTTGTGATTTGTTATTAGGGTGAATTTCTATCCTAGTGCCTCCATAGTTTCAAGGTGTAGACTGATTGTGACTGCTCTAATGGTGGAGAGAAAAACTTGCTCTCAATTTCTCCAATTTGAATGCAAAATAGCTAGCTTTTGGTATTGTGAGAATTTTTATTGTATTAGTTAGGTACAAAGCACCTTGGTGGATTTGGGCAATCCTTGGCAATACCTCAGCAAAGCGGGTCGATTCGGATCTGGCATAAAGGTGGATCCTATCACCAAATAATCATAGGAATCGCCAATTTGAAGGAGTCAAGAAGAACATCTAGATGTATTATTGAAAGATACCTTGGTGGTCTTCCACACTATCGGTGGGGTAGAGGCGAAGTGGGTGAAGGCCCATGCTATGAAAGAAAGTCCTCCAAAGAAAGGACTGGGGCTACTTGTTGGGCCATCTGGGTTAAGAAAAGATCTACCATTGATTAATAGCAAGTTAAGTTTAGAGAATTAAATTAAGGGCCTCACCTTGCAAATGTCTCGATAGGAAGGCCATCCCAAGTCTAGTCTTAAGGGGCTTATGCTAGAAAAGGAAGGTGATTCCTCTAGTCAGATTTTAAGTGAGCCTTTACAGAGGAGTTGTTGTTTATCTTTGAATATTTATGGATCTCTTAGCCAGTTCTAGCCATATCCAATAACCAAGGGTCTAGCCAGCCACATAGCTAGGATATCTGGTCAGAACTCAGCTACCAACAATTGAAATCACTTTTACTTTCACACATGCACACCACCACAATGATTTCATGCACACACTCATCTTTTGAAAACAATCCGGTAGATTCAAGCAATACTTTATTATGATCATCATCACCACAACATCATCCAGGTCCAACTAATATATCCTAGGCACTTCATCCATGATAACTCCCTTTCAATGACTACCAATGGGATTACGACCTCAAGAGATGGTGGTTTCTATGGCCACCATTCTAGGTGCACATGTAATAGGACCCTTGTGTCGAGGGGTTAGCCTAGGTAGATAGTCAAACATGGCCACCACTCACGTTACACATGCCAACATATCCCTCTATGACATACCAAGGAAGGGTTCCACCTTCGGCACTCGGTCCCCATGAGGATCTCATGGGTGTCAAATTCCACTTTTATGAGGTGTGACCTAAATGCCAATCTACGCAGCTGGCATATACTTTTCAAAATAGAAACCATATACTTAACATGAACCAATATTTTCAACAATGAGTAGGATTCAACAATTTATAAGAACTTTTGATTCACAATCACAAGTGAAAGACTTCCATAATCTCCCTTTTGGGGATTTGCTATTTCAGTTGGACTTTCCAGATTCCCCAAACTACTTACGTGAGTCAATTAACCTTTATTGAAACCATTTCTTTTCATTTCTAACTTTTCCAAGGAACAAAATGATTCTAGTCAAGGAACCAATCTGGACCTTGTAGATAGTTCTAGAAGCCGGTTTGCCAGGAGTCCTTACTGTTTCGCACCACAAGACTTCTTCACAAATCTGGCTCCAGCTTAGTTTGCATGATATAAAATCGACTTGGCATAATCTTATCGATGTGCTTTCTTGATTTCCAATA
Source organism: Cibotium barometz (assembly GCF_041138505.1). Taxonomy (NCBI): domain Eukaryota; kingdom Viridiplantae; phylum Streptophyta; class Polypodiopsida; order Cyatheales; family Cibotiaceae; genus Cibotium; species Cibotium barometz. The sequence goes on from NC_141061.1 coordinate 25,702,726, forward strand.
AAAATACTTATTGCATTAGATGTTTCTAAAGTATTTTTGAAAGAAATGTTCAAATTGCATGGACTTCCCAGGAGGATTGTCAACAAGACAAAGGCTCAAAGTTCACGTTTTGGACTGCTTCCTTTGAGGCAATAGGGACTTCACTCGACCTCTTAGCACCGCCTGTCATCCTGAGAAGGATGGCCAAATCGAAAGGATAAATCAAGTGAATGAAGATATACTTTGGTTCTATTGTGGTGGACAAGAGCCCAAGAGATGGATGAGTTGTCTGCATTTGGTAGAGTTTGCATAAAATGCCAAATACCATCATAGTATTGGGATGAATCCATTCAAGGCACTCAATGGTCCTATTGTGGATAAGAGCCCAAGAGATGGACAAGTCACCTGCATTTGGTAAAGTTTGCATACAATGCCTCATACCATCGTGGTATTGGGATGAATCCATTCAAGGCACTCAATGGTCAGGATTTTTTTACATTATTAGCATGGTTAGACCCAATCATCAGAGTAGAGGTGTTAAAATAAATGGTAGATGAAATGGACCAACAAATACAAATCATTAAGAAGGACATGAAGGTAGCCCAGTCTAGGTGAAGCAATATACATATTCAAAAAGGTCTAACTAGGTATTTGTAGAAGAGGATATGGTATTTCTTCATGTATGACCTAAGAGGAGCTCTATATCCTTAAGTAAGTATAAGAACTTGTCCCCAAATACTATGAACCCTATGTCATATCATAAGAAAAATAGGGGATCAAGCATATGAGCAACTACTCCCCTCACATCTGAAGGTCCACAATGTATTCCATGTCAGCTTGCTTAAAAATTGTCCCTAACCCTGATCACATCTTGGATGATGAGAAACTGATCTCCCTAACCCAAGCACAATTGGAATTAGAATGCGAAGCAATCATAGATGTTTGAGAAAAAACTCTTAGGAACAGAATCCTGAGGGAGTGTCTTGTAAAATGAAAATTCTACCCAATGGAGGATGCTACCTGGGAAAAAGAAGAAGAAATATTGAGGGATTTCCCCCTATTTGAGAGATGAGGGCATCTCCATTTCTCAAGTAGGGGAGGATATAAGATCCCTCCCTAATCCCTTAACAAGTAGGGGAGGATATAAGATCCCTCCCTAATCCCTTAACAAGTATAACTAAAAACCTTTGTTTGCCATTTAAAATTCTAGTGAGAGAAAATTCATCCTAAAGAGAAAGGGTTATGATTTAAAAAAGCAATTACATTAAAAATTTCTTGTTCGTCTCATAGGATCCCAAAAATATAATCAGATCATGGAACGGATGCCCCAGAGTGGAATTTTTAAAGTATAAGTCTGTAACGCGAGTTGCCAAATAGGCGACACAGGCCCCTACTGCATGGATTGCTTAGAGTCCTTTTGGAATCATGTAAGCTCGTGAATATTGTCCTTATGTTTTGCAAAGTTTTTGCAATAGACACAATGCAAAAATAAGTTGTTCACCTTATAAAAACTTAGAGAGAGATAACAATCTAGAGAGAGAAGTTGATCTTAGAAAAAGTGTCTAAATAGAAATTTTTAATTTAATCCCTAGACTCCCCAAGGACAAGATGAGAAGAAAAGATATCTACATGCATTGCCAAAAAAATAGGCAAGAGTGGTAAGTTTTATTTTAATAATTTGCTATATTGGTAAACCAAGATGGAATCACTATATGGGGTTTATATTGGTAAACCAAGATGGAATCACTATATGGGGTTTATATCCTTATATTAAAACAAGCATCATTTGTGTATATTAAAAGTGCTTGATTTTTCATGCTCTATCCAAATATGAATTCAAACTTAACTTAATAGGAATAAAAATTTGGGATCTATGTGTGAGAGGTTGAGGGATCACTATCTTAGAGGAGGGGCCTAATAGGATTAGTAGCTATTAAAATGCTTCAATGTGAGCCTTCTAATAATATTTTTCTTAAACAAATAAGCTCCTAGGGTAAATTTTATCGCTAATTTACCCTCTTCTCCATGCTTATTTGATCACTTAATCATGGTTGTATTGATTGGTTCAAGTAATGGGAGGTTGATACAACTCATATACTTGCTTTTCTTAGCCTTTTGATGGTGTGTCATAGAGGGTTATGTTGGCATGCGCACCATTAGTGGTGGTGGCCATGTTCAATCGTCTACCTAGGCTGAGACCCCTCAGTAGTCACCAGGGTGCATGTGCACCTAGAATGGTGGCCATAGTGACCATCTACTGAGGTCGTAACCCCTTCCGTCTCACCAAAAGGGAGTTCTTCTGGATGAAGTGGCTAGGATATATTGGTTGGACCTGGATGATGTTCCCAGGGTGTGACGATCATAATGGAATTTTAAAAAAGAATTGTTTAAATCTAAAGGACCGTTTTCAAAAGATGGGTGTCTTAACTTGCTACCCTACTAGCAAACCAAGAAGATAGACAATAACTCACTTACTTTTATGCAAGGATATTAATGTCTCGATTGATTTTATGTGACCTTTGCACAGCATCCCAACACACATAATTAACACCTCACTCACTTACATTGCACTCACAATACCAATTCACTAATCAGCAATTCACATAAACTTAATTTGCAAACATGACACCAACTCCCTTACACTTCATTGGCACTAAAATCAACATCATAAGCGATGCTATAAAAAGATGAAATTACAATGTATTTTTAATAACTGGAATCAAAGAAAAATTACCCAAAGACTTATGTAGTCCTTATTTTAAGGAATACATCTTGGTACATTCTAATTATATTCTAGTTATAAAATTACATTCTAATTATATTCTAGTTATAAAATTGACACTTACTAGGGTGGGGGAGATAGCTTAGCGAGTGTTTGTTCTAATTATATTTTAAGGAATACATCTTCGTGCATTCTAGTTTATAGTTATTAAATTGACATTTAGTTGGGGGGGGAGGGAGATAGCCTAGCAAGTGTTCATTCTTTATCCAACAGGCGTGAGTTCAATACTCAGCCCCCCCTAAGTAAGGGGTGATGTTTAATATAAAATCCTCACAAAAGAATTTGACATTTAGTATATTTTCTTGTAATAAAATTTGGTTGATTTATTGAGTCGCCCTTATTTGATAGGATCGAAAGAAGGTTTTTGTAGAGCAATGATCACAATTGATTCTATGTGACCTTTGCACACCTCCTGAACAAGTGAGTTGATAACACTTCATTGATGGTTACCACACAAGTGAGTTGATAACACTTCATTGATGGTTACCTCACAAGTGAGTCGATAACACTTCATTCAAAGTTACCTCACCAACACATTACCTCACATCAACAGTCATTTTACAAAACATTATTATAATTTAGAAAAAACCATGGGTTGAAGAGGAAGTTGAAATTTTGAACAGGCATTTTTTTTCCATATGTCAACCAATAATAACGCAAAATTTTTGAAGAGATTG